>NC_067246.2:23703584-24006615 GCF_019359855.2 Lolium perenne | reverse complement strand
ATCTCCTAAAATAAAGTGTTTAATTTAGGAAATAAAGGGGAAGACTTGGGGAGGAGTTGCCCCCTCCCCATGCGCCGGCCAAGGGGGCAGGTGGGCCCTAGGGGAAACCCTAGGTCGACCCCCCACCTATATAAAGAGGGGAGGGGGTGGCCGGCCAAGGCCCCCCATCCATAACCCTGGCCGCCCCCCTCTCTCTTCCACCTCCATACGCTGTGCAGGCTTAGGCGAAGCCCTGCAGCAACTCTTCTCCACCACCACCACCACGCCGTCGTGCTGCTGGGATTCCGTGGAGATCTACCACACCTCCGCTGCCCGCTGGAACGGGAGAGGAAGGAGCTTCATCGACACCGTACGCGCGACCAAGTACGGAAGTGCTGCCGGATTGCAGCACCGGGGACGATCGTCTACACCTACAAAGAGATTAATCTCGTAGGCTTTGGAATCTTTGAGGGTTAGTCTCATCTCCATCTCGTTGCTTCGATCTTGTAGATTAGATCTTGGGTGTTCCATAGATTAGATCTTGGATTTATTCGTCTTTGCGGTAGGAAAATTTTTGTTTTCTATGCTTCGAACCCCTTCACAAAGTATATGATGCAAGAGCTTAAACATGATCCTTATGAGCACAACAATTGCCAAGTATCAAATTATTCAATACATTATACCTATTACCACATGTAGCATTTCCCGTTTCCAACCATATAACAATTAACGAAGCAGATTCAACCTTCGCCATGAACATTATGAGTAAAGCTAAGGACATATTTGTCCATATGCAACAGCGGAGCGTGTCTCTCTCCCACACAATGAATGCTAGGATCCAACTTTATTCAAACAAAACAAAACAAAAACATACAGACGCTCCAAGTAAAGTACATAAGATGTGATGGAATAAAAATGTAGTTTCACTAGAGGAACCTGATAATGTTGTTGATGAAGAAGGGGATGCCTTGGGCATCCCCAAGCTTAGATGCTTGAGTCTTCTTGAAATATGCAGGGATGAACCACCGGGGCATCCCCAAGCTTAGAGCTTTCACTCTCCTTGATCATATTGTATCATCCTCCTCTTTTGATCCTTGAAAACATCCTCCACACCAAACTCAAAACAACTCATTAGAGGGTTAGTGCATAATCAAAATTCACATGTTCAGAGGTGACATAATCATTCTTAACACTTCTGGACATTGCACAAAGCTACTGAAAGTTAATGGAATAAAGAAATCCATCAAACATAGCAAAACAGGCAATGCGAAATAAAAGGCAGAATCTGTCAAAACAGAACAGTCCGTAAAGACGAATTTTTTAGGTGCACCAGACTTGCTCAAATGAAAATACTCAAATTGAATGAAAGTTGCGTACATATCTGAGGATTACTCACGTAAATTGGCAGATTTTTCTGAGTTACCTACATAGACTACTGCTCAAATTCGTGACAGCAAGAAATCTGTTTCTGCGCAGTAATCCAAATCTAGTATGAACCTTACTATCAAAGACTTTACTTGGCACAACAATGCAGCAAAATTAAGATAAGGAGAGGTTGCTACATTAGTAACAACTTCCAAGACTCAAATATAAAACAAAAGTGCAAAAGTAAAATCATGGGTTGTCTCCCATAAGCGATTTTCTTTAACGCCTTTCAGCTAGGCGCAGAAAGTGTGAATCAAGTGTTATCAAAATACGAAGCATCAACATCATAACTTGTCACATTAGGTTTCTTAGATGCTCCATTATCTATAGTGGTATTAAGAGCTTTATCAATTTTAGGCCTATAATGGTTTTTTGGTTTAGACACCTTAGAGACATACATGAACATTTGCTCCTTACCCACATAAGCTTTCTCCTTAAACTTAATAGAAGAAAAAGTTGAACCTAAGGTTCCCATAGCTTCTTCAAGTTCACTAATCCTTTGGGTTTGATTATCATGAATAGCACAAGCTTCTAAGATGGCAATTCTCTCATTAATTCCACCTACAGATTTGTCAAGTTTATCAGTGCTATTAAGTAATTCTCCCAATTTAGTCTCAACACTTGGAAGATTTTGCTCTATGGTCTCCAACTTTTTCATGACATCTTCAAGAGAGATTTCAATTTTAACTTCATTAACAGGTGGTATTCCAAATAGACACTCGATAATGCAACTAGCTTCTAAGGCGGGAGTGCCTAGGAAATTACCTCCCGCGAGACAATCAAGAACATACCTATTCCAGCTAGAGATACCAACATAAAAATTCCTTAGTAGGATAGTAGTGGAGTGTTTCTTAGTGCACCTATTATGAGCATCACTAATTCTATACCAAGCATCTTTTAAACATTCTCCGCCTTGTTGCTTAAATGAACGAACTTCAACTTCAGGATTACTCATTTTAGCAATAGTAAATAAAGTAAACTAGATAAAGTAAATGCGAGTAACTAATTTTTTTGTGTTTTTAATATGGCAAACAAGACAGTAAATAAAGTAAAGATAACAACTAATTTTTTTGTATTTTGATATAATGCAGCAAACAAAGTAGTAAATAAAAGTAAAGCAAGACAAAAACAAAGTAAAGAGATTGGAAGTGGAGACTCCCCTTGCAGCGTGTCTTGATCTCCCCGGCAACGGCGCCAGAAATTTAGCTTGATACGCGTACAACACGTGTCCGTTGGGAACCCCAAGAGGAAGGTGTGATGCGTACAGCAGCAAGTTTCCCTCAGTAAGAAACCAAGGTTATCGAACCAGTAGGAGCCAAGAAGCACGTGAAGGTTGATGGTGGCGGAGTGTAGTGCGGCGCAACACCAGGGATTCCGGCGCCAACGTGGTACCTGCACAACACAATCAAAGTACTTTGCCCCAACGTAACAGTGAGGTTGTCAATCTCACCGGCTTGCTGTAACAAAGGATTAGATGTATAGTGTGGATGATGATGTTTGCAAAGAAAATAGTAAGAACAAGTATTGCAGTAGATTGTATTCGATGTAAAGAATGGACCGGGATCCACAGTTCACTAGTGGTGTCTCTCCAATAAGAAATAGCATGTTGGGTGAACAAATTACAGTTGGGCAATTGACAAATAAAGAGGGCATAACAATGCACATACATATTATGATGAGTAGTGTGAAATTCAATTGGGCATTACAACAAAGTACATAGACCGCTATCCAGCATGCATCTATGCCTAAAAAGTCCACCTTCAGGTTAGCACCGCACCCCTTTCAGTATTAAGTTGCAAACAACAGACAATTGCATTAAGTATGGTGCGTAATGTAATCAACAAATACATCCTTAGACATAGCATTGATGTTTTATCCCTAGTGGCAACAGCACATCCACAATCTTAGAACTTTCTGTCACTGTCCCAGATTTAATGGAGGCATGAACCCACTATCGAGCATAAATACTCCCTCTTGGAGTTACAAGTAACGACTTGGCCAGAGCCTCTACTAATAACGGAGAGCATGCAAGATCATAAACAACACATAGATGATAGATTGATAATCAACATAACATAGTATTCCATATTCATCGGATCCCAACAAACGCAACATGTAGCATTACAAATAGATGATCTTGATCATGTTAGGCAGCTCACAAGATCGAACAATGATAGCACAATGAGGAGAAGACAACCATCTAGCTACTCCTATGGACCCATAGTCCAGGGGTGAACTACTCACACATCACTCCGGAGGCGATCATGGCGATGAAGAGTCCTCCGGGAGATGATTCCCCTCTCCGGCTGGGTGCCGGAGGCGATCTCCTGAATCCCCCGAGATGGGATTGGCGGCCGCGGCGTCTCTGAAAGGTTTTCCGTATCGTGGCTCTCGGTACTGGGGTATTCGAGACGAAGACTTTAAGTAGGCGGAAGGGCGGAGTCGGAGGGCTGACGAGGGGGCCACACGCTAGGGCCGCGCGGGCCCCCCTTGGGCCGCGCCGCCCTAGTGTGGCGGCGCCTCGTCGCCCCACTTTGTTTCCCTTTCGGTGTTCTGGAAGCTTCGTGGAAAAATAAGCCCCTGGGCGTTGATTTCGTCCAATTCCGAGAATATTTCCTTACTAGGATTTCTGAAACCAAAAACAGCAGAAAACAGCAACTGGCTCTTCGGCATCTCGTTAATAGGTTAGTGCCGGAAAATGCATAAATATGACATAAAGTATGTATAAAATATGTAGGTATTGTCATAAAACAAGCATGGAACATAAGAAATTATCGATACGTTGGAGACGTATCAGGAACATAAGAAATTATAGATACGTTTGAGACGTATCAAGCATCCCCAAGCTTAGTTCCTACTCGTCCTCGAGTAGGTAAACGATAACAAAGATAATTTCTGAAGTGACATGCTATCATAATCTTGATCAATACTATTGTAAAGCATATGAGCTGAGATCAAATTATTCAAAGCAAATATCTATAATTGATATAAGAGATGATAATGCAAGAGTTAAGCAAGCTAAAAGTTTTCATGAACTATTGCTTTAAAGACATGAAACCGTACAAAGTTTATTAGAGATGTTTTAAGTATCCATCGTAGAAGTTCTATCCTTCATTCCAAGCATCAAGTAAATTTTCACAACAAAGAAGGATTCAGTCAAGTAAAATTAAACATGAACGTCATGAATCAACTGTTTCGAAGCCTACTCAACCGGTGAGCGCAAGCATTTGGAATTGGCACCAGGATGTTATGGCATAAAGAACGTTAATGGGGGTTTGGAAGGCCAATGAAAGAAAGTCTCACAAAGCTATAAGTGATCATTAGACAAGAGGAAGTCTTATAATCGAAGCTATGCGAGGAGTAGTTATTGCCATGCAACGGATGCACATAGAGCTATATGTGTATGAAAGCTCTCCAATGGAACTAGTGGGGGTGCATCCAACTTGGTTGCTCACGAAGACCTAGAGCACTTTTGAGGAAGCTCATCATTGGAATATACAACCCAAGTTCTATAGTGTAAATTCCCCACATAGTTATACTAGTAAAACATGAAAACTCTCTCATATGGAGTGTAGGTGCTAAACACAAGCACAAATGATGACTATGAATACTGCAGGTGCTAAAACATGAGCACAAGTGTGGATAAAAGATAGTAATGCTGCCCCTTTTTCTTTCTCTTTTTTTCTTTTTTTTTCTTTTTCTCTTTTTTTTTCTTTTTTTATTTCTCTTTTTGATGACCTCCATGGTTCTTTACACTTTTAGGGGCAACATCCTAATATGACAACACACTTTTTGGTACAAATAACTCATAATGAATGAAACATGATGTATAAAACTGTATGCCTCTGCCGGTGTAGCAGGATGTGCAATGATCTAGCGTAACATGGGTAAACCACACATTAGCTGTATAGAATCATGCAAAGCAATATATAAATAATAAATGACAACAAATCATGTAATGTAAAATGGAAGTTGCATGGCAATATATCTCGGAACAGCTATGGAAATGCTGTGGTAGGTAGGTATAGTGGATGTTTTGAGGAAGATGTATGGCTTATGTGTAGGAGAACAAGAGAAAGTCCTCCCACGGGTTTGGATGTACTGGCGAAGTATGCACAATTCTCAATGTGAGCAAAAGGCAATGCACAGTACCGAAGAGGCTAGCAAATTTGGATGGTGGAAGTGCCAAAAACCGTAGCTTAACATTAGTCAAAAAGAACTCACAAGCTTATTGCAAACATCTAGCAGGTTCAACATTAAGAGCATGATTAAAATTTACTCCAAGGAGGGCCGTTCACGGTGGCACAAGTACCCCGCTAGCTCCCTCGACCTTCAGCACAACTTAGTTATTACGATGAACTCTTGGACATGGAAAGCTATCAAGTCCAACTACACCTTCAACTATTTAAGTAGAGTTTGTAGTACGGCACAATCTTAAAGACAACAATCCACTACTAATTTTAACTTATTTATCCAGCAAGCCTTACCATCTAAATACCTCAAAACGTTTGCAAAGAATCAGATTATCAAAGCTCAATGATCTACAAGTATTTCATTATACCACTACCACATGCAACATTTTCTGTTTCCAACCATGTAACAATTAACGAAGCAGTTTCAACCTTCGCCATGAACATTAAGAATAAAGCTAAGAACATATGTGTTCATATGCAATAGCGGAGCGTGTCTCTCTCCCACACAATGAATGATAGGATCTAATTTTATTCAAACAAAACAAAAACAACAACTTAAAGGCGCTCCAAGTAAAGCACATAAGATGTGACAGAATAAAAATATAGTTTCACTAGAGGTGACCTGATAAGTTATCGATGAAGAAGGGGATGCCTTGGGCATCCCCAAGCTTAGATGCTTGAGTCTTCTTGAAATATGCAGGGATGAACCACGGGGGCATCCCCAAGCTTAGAGTTTTCACTCTCCTTGATCATATTGTATCATCCTCCTCTCTTGATCCTTGAAAACTTCCTCCACACCAAACTCAAAACAAACTCATTAGAGGATTAGTGCATAATCAAAAATTCACATGTTCAGAGGTGACATAATCATTCTTAACACTTCTATACATTGCACAAAGCTACTGAACGTTAATGGAACAAAGAAATCCATCAAACATAGCAAAACAGACAATGCGAAATAAAAGGCAAAATCTGTCAAAACAGAACAGTCTGTAAAGACGAATTTTTCTAGGGCACTTAACTTGCTCAGATGAAAATTCTCAAATTGAATGAAAGTTGCGTACATATCTGAGGATTACTCACGTAAATTGGCAGATTTTTCTGAGTTACCTACAGAGAATACTACTCAAATTCGTGATAGCAAGAAATCTGTTTCTGCGCAGTAATCCAAATCTAGTATGAACCTTACTATCAAAGACTTTACTTGGCACAACAATGCAATAAAATAAAGATAAGGAGAGGTTGCTACAGTAGTAACAACTTCCAAGACTCAAATATAAAACAAAAGTGCAGAAGTAAAATAATGGGTTGTCTCCCATAAGCGCTTTTCTTTAACGCCTTTCAGCTAGGCGCAGAAAGTGTGAATCAAGTGACATCAAGAGATGAAGCATTAACATCAGAATTTTCACAATTTGTCACAATAGATGCTCCATTATCTATAGTGGTACTAAGGGCTTTGTCAATTTTAGGCCTATAATAGTTTTTTGGCTTAGGCACCTTAGAGACATACATGAACTTTTGCTCCTTACCCACATAAGCTTTCTCTTTAAACTTAAGAGAAGAAAAGGTTGAACCCAAGGTTCCCATAGCTTCTTCAAGTACACTAATCCTATGGGTTTGATTATCATGAGTAGCACATGTTTCTAAGATGGCAATTCTCTCATTAATTCCACCTAGAGATTTATCAAGTTTATCAGTGCTATTAAGTAATATTCCCAATTTAGTATTAGTACTTGGAAGATTTTGCTCTATGGTCTCCAACTTTTTCATGACATCTTCAAGAGAAATTTCAATTTTAACTTCATTAACAGGTGGTATTCCAAATAGACTCTCAATAATGCAACTAGCTTCTAAAGCAGGAGTGCCTAGGAAATTACCTCTCGCGAGAATATCAAGAACATACCTATTCCAGCAAGAGATACCAACATAAAAATTCCTGAGTAGGATAATAGTGGAGTGTTTCTTAGTGCACCTATTATGAGAATCACTAATTCTATACCAAGCATCTTTTAAACATTCTCCCCCTTGTTGCTTAAACGAGCGAACTTCAACTTCAGGATTACTCATTTTAGCAATAGTAAATAAAGCAAACTAGATAAAATAAATGCAGGTAACTAATTTTTTTGTGTTTTTAATATGGAGAACGTAAACAAGATAGTAAATAAAGTAAAACAAGTAACTAATTTTTTTTGTATTTTGATATAAGAAAGCAAACAAAGCAGTAAATAAAATAAAGTAAAGTAAGACAAAAACAAAGTAAAGAGATTGGAAGTGAGAGACTCCCCTTGCAGCGTGTCTTGATCTCCCCGGCAACGGCGCCAGAAAACTGTGCTATTAGGAAGCTAGCTTCAATCAGTCAGCCCTGTCAGAACCAGCGGGCCTGTCAGAACATCGCGCCACCCAACTACACGCGGGCCTGCACACTTCTCCATTCAGATCTGGAGATCCTGACGGTGTAGGGGTGTAAATGGATCGGATCTGATCGGATTTTCTCATACCATATTCTCTACTGTATATTTTTCTTGGATTCGGATTGGAGCGGATATTGATCGGTTTCAAATTCGAATGAGGATATTTCGGTGTGCGGATTCGAATCGGAAATGGAGCGGACTTGAACCGGAAACAAAAAATAGTTGGATATATGCTCTCATCGGTATATAGTTATAGATTTTGCAAATCTTGAGAGAGATTTAAACTTTTAATCTTATGTAGTTAAGAAGCAAGAGATATAATGCCACTAGTAGAAAAATGGCCTATAGTCCTGGTTGATAAGGGCATTTAGTCCCAGATTTGCAACTGGGAGTAATCAATCGGGACTAAAGGCCCTCTCCTTTAGTCCCGGTTGTAAAAGGTCTCGCCATGTGGGCTGCTAGCGAGCATCGAGGAAAATGATCTTTAGTCTCGGTTTGTAACACCAAACGGGACTAAATGCTATTTCGTGAATTTTTTTATCCATTTTTGTTAACCTCATTATTTTTCGCTCCCTCTTTTTTCTGTTTCTTTCAAAATTTCTAGTATTTCAGTTAGTCTCGGTTAGTCTCTAACTACACTTAATCTCTAGTTAAATTACTTACCCGTGGTCAAACTTCTAACTTCCCGCTCGGTCACCCATCCTCCCACTACTTCAACACTAGCACACTTAACTTCTAAGTTTCTTTCCCATCCAGATTTCAAGTTCTTCGCGCGCACGTTGTTGATAGTAGTATCATATCAATCATATTAACATGTTGGTCGATATCACACTTCTTTATTGTTTGAATTCCAAACAATTCTTTTAATAAACAAAACTAATGATATAATAATCTTGGATTATAATTTCTTGTATTATAATTTTAAATTTTTTTAAATATTAAACTGTTTAATTTGTATTAGAATTTGTTTTTACCAAACCTAAAAATGTGAGAATCTAAAAATTGGCTAACATGGTTAATGAATAGGATGCAATTTTTAATTTAAATTTTTTAAAAATATAAAATCCCGACTTTCTGGAAAAAACTAAAATCTTCCTAGTTTCATATTTTCATTTGGAATTTTGAGAATCTAAAAATTGGCTAACTGGGTAAACCCTGGCGACTTCGGATGTAACTTTTTTCTACGATTATTTTGATATATTATATGCTTTTTTCTGACGTGGTATGCAAAAGTTAATGTCGTTTTACCTTTTTCTAAACTTTTTATGCAAAAAAACTCAAAATTCAAATTTATCAATTTTCCCAAGTAGTAGGTTGTGTAACATGCAAGAATCTCAAAAACAAAAAATTCCTTTAGTCCCGGTTTGTAAAACGAACCGGAACTAAAGGGTAGACCTTTAGTCCCGGTTGGTATTACCGACTGGGACTAAAGACTTTTGCCCCGGCGGCCACCCCTTTAGTCCCGGTTCGTACGAACCGGGACTAAAGGATCCAAATGAACCGGGATTAAAGGGTTTCCACGATGAACTGGCACCAATGTTCTCCATTAATCCCGGTTCATTTTTAAACCGGGACTAAATCTCCCAGGAGTGCTGGACAAAAGGCATGTTTTCTACTAGTATGCGCTAAAACTCAATCGTTGTTAGAAATTTAGATATGAACATGCTTGCCAAATGAATTTGGTAACTTAATAACTACTAAGCTTCCAAGATTGACCTTTACTTTTAACTCAAAAATCAGATTATCCGGTTTTAAACCTTCGGATTATCCTAACTAAATTTCGGATAATCCATATCCGCATACTATTTGCTATAATGTATCATATACCATATCCGGAGCATCACATCGGAATCGGATATCCTAATCCGTCGGATCCTTTAAAATCGGATGTGGATAACTTAAAACGAATTCGGCGCCGGTTTCAGTGCGGAAATTATCCTATCCATTTACACTCCAACAACGGTGCTACGTTAGAGCATCTCCACTCATTTCCCGTATAGATTTCGACGCAGCTATTTTTTAGCCCATATGGGGCTCCGGTGCTAAATAAAAAATGTGGGACGACCAGCCTTCATCTGTAAACCCCATACAAAGTGTGCACATTTTAAATAAAATTATTTTTACTAGTCATCAGCCCGTGCAGTAGCACGGCCTAGTTATTTAGATGATTTACAAAGAAAAACTTGGTGTGTAGTTCTCTATTATTACTCCCTCTCTTTTAATCAACTTTGCGTTTTCATTTTAGTCAAAGTAAAATATTATGAAATTTGAAAAAAATATAAGAAAAAGTATCTATATCCAAAGTAGCAGATGCATAGCCTATAAAAATATACTTTATGACGATTCCAATACTATGGATATTACATAGTAGTTGTCGATATTATTTTTATAAATATTTATTCAAATTTTCTAAATTTTGACTTTGACTAAACCCACCACGGAAAGCAACCGTGAGTGGATGGAGTATTCATCATGATAGTTTTTTGCTTACCTATATATTGAAAACAGATGTATATAATTTATTTTCGCATGATAGATTTTTACTATGGCATAAAAATTCCAAAATCATGTAACTTGTGACAAACACACATGTTAAAACCAAAAAATATATAATTGCACAAACTTGCCAATAATTTTGTGTCACTTTAATCACGTTTATACCAAATATATAAATAAGTTTGGGTGTTGTAGGGCTTATCTACTAAAAAATACATATAGTGGGGATGAATTTCCTTGTGTCATGGATACACAGCAAAAAAAAAGATAAACTGGACCAAGACTAACATAGGTTTTTTCTTGTGAGCAACATCTACAAATTAACTTTAAGCTAATGGCCAGTTGAGAAACACCAATCTTGGATGCACGACTGAGCATGTTGACTGCCGTTGTAGTGTGAAGACATATTAAGGGGAAATGAACACCATAAAGTGTACCAATAGACACCTCCTCCGAAGTACTTTAGTAGTAGTTTCTACCAACTGGCTTGAGAGGGTTTGTCCTTGCGGGTAAATGAAATTGGCATATGCCAAAACAGAATCAAAAATAGTTACATGATATGGAGAATAAAAAGGGTACCGAGTTGTTAATGGCATTGCAAAAGATAGGAACATCTAAGAAGCATGCTTAAATCTTACCAAGGTACTCGCTCAACATAAGTAACTTGTATTGCATCAGAAGAATTATGATGCCTATACTATTTGGGTCATCGTAGAACCACTGAACACACACAGGTGCTGTAAACTAAGCTGCCAAAGTTCTAATCTAAACCATATAGTCCTACTCAAGAAAAAATCACGAAAGGCAACTGTCGGTGAGTGTATGGTTATTCTCTTCTAGATTTCATCAAACAGAGGGCGCAGTGACATGTATATATGGGAATTTTGAGTTCTCATGGCTTCAGATCCAAAGGAAAAAATCTAAAAACCTATAATGAAACCAAGATTCAGATTAGTATCATCTCAGATAATTGCAATTGTAAAGTTCTAACAAAGTTAAACTGTTTGTCATAGACTATATTTCAGGTTCTAGGCAACAATAATATAACTGCATCCATCTGTCTTGCAGCAATTTTTTTGCTCAACAACTGTTTTAGAGACCAAATTAGAGAAACAAAAAATTCACCAAACCTTCAGCAGGGGTCCCATGCTACATCAAGTAGAGAGGAGATGTTTACTTGACCTGGGCGTCCTATGGCCAGACTGCAGCACAACCCGCTGCAGAGGAGCTCACCTTATTAAGATTAGTGGTGCTTGGGCAGAAGAGAGGGAGCAAAGCCAATGCCATTGCAGACTGCCGTGCGATCTTGGCGTCGAGGTCACTGTGGTGAAGGTGCAAGAAAGAGATGGTTTCTTCAACTCGCGCCGCAATAAAAGGAATCAGCCAGAGCCAGGCTGGGACGTGGGATGGCTGTCATATAGAAATTATCGCCACCAAATCAAGGAGAGGGCTACTATTTGAGATTTTTATTGGACAGACAAAACGATTTACCTGTAAGATATTACTTTTATGAAAAATAATAATATACTGCACAATTCGGAGATACAAAGTGAAACTTGATTACGCTGGCAAGGGACTTTCTTATTCTGCTTGAGCATATGACGACAGGCAGATGTTAGCAATATATGTAGAGGGTCACTTGAATTAGAAAGGTTACTCTTGGCTGGCCTGTTGCCGGTAGTTGAAGAACACGCAAGAACAGATAGCCTGCTTCCCATTGCACTTCATTGGTCTTTTACAACACCTGCAGACCATGGAATACGTATTGCTCCAATGAATCCCCAACAAACTTTTTTTTTCTAGCACTGATTCACCTCATCTAGAGTGGAGGCAAGTACCCTTAATTTGTCAAGAGGGTCTGGGAGAGTAGCGATGACAAATTTACCTAACAACCTAGATGATACTCTCGTCTCCTCAATTAGACATGTGTGGATAAAAGCGTTGGAAGAATAGCCTGTCTCACGTGAAACAACTGATGATCTGGCCACGGGCGTTGAACTTTTTACTCCCGCAATACTCCCTCCTGTCGTTTTTCCACATCTAGGATTGCTTTTTTGAATCGGCACCGATCATGCGTGCCCTCATACGTGTGTTGGGACTCGCTTCCCTTTTGAATTCGTGATCATGCACTCATGGCTGGAGGAGTATGAAGACGATTGATCGGTCGTTGGCCACATGGCGGCAACGAAGATTCATGGACCAATGCACCAGCGATGACTCCGTCATGCGCCTGATCATAGTCGTCGAGCGCAAGGATTGCTTAACATTAAAGGAGAAGAGTAGATCGAAAAGGAAAAATACGTAGACATACATGGCGCCGTGGGGTGTGATTAACTTTTTTAGGGAAAGAGATGTGTGGAGAGGAGAAGGCGCATAGATAAACTAATTTTTTTTCAAAGAAAATTTTGGAAAGACGTGTATAGATAGGACTCTAATATATACACGTCATTTATCCTTTAACTTGGAACGACTTAATCAACCGCATAGACCTACTACGTGAATCTTCATGCCTTTTTTATATTGAGGTTTAAACGGTCCGTTGCGTACAATAGTTGAACAAACGTGTCTATGTAACTGCGTACGCGACGTTATAAATTGTGACTTCCTCAACTAATCGTAGCCGTTAATTTTAGATCTAATTGTCTTAATTATTTTAATGATGTGGATTAATGTGGTGTCTCATATGGTGCCTCCAATTAGTAAATATAAGATTCCATTACATAAATAGAAGACTAATCGTACTCATATCTAGTTCTATAGTACATGTACTCGTAGTCACCATCGTCGGAGGAGTTGTCGTCGTCGCACGCCGGGCGCGGCTCGAACCTACGAGGCGGCGGTGGTGGTTGCATCCGCAGATGATGTGATGGCGCATACGGCGGGGACAGATAGCCGCAGCGACTACATCGTTCGTCGTCGCTGCCACGGCGTGCACGGTAGGCATGTTCCTCCTTCACCCACCATAGCCTCCACCGGCGACGACAGTGGCGGCTTCAGGGAGGCGCGGATGGCCACGCGTTGGCCCGGGAAATCGTTCGGGTCACCAGGGCACCTAAAATCGTTGGCGACCATGGCCTACTCCGGCGACGCCTTCCACTCCGGTCCCTCCTCTGGCTCCTCCAGCTGCGGGTGGATATGGCGTCCGGGTAATGAAGTCGCCGCCGTTGTTGCCACCCTTCTTCGACACCTGGAAGTGAGGGTATCGCAGGCGGGGGTAGTCTCCCGCCAAAATGTGGTTCATCACTCCCTCAAGGGTCTGGCTGCCCCACCGTAGTCGTCGGCCGGCCTCGTTGTTGTCCACGGGAGGCGGCCCATCCCCCTTGTATCTGGCGAGCTCCATATCCCGGCGATTGGCGAAGAAGGTGTCCCAACTTGTGGCGTTGTCGGGATCCCTACGGGGATCCATGCGCTGCTCGGGGTGAGATCGACGTAGTAGTGGTGGGTGATGGCCGCACACCGAACTGCACCTTGCAGGCCGGGGGATACTGGTACACCTCCGTCGCTCAGGCGCCAGCCCAGGGGGCATATGAACCCCTGTGGGTAGGGGTAGTTTGAGGCACTGAGCGCCTCCACCTCCGCGTGCATGAGGGAAAGATTACCGAACGCCATGGGTGAGATGCGTGGGAGAAATTTGTGAAACTAGGATGAGATGTGACCCTTTCACCACTTCCCGACTTTATATAGCAGCGACAATGGCAGGAAGCGGTGAAAAGGCGGGAAGATGTAGGCGGGAACCAGCGAAACTGGCGGGAAGATGCACGTCTCGCTACCAAGGTTGGTCCGCGGCAATTTTCCAGCCGTCCGGCACCTCCGCTAGGTTCCCTTTCTACTGGGTTGGGCCTAGGGGCACCGGATGGAAGGTTTGGTCATGCCAAACGAAAAAATATTTTAGGGTCGTAGTTAGACGCGTTTTTTGATGCGTTTTTTTACGCTGGCACCTCTAAAAATGCATAGGGGATATTTAAAGAGGGTGAGCGCAGATGTTCTTACGTCCCGGGGCCAAAGGCGGCGATAAATAGGAAAGCCCACACCGGAAGCAACTTCCATCCTTCCCGAGACGAGACATACATACAGAAGCTGAAAACAGTCGACCGAGTGGCCGGCGTAGACTACCTAGGCAGTCGTCTGTGTCTTAACGGCATCCATGATGTATCTGATCGAACGGATGAAACCTACCCCAATCCTGTATGTGGAGTGGACTTTCTAGCTAATTGAGAGAAGAAGAGTTCGACCGAACAAAGTGCAAAACAACCAAGACGAAGGAAACCTTATTTCTTTTACTTTTAAATATTAGGTATAGATATGGATAGAACATATAGATATTATGAAAATACACTTTGTTGTCTATTTATTGGCATTGAAATATTAATATATTTTTTATAAACTTGGTAAAGACTTTGGAAAAGACGTATACGTCTTATTTTTAGGAATAATGGAAGGAGTACTAGACCTTTATAAAGACATTTCTTAGACTTGAAAATTCTATAGCACTCTACCAAGATATTCATATAGTAAAATAAATAAGCATTAAGCATACCACAATAGATAACTATGGCCTAGTAATCCATGAAGATATGTCGCTCTTGTTGTCCTCATTTTGCTTTGGTCGGATCAGCTAAAGAAATTTTTGAAGTGTGGGAAAATAAATTTGCAAATCTAACAAATAGTGCACAAGTGTAATTATGTATATATGTTACAATTGTATAACGAACATAATACTAAACAATATACATGACGATCACATTGCTTCATTTAGAAAGAGATAAAAATGGTAAGTTAGTGGGTGTACAATTGAAAAAAAAAACACATATAGTGAAAAATAGAAATAAGGAGGTTAAAGAGTTTAGTATAAATATGTGGGTGCCATTTATTCTTACTTATCTCTACTAAACGATTTTAACAAATCTAGCCAGCTTTGGCAGATCCTACACATAATCATCGATGAGGTTTTGGGTTATCACATAAAGAACATGTTTCTCCCGATTAAACCTTTTTTGAGATAACGATGGCCATGACCAGATCTGCGCATGGCATATCGACAGTAGCAAAAATATGTTGGATGTACACATCATATGTACGCCCTACATCAGTCAAAAATCAATCTCTGAATGAGTGTCAAGAGTCGTGAGACCACACATATAATCAGCCGGTGTTAAAGAAACTTCAAGATATCCTGAGCTACCCTCATTACTAGGAAAGTGAGTGAAAAAGAGGCCGAATGTGTTCATCTTCATAACAGTCATGGAAAAGCTCTTTGTAGAAATTTAAGTTTGTGAAGTTACAATTTGAGTGATTTTTTCGTAATTATTTATTATTTATTATAATTAACTTACAACCCACGAATGATAAATTTTATGCATGGTTGTTGAGTAGTGTAGGAGACACAGTGTAATCTTATTGTTTACGGCCTTATGTCACCTTGCCTATATCGACGTCTCGCGCAACAACTTCTTCATTGGAGTGCACAGTCGGAAAACTCTAAAGGCATGTCTAATGGGAGGTGCTTAGAGAGATGATTAGAAAAAATTGATTCTTATCTAAGCATCGATGCTTAGTTGTACTAGATCAGATGCCTAACCAGACACATCTCACGTACAAATAAGCACATGTACTTAACTGAAAAAAACTAAAATTTTCGTTTATTTTTCTAATAACCTCTCTAAACATCTCCCATTGTACATGGCCTAATACAAAGACCGACAGCCGACCTAACCCGCGGTGACCATCTACTTAGCCTAGCCAACCGTCTCTGTCTTGAAAGGGACATCCATATTGTATGAGAAGAAGAGTTCGACCGAACAAAGTGCAAAACAACCGACGAATGAAGGAAAGCTTATTTCTTTTATTATTAGTTATATATATATAGAATATATATTGTAAAAAATACACTCATGGTGTATCTATTGACATTGATTTTGTATTATACGTCTTATTTCAGGAAAATGGAAGGAGTACTAGACCTTTTTAAAGATATTTCTTAGACTTGAAAACTCTATAGCACTTTCCCAAGATATTTTAATATAATAAAATAAAGAAGCATGCCATAATATATAACTATGGCCGAGTAATCCATGGAGAGTTGTCATTTTTATTTCCTCATTTGCTTTGGTATGATCGAAAGAAAATTTGATTCAGCTAAAAAAATTGAAATTGTGAAAAATAAAATGTTCACAACTAACAAAATCTTCATAGTGCACAAGTCTAATTCCATATATATGCTACAACTGTATAACGAAACATAATACTAGACAATATACATGGTTATTTATACTACATAATTTTGAAAGAGGTAAAATTGTATGTTAGTACCAACAAAAAAACACATGTATCTAGTGGAAAAAATAGAAACAGGGAGGTCAAAGAGTTTAGTATAAATATGTGGGAGATCCTACACATAATCATAGATGATATTTTGGGTTACCACGTAAAGCAACCATTTTTCCCGGTTAAACCTTTCTTGAGGTTAGGATGGCACTGACGAGAGCCGGGCCTGGCATATCGATAGTAGCAGGAGTTTGTTGGGTATACACAACATTTGGTTAGCCAACATATGAAAGATACCAATCTCGGGAATCATGGCATCCAGCAGCTAATAGGAAGGTGTTAAAGAAACTTTAAGACATACTGAGATAGTCTCATTGATAGGAAAGTAGGTGAAAAAGGATGCAGAGGGTGTTCATCCTCATAACAGTTGCGGAAAGATCATTGTACCATTCAAGTTTGTGAAGTTACCATTTAAGTGATTTTTTACACAGTTATTCATGATTTTTTATAGTTGACTTATAACCCAAGAGTGAATAATTGTATGCATGGTTGTTGAGTAGTTTTGGAGATACCCTCTAACCTCATGTTTTTTACGGCCTTATGTATCCTTGCCTATATCCATGTCTTATGCAACAACTTCTTCAACTGAGTGTACCGTCAAAAAACTCTAAGGACATGTATAATGGGAGATGCTTAGAGATGTGCTTAGAAAAATAAACCAGTTTTTTATCAAAAAACTGCTACTTACCTCTCGTGTACAAATAAGTACCGGTACTTAGCAAAAAAATAGTTTATTTTTCTAAGAACCTCTCTGAAACATGTCCCATTGTATAATGGGAGATGCTTAGAAATGTGTTCTAGCCAATTGAGAGAAGAAGAGTTTGACCGAACAAAGTACCCGCGACAAATTTGAACATTCCCGACGACATTTGCAAAATTCTGAACACGTTGCCGTGTAAATGGGCCAGCAGCTGAAATCGGTCGGGTCATGTCACTATGTCAGAACATCGCGTCACTCAACTACATGCAGGCCCGTACGATCCCGTATCCGGGCCGGACCCCGATGACGCTACGTTACGTGCCGATCCGGCGGCGATAAATAGGAAAGCCCAAACACGAAGAAACTCCCGTCCTTCGGGGCAGACAGACACCGGCACACCGGACACCGCCCTCCCTGTCGTCCCCCTGTCAACATAGCAGAGGAGGAGCGCTGGAGATGGTGGCACGGCGCCCGCATCAGCTGCTGCTGTTCCTGCTCCTCGTATCGCTTCTCGACGCCTCCGCGTGGACGTGTGGGGCAAGGAGGGCCACATCATGACCTGAAAGATCGCCGAGGTACGCTGCTCTGCTCCGCTCCCTTACTCGCTGACAAAACTCAGCTAGATCGATCTACATGTTAGCTCGTACCATGAGGAAGATGTTAGGAAGGAAGGAATGCGTTAGTCATGTTGCTGAATTATGTGTCGCGTTGCAGAGGTACCTAGGTAGCTGAAATAATTAGAAAATCGAGGCTTTCTCTTCAATACGGAGTGACTGAATGAGCAACCATTAGGCCCAGCAATGCAGAAAATCAAGGTTTTCTCTTCAATACGGAGTGACTGAATGAGCAACCATTAGGTCCAGCAATGCAATGCGTAGAAAACCCATTGGCATGCTCACCTTCAAGGCTCCAATTAGCCATTCCCCAATTGATCTTCTCATTTGCATTTCAGCACAACGAGTGAACGAGAGAGCTCAGCACACGCCGCTAGGCTGGGTCGCGCGTTGATTTTCTTCGAGGTGCGATGGCGGACCACCGATGGAAGTAAGGATGGCAATGGGCAGGGTATGGGCAGGATAGAGCAATACCATACCCATACCCGTGTAGCTAATGGGTACAAACTTCTACCCATACCCGTACCCATGGGTATAAAACTTTACCCATGCCCATACCCGGCGGGTACCCGTACCCATTGGGTACCCGATGGGTAGGATAAATTGTACACAAGTCAATCACTATTTTACATTTATCGATAACAAATTTGATTAAATTTTTTAACTATCTCAACTTAATAACATGTAGTTGAGTACATAATAATTAACATAATATAGAAATCACATTCTCATATTCTAACACATAAGTCAACAAAAATAGACGTGTCACATAAGATATAACAATAAACGGGCAGGGTATGGGTTTACCCGCGGGTACGAGGCTATACCCGTGCCCTGCCCATGACTTAGCGGGCAGGGTATGGGTACTACCCATGGGCACAAAAGTATACCCATACCCTGCCCATGCGGGTACGGTACCCGCGGGTACCCGTACCCGTGGGTAAATTGCCATCCTTAGATGGAAGGTTATTTGCGATTCTGCAGATTGACTAACTGAGCCATCAAAGCATGAAACTGGCGGCGGTGGCGTGGGTCACTGTCGTGAAGTCGCCTCGACCTGGAGAGGGGAGAGCGCCACCGTTCCGAGCGGCGAGCTAGTTGCAGCCTGCGGGGACGGGCGGATTACTGGACGTTGTAGAAAAAAAATTTGGACGCTCTGTACACCCAAAGTAAAAAATGATGGCTCCGCCCATGATGCCTGCGGTAAGTTGGAACCACCGGCGAGCCTCCGGGACGTACACCGGCGATAAATTCCGTTGGCGTGCACAATTTTTGGTACGCCGGTGGTACACCTGGGTCTATAGGCTTTTTCCTAGTAGTGGTGCCTATATCGTTGGATTTTGCAACAACTTTTTCATCGAAGTGCGCTGCTAGAAATCTCTAATACAGAGGCTGAAAACAATCGACCGACCGGGCGGCGCAAACATTGACCTAGCCCAGTCGTCTATGTCTTGAGAGGGGCATTCATTATGTATTTGATCGAATGGATGAACCCTACCCCAATCATGTATCTTGAGTCGACGTTCTCGCCAAATAAGAGAAGAAGATTCAACCGAACAAAGTGCAAAAACCAATGGTCTAAGGAAATCTTATTTCTTTTATTATTAGGCATAGATAATAGATATAGATGGGACATGCATATATTGTGAAAATACAATTTGTGGTGTATCTATTGCCATTGGTTTGGCATTGAATATATTAATATTTTTATATACACTTGGTTAAGAATTTGGACAAAGGTCTATGACTTATTTTCAGGAATAATGTATGGAGTACTAGACCTTTTGAAAGATATTTCCTAGACTTGAAAAGTCTATAGCACTCTACCAAGATATTTTAATAAAATAAAATAAATAAGCATACCACAATAGATAACTATGGCCGAGTAATCCATGGAGAGATGTCATTCTTCTTGTCCTCATTTGCTTTAGTTAGATCTAGAAGAAAATTTCATTCAGCTAATGAAAATCTTAAATTGTGAGAAAATGAAAATTTGAAATCTAGCAAATAGTGCACAAGTGTAGTTCCATATATATGTTACAATTGTATAACGAACATAATACTAGACAATATACATGGTTATTATACTGCTTCATTCTAAAAGAGATAAAATTGTATGTTAGTGGGTGTACCAATGAAGAAAAAACATATCTAGTGAAAAAATAGAAATAAGGAGGTTAAAGAGTTCAGTATAAATATGTGGGGACCATTTATTCTAACTTATCTCTGCTAAACAATTTTACCAAATCTAGCTGTTTTTGGGAGATCCTACGCATAGTAATCGATTAGGTTTTAGGTTACCACTTAAATACCCCATTTTTCCGGTTAAATCCTTTTGGAGATAACGATGGCCACGACCAGATCCGGGCCTTTGGTATCGACCGTAGCAAAAATATGTTGGATATGCACATCACTTGTACGCTCCACATCATGCATATATGAATCTCCGATTGAGCATCGAGACTCGTGGCAGCACGCAGTGTCGTGGATATAACCACGGCAGATGCTACGGGGGGTAGCACTTCGTTGATGCGAGGGCAAGTGAACATCGCCATCTACGGGTCGAGGTGCAAGGGACGCAAGGTTTTACCCAGGTTCAGCCCCTCCGGAGAGTAAAAGGCCTACGTCCTGCTAGATCTTATTGCTCAGTGGAGAATTACAATGGGGGGGCTCAGTCGGCGTTGAGCCAAGAGCCTACAAGGGAGATCTAATCTGGGATGATCTGTCCTCTAGGGTTTAGCCCGGGGGTTTATATATCCACCCCCGGCCTAGGGTTACAAGGGGATAACCCCGAATCGCATCAGTTACTATTAATCCGGGATACCACACCCTTCTACAAGTAATCTCCAGCCGAGCAGATCATCTCCTTGGGTCTTCGGCCCAGTCGCCTTTGGGTCCAGTCGGCTAGGCGACTGGCGGTCTTTCCTGGGCCTTCGTCCTTGTGGCGAGTGGGACTGGCGACCCACCCCCTATGTGCATATCCCCATCAGTAGTCCCCGAGCGCGGTGGTGACGAAGTGTGGATCCGGCGCGGGCCACGAGGAGGCACAGGGGCGGATTGAGATGAATCGCCACCGGGCTCCCCAAAGAAGGAAACGTCAGCTGGCCGCCAGTCTTCAATCGCTTGAACTTGATTAACCAGTCGGCGCGTAGCAGTCGGCGTAAGCCAGTCGTCGTATGACAGTCGGCATGTGCCAGTCGTCGTAGGCCGGTCGGCGTAGGTCCCAGGTGCAGACACGTGGAGGAGCCAACGGCTAGATTTCACGTTGACCGAGGCGCGAGCCGTTCGCGCGGAGTTGACCGTTGGGCCTGATGTGACCGTTAACGGCTAGCTTAACGCCCGTTCCGCTGATCCCGTCACTGATCTCGGCCGTTAACTGCGGGGCGACAATCTCGTGACGAATCAACGGACGGATTTGATGCTTATCTTGGGCGAGTGTGCCAATATAAAAGGTCGGACCCCGGGGTTAGGGCTCATCACTCTGCCGCATTCTTCCCCCCTTCTCGCTCCATCTGCTTCCTGCCGAGAGTTCCTGAGCGCAACCATGGCGGCGAGAGGCTGGGGCAAATCCAAGGTCACGCGCGAGTCTCTCCTCCCGTACGTCGCCTCCGGGGTCATCCCCGAATTCAACCAGGAGCGTTGGCGGGTTCCAGCGCCAAACGAGGTGGAGCCGCTCCCAAGGCCGGGCGAGTTCGTGCTTTTCCTCAGCTTCTTGGATCGCGGGTTCGCGCTCCCCTCCTCCGCCTTCATCCGGCAACTGCTGGCCTTTTATGGCATCAAGATATGCGACCTTGGGCCGCACAGCGTGCAGCAGATCTCTCTGTTCGTGGCACTGTGCGAGTGCTACCTAGTTGCCCGCCATACTTCCCGCTGTGGGTATCAATCTTCCATGGGCGGGCGACTCGGGCCAGCAAGAGCAGCGAGGCGCTCATCCCGAATGGCGGGATCACTTTCCAGGTGAAGTCCGGGGAGAACTTCATCGACATGGTGCTCCCCAAGAAGGCGCAGTCACAATGGCGCCGATTCTGGTTCTACGCCAAGGAGTACATCCCCCCCCCCCCCCGGCGAGGTCTGCATCCCTCAGTACGACCCCGAGCCCAGCGTCCCACGGCGCCTCAACATCCGGTCGCTGCCGCGCGAGCAGGAGGAGGTGGTGAAAGGGATGCGCCAAGCGATCCAGGCTTTGAAGGACAACGGCCTGACGGCAGCCAACATGTACAACTGCTGGCTCGGCCGCCGGCTGATCCCTCTGCGGTGTCGAGCCCACTCTATGTGGGAGTACCGGGGGCAAAACGACTGCACCCGGTCGACGGCGACCGAGTGGGACGAGGGCGAGTACAGGGGGGCGCTCGCGAAGATCACTGCGGCTGTCTTTACCTCTTTCGAAGATGGCCTGCAGCCCTTCTCCGACGATAACCCGGCGCCCCAGGTATTGATCTGTTCGATGCTGCGACCTTGAGTGTCTGGGTTGCACTTTTCCATTTCTAATTCACTTCCTTGATCCGAATGCAGCGGTGGCAGAAGATCGCCAATCATCTCCCCCCTCTCGCCGGGAAGGAGCCTCCGGAAATGACCGAAGGCGAGGAGGAGGAGGTTGACGACGAGGGGGAACGCACCGAGTCGGACTCCGAAGCGAGAAACTTCGTCCGACTCCCGCGTGGAGCGAAGAGGGGCACCGCGTCTTCATCGCAGGGCGCTCCGAAGCCGCAGGAGGGCGAAGGGGATGAAGAGGCGACCTCTCACCCAGAGGGAGGGGAGCCCTCGAAGGAAGGGGCTGAGCCGCAGCCCAAGCGGCTGCGCCCGACTATCCTGGAAGGTTCAATAAAGCTTCAGTGCCCCCTGAAGGACTCCATCGACGCTGGGGCCCGAGCCGGTCCGGGCGTAAAGGCGATCCCCACGGTGAAGTAAGTACCTCTCGTCGAGTTTGCTTCCTTTATAGCGGGATTTGCTAATGACCCGCCCCGCTCCCCCGCAGGTCCAAGAGGAAGGTCTTGACAAGACCTGCTACGGTTGGGGGGGCGGCCACGAGGGCGGCCGAGGCGAAGAAGGCGGCCGAGCTGAAGAAGGCCGCGGAGAAGAAGGCGGCGCCTTCCGACCTTGGGGGCGCGGGGTCGGCTCGGGAGGAGCCGGTCGCTGCGCGCAGCGCAGGCTGAGAAGGCGAGCGCCGACCGTGCCGAGCCTCCCGCTGAGGTTTTCCCCTTGCCTAGCGTGGGTCGCGGGGGCGCGGCGAGTGCAGTGGTGGGACCGAGCACCGCTCCCACCGTGCTAGAGGAGGAGTCGGCGGGTGTCGGATCGGCTGAGGGCCAGAGGGCGCCCGAGGTCGTGGATGACCCCGCCGAGGAGGGCGGCCTCTCGGTGCCGATGAAGGAGCGCCGGTCCAAGGCCGCTAGGGACCAAGTCCACCCCAGCGACCCCGAGACGCGAGCGGACGGGGCGCCGTCGGCCGACGCGGCGATGCAAGTGGGTGAGGCGGTCGAGTCGCGTCGTCCTCCGCCTTCGACTTTGACCTTCACTGAGCTCCACACGCCGCTCGGTGAAATGCATGTGGTAAGTACTTCTGTACTCGCCGTCCAGTCGCCCCCCAGTCCCCGAGGGTCGACTTGGCCTGGAGGGGCGAGTCGAATCTCTTCTGTCTGCCTGGACTGCCTTTATTGACCTTTGCGCCATTCTTGTGCAGGCGGAGGTTAAGCGACTGACGGCGCTCGTGGAGGAGGCGGCGCAGAAGAACCGGAAGCTCATTGCTCTGGGCAGTAAGTCACCCCACACGCTTTCCCCTCCGAGTCGCGCTCGTGCGGTTGTATTTTTGTTCTCACTACCTCCCTTTTTTGTAGCAGAGGCGCAAGCGAAGGCGCTTGCCGAGGCTCGGGAAGGATTCGTCAAGGAATCCTTCTACCGTGAAGCGGAGTTCCGGGCGACGCAGGCCGAGGAGGCTCGGAAGAGGGCGAAGGCGGAAGTGGCGGACCTGATGAAGGTCCTGGAGGACAAGGGCCGGGAGCTGGAGGACGTCATCGTGGAGTATAAGGGGAAGCTGGAGGCCGCGACGGATGTGCGGGATGCCGCGCGGGGGGCTGCCGCAACCCTTCGAGAAGAGGTCGCGGCCTTGAAGCGGCAACACGCCAAGGAGTTGTCCGCGGAGAAGGAGGCGTCTACGGGCATCATCCTGGCAGTGCAAGCCGAGAAGACCAAGTTCGAGGCGTTTGTCCGCGAGATGTCGCGGCAGCTCCTTGGTAAGTTTCCGTGCCCTCCCGATATTTTTATTGTCGATTGTCATGACGGCGAGTCCCCGAGCGTGGCGAGTCGGCGTCGGGGGCCAGTCCCTGAGCGTGGCGAGTCGGCGTCGGGGGCCAGTCCCCGAGCGTGGTGAGTCGGCGTCGGGGGCCAGTCCCCGAGCGTGGCGAGTCGGCGTCGGGGGCCAGTCCCCGGGCGTGGCGAGTCGGTTTCGAAGGCGAGTTCTCACTTTACTTCCCTCTTGTTGTTGGTGGTAGGTACGAGCGACTTCACGGAGACGGCGACCCCGCGGGAGTGCCTGTCGAATGCGACCGCACGTATCATTGCCTGCGCGGGGGAAATCTTGGCGGCGCTCCAGTACCTGAGTCCGCGGGAGGTGATTCCGCGGGACACGCCATCTGTCTTCAGGGCTGTCTCCAACATCCCGGCTGTCGTCGACTGGCTTCGCCGCTCCTCCTGCCGCGTTGGTATTACCATGGCGCTGAGCATGGTACTGGCGCACTATTCGGAGGGTTTTGACGTGGAGGAGGTCACTGCTGGCTTCCCCTCGGAGACTGGCGAGTTTGACGTCGCCGAGGTGCTGCGCTTGATGGAGGCAGTGCGCCCCTTTGCCGACCGGGTGCTGGCGACTGCTGACTTGGAGACGCACATTCCCAGCCAGTCGGTGCCTGGGGACGCGGCGAAGGAGACCGACCCGGTGGACTTCCCCGCGGAGCGTCTATTCCACGCCGCGGCCACCAACTCCTTGTCCACGTACCCGGTCGTCTTGTATACGCCGAAGTTTCGCCATGGCGACGGCGGCGCCGAGCCTGTTGTGGAGGAAGCTCCGGGACCGTCGCAGTAAATTCTTGGACCCCTGTGAATGATGTAACTCAAATTCCCGCAAGCGGGTGTTAGTTGTAAAGTGTCAGCTTTTGCTTAAGTAAAACTTGGTGACCGCTTTTCGAATTATATGAATGTGACGGCGATGTTTTCCTGTTGGGTTCGACTCTCCATGGCCAACAGGCCAGTCGCCAAGCGACCCCGATGAAGGCTATCGACTTGACTGTTTTCCTTGTCGAGCTGGGCGTCCCCAGTCGCAGTACGTAGTCATTATAGTGCGAATAGCAGCCTCATGGGTGGAGTAGCGGGTTGGTTTGTAGTTGCGCTGTTTTGTATGTAGCGCGCCACTCGTCGTGGCTCGGTGAGCCAGTCGCTAGGCGACTCCAAAGGGGGTTCTTGCGGGCGTTGTTCCTTGGCGAACCGTGGGTCCGTTTTGCGGGGTCCCTGGTCGAAGTACTTGGCCATTCAAGTCACCAGCCTAAGGTGGAGGAGGGCATTGGTGTGCTGTATAGCGTAGCACGAGACGGTCGCCGTGGCCCGGGGGGCTGGTCGGGCATGCGACCCTGCTGTGGGTTCCGGTCGCCGTTTTTGCCTGACGGCGTAAGGGGTGGTAGGTAACCGGGCCTGGTGTTGCGCCCGGGAGACCCGCCGTGCCCTTGTTAGCCCGGCTACTTGGCCGATCGTGGACTTCCCTCTTCCAGCAGCGGCGACCGAAGGTCTCTCAGTACCAAGTCGCTTGTCATGGCGATTGGGCCGGTGTTTACCGAGATGAGAGATGCAGATAGCTAGCGGGTGATGGAGAGGCAATCGGAGTTGGAGATCGATGCATTCGGCGACTTTGATTAATCTCTGAATTTGTGGGTTACACATTTTCCTTAGGTGTAAAACCGTCGGAGGAGGTTGACGTTCCAGGGGCGTTCCACCTCTCGGGTGAGCGGTTCGCCTTTGTCGTCCTTGCGGACGTCTGTGAGGTAGTAGGAGTCGTTGCCGAGTACGTGGCTGATGGCGAATGGTCCTTCCCAAGGCGGGGATAGCTTGTGCATGCCTTTCTTGTCTTGAATTAGCCGGAGCACGAGGTCTCCGATTTGGAAGGAGCGACTCCGAACGCGACGGCTGTGGTAGCGGCGGAGATCTTGCTGGTAGATGGCGGTCCTGGAGAGTGCGAGGTCCCTGGCCTCGTCAAGGAGGTCGATATCATCTTGGCGAGCTCGCTCGTTGTCTTCTTCGGCGTAGTTAGCGACCCGTGGCGAGTCGTAGGCGATATCCGTGGGCATGACTGCCTCGGTGCCATATACCAGGAAGAAAGGCGTGAAGCCGGTCGATCTGTTTGGTGTTGTGCGGATGCCCCACAACACTGAGGGAAGCTCTTCCGCCCAGCAACCGGCTGCGCGTTCCAGGGGCACGACCAGGCGCGGCTTGAGTCCGTGGAGGATGCTCTGGTTTGCTCTTTCCGCTTGGCCGTTTGACTCAGGGTGTGCGACTGACGCGAGGTCGAGTCGGATGCCTTTTTCCTCGCAGAAGTCGGCCATCTCCCCTTTGGCGAAATTTGTGCCGTTGTCGGTTATGATGCTGTGAGGGTAGCCATATCGATAGATGAGCTCGCGTAGGAACTTTGTCGCTGTCTTGCCGTCGCACTTCTTGATGGGTTTTGCTTCTACCCATTTGGTGAATTTGTCCACCGCGACCAGGAGGTGAGTGTACCCGCCGGGGGCTGTTTTGAATTTCCCTACCATGTCCAGACCCCAGACGGCGAATGGCCAGGTAAGGGGGATGGTCTTTAGTGCTGATCCCGGCATGTGCGACTGGCTTGCATACTTTTGGCACCTGGCACATGAGCGGACGAGTGCGATTGCGTCTTCATGGGCTGTCGGCCAGTAGAAGCCGTGACGGAAAGCTTTGGCGACTATTAAGCGCGCGCCTGCATGGTGGCCGCAATCCCCTGCGTGGATGTCGCGCAGGATCTTGCGCCCTTCGTCGGCGGCGACGCATCGCTGGAACACTCCCGAGACGCTGCGCTTTTATAGCTCTTTATTGATGATGGTGAAAGACTTGCACCTGCGTACGATAGCTCGTGCTTTGGCTTCGTCCATCGGCAGTGTCTGGCGTTCGAGGTAGCTCACGTATGGCTCCGTCCAGTCGACGCTGTCGGAGGCGAGTGCGACTAGGGTGGAGTCGGGTGCCGGAGGTTCAGCAATGTCCAGCTCACGAGGTGCGCGCACCGAGGGGTGGCTGAGGATATCCAGGACGACGCCTGGAGGAGGTTGGAGTCGCTTGGACCCGATTCTGGCTAGCGCATCAGCTTCCTCATTCTTGCGCCTGTCGACCCATTCGACGACGTGGCCGGCGAAGCTAGCGCCGGCTTGGTCGACCGCGCACTTGTATGCAATCATGTTGGCGTCGGTGGCATCGCAGGTGTCGGAAGTCTGGCTGGCGACCAGGTCGGAATCGCCGAGACAGCGCAGCCGTGTTGCGCCCACTCTTTTGCTACCCGCATGCCGTGTAGGAGCGCTTCGTATTCGGCCATGTTGTTGGTGCAGGGCTCGAACCTGAGTTGCAGGACGTATTTCACGGTGTCGCCTTTTGGCGATGTGAGGACGACGCCCGCGCCTGCCCCCTCGAGGTTCTTGGAACCGTCGAAGTGCAGTGTCCAATGCTTGAGGTCTGCGGGGGAGCTCGGTTGCTGGGCCTCTTCCCAGTCGGCGAGAAAGTCGGCGAGGGCCTGAGACTTGATGGCGTGGCGCGACTCGTAAGTGATGTTGTGGACGCCGAGTTCGACTGCCCACTTGGCGATCCGGCCAGTTGCATCGCGGTTACGGATGATGTCGGCGAGGGGTGTTGAGGGGACTACCCTGATAGGATGCTCGTGGAAGTAGGGGGCCAGTCGCCTCTGGGCCCTGAGGACTGCGTACACCAGCTTTTGATAATGCGGGTATCGTTGCTTGGATTCAATTAGGGCTTCGCTGATGTAGTAGACCGGGCGCTGTACCAGCTGCTCCTTTCCTTCTTCCTAGCGTTCGACGACCATGACCGCGCTTATCGCGCGGTTCGACGCGGCGACATATAATAGCATAGTCTCTTTCGGTAGCGGGGCCGCGAGGATAGGGGCGTTCTGAAGGGCGTGTTGGAGCTCTTCCAGGGCCCGTTGCGCTTCTTCTGTCCACCTGAATGATTCTGACTTCTTCAGCAGGCGGTAGAGTGGCATGGCCTTGTCACCGAGCCGGGGTATGAAGCGACTGAGGGCTGCGACCCGGCCGGCGAGTTTTTGTGCATCAACCAGGCAGGTTGGTTGCTTGGTTCTCATGACCGCCAGGGTCTTCTCTGGGTTGGGTTCGATGCCTCGTTTGGAGACGACGTAGCCGAGCAGCTGTCCGGAAGGGACCCCGAAGGTGCACTTCAGAGGATTGAGCTTGATCTTGTATCGCCGTAAGTTGGCGAATGTCTCAGCGAGGTCGGTGATGAGGTCGGCTTGGTGAGTCGACTTGACTACCACGTCGTCGATGTAGACGTGTACGTTGCGGCCGATTTGGCTTTCCAGGCAGCTGTTCATACACCGTTGGTATGTCGCTCCGGCGTTTTTGAGGCCGAAGGTCATGGATGTGTAGCAGTAGGCACCTAAGGGCATGATGAATGCTGTCTTCTCTTGGTCCTCCTTGGCCATCTTTATTTGATTGTACCCGGAGTAAGCATCAAGGAAGCACAGCGACTCGGACCCGGCGACCGCATCGATGATCTGGTCGATTCGCGGCAGGACGAATGGGTCCTTGGGGCATGCGCTATTGAGGCTGGTGTAATCGATACACATTCGCCATGTCTTGTTCTTCTTTAGCACCAGGACTGGGTTTGCCAGCCACTTGGGGTGCTTGATTTCAATGATGAAACCGGCAGCGAGCAGTCGGTTCACTTCTTCGGCGATCGCGCGTCGTCGCTCTTCTCCTACGGGGCGCATTGCCTGCCTAACAGGGCGTGCGGAGGGGTCGACATGTAATTTGTGCTCAGCAAGTTCTCTCGGGACACCCGGCATGTCAGAGGGTTTCCATGCAAAGATATCTCGATTCTCACGGAGGAACTTGATGAGAGCGCTTTCCTATTGGGCGGACTGGCCCATCCCAATGGTAATTTGCCTACTTGGATCACCCTCTACAAGGTCTACTTGACGAGTGTCGGTTGCAGGCTTGAAAGTCGCGGCGGATGAATCGAGCTCGGTTGGTTTCTCCAGGATGGCGGGGTCGTTGCGATCGACTGGGTACTTGGCGAGCTCGGCGGAGTTGTCTTGTTCATCGGCGATGATGGCGTCGGCAAGCTTGGCGCTGACGTCCTCGCACTCCAGTGCCATCTCCGGGTCGCCGTGGACGGTGATGACGCCACGAGGCCCTGGCATCTTCATCATGTTGTATGCGTAATGAGGTGCCACCATGAACCGGGCGAACGCCTGCCTGCCGAGCACGCAGTGGTAGGAGCTGCGGAAGTTCACCACCTCGAATGTTATCCGCTCGGTGCGGTAGTTCACAGGCGTGCCGAAGGTGACTGGTAGCGTAACCTTGCCGATCGGGAAGGCCTTCCGCCCGGGGACGATGCCATGGAACGTAACCTTGGTGTTCTCGAGGCGTGAGTCTGGTAAACCGAGTCGCTGGAAGGTCTCGTAATACAGGATGTTGATGGAGCTTCCTCCGTCCATCAGGGTTTTCGGCAGCCAGTAGTCGGCAACCTTGGGCCTGACGACCAGTGCCACTCGGCCGGGGTACTCAATGAGGGGGGCGTGGTCTTCGCGGCTCCAGGTAATGCTCTGCTCGGACCAGTTGAGCCACCGGGGTACGTCAGAAAGGATGACCGCGTGTACTGCCACTGCCCTTGCGAGGACCTTCCTGTCCCGACGATCGCCGACCCCGGTGAAGATGTGGAGCGAGCCGGCGCTGCGACCAAAACCTTCTCCTTTGTGTTGGTCTGGGTCCTTGGCGCGGTCTTTGTGTTGACTGCTCCCGTCGTTTTCCTTGGTGCGGCGGGCCTTCTCTATCTGCTTCAGGGAGTAGCAGTTTCCTGTCGTGTGCGTTGAGGGTTTGCCCTCCCTGCTGTGATAGATGCACGGGGCATCTAGGAGGCTGCGGGCGTCAAAGCGCTTAGGCTGAGGCCGATCCTCTCGTGGTGCACGGTTGTCGCGTCGGAAGGATTTTGGCTCGCGCTGCTCGTAGTCGGCGTTGGCGACGAGCTCGTTGTGTCCCCCATCGGCGCGACGCTTGCCGTTGTTAGATCGGCCGCTGAAGCGGTAGTCGCCGCGTCGGGGTTCTGTAAGAACGGGGCGGCGATTGCGTCGCTGGCCGTACTCGTCGTCCGAGTCGACTATAGGGTCTTCGTCGGCGTAGTGGGTGGTGATGTCGAAGAGCTCGGAGATTGAGATGTTATCTCTGCTGACGCGACGGAGCTTGGCGCTTAGCGGTTCGTACCGATAGCACCGCCGGAAGCAGTAGATTGCCGTATCCGTGCTGATGCCGCTGGAGGTCGTCCACATGTCTTGCTAGCGTTGCACCCACCGATGAGTCGACTCGCGTGGGCCCTGGACACAGCGATCCAGGTCTTCTATAGTTGTTGCGCGAGTGTACGCGCTGGCAAAGTGCTGAATAAATGCGGCGCGGGCTTCTTCCCAAGAATCGATGCTGTTGGCGGTGAGGGTGTTGAACCAGTGGCGATTGACGCCGTCCATCATGAGAGGCAGGTAGCGCGCCGCGAGTAACTCGGAGTGGCCTTGGATCCCCATTGCCATGGCGTACGAATCGATCCAGACTGTGGGGTCGATATGTGTATCGTATTTCTCGATGTCGCGGGGCCCCTTGAATCCAGCGGGGTACGGCTCGCCTCTGATCATCGGCCCGAAGCAGGCGGGGCCGACTCGAGTGAACGCGCTTTGGCGCGGGGCTTCATCAGCTAGCGGTCGTTCAGCCGGTTTCGCGCCCGCCATTCTTGATCATTGACGATATGGGTTCGCGCATCAACGGGCTGTCCGTTGGCAGTGACCATCACTCGCGCAGGGCGCGGCTCGATTCGGTTGTTGGTCGAATGGGCCGCACGCGGTGCTGGCGGCGGACCGTTGTTGGCGTTGACGACTGCGCGATTTGCCGCGCCTGACGACGCCGCGCGACTGGCGGATGTGCGCGAATAAAGTCGCCCTTGCGAGTCGGCGGCGGCGTGTTGTTGCTCCAATGCCTTGGCAACTAGGGCCTTGGCGTGCTGGACGAGGATTGCGCCATCTCCCGTTTCGGGAAGCCTCGCAAGGACAGCTTGGGCGGCCGCGACGTTGTCGGCTGGAGATGAGTGCAATGGTAGGCCATTGGCGTCGACTTCCGCCCGAGGAACTTCGGGTGGTGGTGGTGGTGGTGGTGGTGGTGGCGGTGCTCCGTGTGCCGCTCTATCGGCGGCGGCCCGACTTCCTTCCGGGACGTCGGGGTTCTGGATTCGGGCGATCCGAATTTCTCCATCCGGATCGTCGAAGTTGAGGCGCGCGCTGGGGAAGTCGTTTGCACGGGCGCGCTCCATGCGCAGGCGATTGCGCTGCTGGCGGTAGTGAGATACGGCTCTTACTTCGTCTTGCTCGAGACGGAACTTCTGCCGTTCGGCGAGCTCCTTCTTCCTCTGCTCTTCGAGGGCCGCCCGGTGCGCCTCGATCTCGGTCGCGGTAGCCGTTGCAGGGAGGGGGGTGGTGAAGGCGTCGACCGGAGGCTCCTCCTCGCCTCCTGCCATGAAGACTGCGGTCGGGTAGCAGTAGCGTGGGGCCTCGACGGAGTCCGAGTCGGAGTCGCCGTCGAAGAGGGAGAGGACGGAGTCGTCCTCGAAGTCACTTGGGTGAGAAACCAAGGAGATGGAGTCTTTGAACAACGCCGTGGCAATAGAGCCAGCAGTCGGGGACACAGCGGCGGACCCGGCGACCGATGTCATGTCGACGGAGTCGGCGTTGAACGTCGCGACACCGGAGTCAGCGGCTGGGATGGTAACGATGGAGTTGGCGGCTGACGCGGTGACGATGGGGTTGGCGGTCGGTGCTACGGCCGCCGAATCTGCATCATCCTCCAGGGCCGACTCTGCCTCCGCGTACACCTCGCCAGTAACTGGGCGAGTAGCGGTGAGGAGTTTTCCCGGCGCAAAGGGGTCGTGCGATCGACCGGGACGGGGCTCGGTGGGGTTGCTGACGCCGGCGAGCCCAACGAAGAGGTTGATGGAGCCGATCGGCACCATCCAGGCGTGCTTGAGAGGTGACGAGGCGGGTCGGTAGGTGCTTGGCTGGATGTGGAAGAAGTTGCCGGTGGCGATCATCCTGCCGGAAGCGACCGGCCGCCGTACTGGTGAGTAGGGCCTCGCCGTAGCTCGGAGGCTTGATGTCCCAGGCCCCATGGTGGGCGCCACTGTCGTGGATATAACCACGGCAGATGCTACGGGGGGTAGCACTTCGTTGATGCGAGGGCAAGGGAACATCGCCATCTACGGGTCGAGGTGCAAGGGACGCAAGGTTTTACCCAGGTTCAGCCCCTCCGGAGAGTAAAAGGCCTACGTCCTGCTAGATCTTATTGCTCAGTGGAGAATTACAATGGGGGGCTCAGTCGGCGTTGAGCCAAGAGCCTACAAGGGAGATCTAATCTGGCATGATCTGTCCTCTAGGGTTTAGCCCGGGGGTTTATATATCCACCCCCGGCCTAGGGTTACAAGGGGATAACCCCGAATCGCATCAGTTACTATTAATCCGGGATACCACACCCTTCTACAAGTAATCTCCAGCCGAGCAGATCATCTCCTTGGGTCTTCGGTCCAGTCGCCTTTGGGTCCAGTCGGCTAGGCGACTGGCGGTCTTTCCTGGGCCTTCGTCCTTGTGGCGAGTGGGACTGGCGACCCACCCCCTATGTGCATATCCCCATCACGCAGGTAACCCGAACGCGCTAAAGAAACTTCAAAGGTGACCTAGGCTCATTACGACCGAAGTTAGTGAAAAATGATGCCGAAGGCTTTCATCCTCATAACACTAGAAGGAAAGCATCCGACCGAGCAGGCGGGCGGGCGGTGACCATCTGCTTAGACAGCTGTGTGTGTCTTGAGGGGCACATCAGTCGGTGTTGTTCTAGCTAATTGAGAAGAAGAGTTCGATGGAACGAATTAGCTGTGACAAATGTAAACATTCCCACGGGTATTTGCCAAATTCGAAATGTGTTGCCAGTACATTTTTTTAGAACAATTGCCTTTATTCAAATATTAATAGTTGCATGTAAGTGTAAACCATCCGGCAGTTCTACAAACCAATCATATCTACCCTCACTAAGCCAGGCAGTGAATCTAGCCATGCTATGGGCCTCTCCATTGTACTACGGAGTATTAGGCAGCTTCAATCAGTCGGGCCCTGCCAGAGCATCGCGCCATCCGGGCCCGATCCGGTGAGCCAAAAGCCCGACGACGCTAACGACGCTACGTTAGGGCATTTCTAAGCGCGCGATCCAAACGGACACGCTGGACCGTTCGTTTTGGGCCGTTTGGGTGGCCGAGCGGACACGTGGATAGCGGCCCGCGTCCGTGTGTCCGTTTGGGTCGCACGCTGCGCCCAACGCGCGGACGCATCGCATATGTAATAAAAAACAAAAATCAAAATGAAAAAGAAAAACAACAAAAAATTAATTTAAACTAGTTGATAATTAAACTTAGCCCTAGTTTGGGCAATTTTTACACAAAAGAAAGCTCTATGTGGGCTTTAAACTAAAAAAACAAACCCTAGCCAGGGTTTGCGAGCACGCGGCGGCCGCCAGCAGTACTACCCCCAGTAGTACTCGTCGTTGGCGGCGTCGATGACGACGACGCCCCCGGCGGCTGATGACCCACAAGTATAGGAGGTGTATCGTAGTACTTTCGATAAATAAGAGTGTCGAACACAACGAGGAGCAGAAGGTGTTGACAAGCAGTTTCGATGAAGGATTCACAGTAAATGCTCACAGACAAGTATTCAGGGGGTTTTGATATAACAGATAAATAAAGTACAAGTAAGTAAAATGCGAGAGTAATAATTGCAGCGAGTGGCCCAATCCTTTTTAGCACAAAGGACAAGCCGGTTTGTTTACTTATGATGACCAAACGTTTTTGAGGACACACGGGAATTTAGTCTAATGCTTTCGCTTCATATAGTTGATTAATCTTCATTGTTTTGATAAGTGTTGTGTGGGTGAACCTATGCTAATGCACCGCCCTTCCTAGAACTAATACATACTTGTGATTATACCCCTTGCAAGCATCCGCAAATACAAGAAAGTAATTAAGATAAATCTAACCACAGCCTTAAACTCTAAGATCCTGCTATTCCTCCTGCATCGATATACCAACTGGGTTCAAAGTTCTGTCACTCCGGCAACCCCACAATTAGCAAACGAATACAAGATGCATTCCCCTAGGCCCATAAAGGTGAAGTATCATGTAGTCGACGTTCACATGACACCACTAGAAGAATAACACCACAACTTAAATATCAAACCATTAAATATTACTCAACATAGTTCACTACTAAGATTTAGACTTCACCCATGTCCTCAAGAACTAAACGAACTCCTCACAAGACATCATATGGAACATGATCAGAGGTGATATGATGATGGATAACAATCTGAACATAAACCTTAATTCAACGGTTTCACTCAATAGCATCAATAACAAGGAGTAATCAATACCGGGAGAGTTTCCCCTATGAAATAATCAAGATTCAACCCTAGATGTTACAGTGGAGACGAGGTGCAGAGGTAGAGATGACGGTGACGGTGATGGAGATGAGGGTGATGATGATCCCAATGAAGTCCGGCTCGATGACGGTGACGATGGCGACGATTTCCCCCTCCGGGAGGGAATTTCCCCGGTGGATTTCAGCCTGCCGGAGAGCTCTTTTTCTCTCTGGTGTTTTCCGCCCCGCAGAGGCGGATGTGTCTATTCACGATTATTCTCCTCACCTTAGGTTTTCGGGTAGATGAAGTACGCGAAGGAGAGACGGCCGAGGGGGGTCGTGGGCCCCCTCACCACATGGCGGCGCGGCCAGGGTGGGCCCGCGTCGGCCTATGCGGAGGGCCCACGGCGGCCCTCCTCGGCCTCCCCTTTTGGCTGGCTCCGTCTTCTGCGAAAATAAGATCTTCGGTATATTTTCCGTCAATTGTTGATCTTCAGAAATACTGTATCCTGACGGTGCTTTTTCCAGCAGAATCCTGACTCCGGTGAGTGATTCTCCAATAATCATGAAACATGCAAAATAGGTGAAATAACATAAGTATCATCTCTAAATATGAAATATATCAATGAATAACAGTAAATTATGATATAAAATAGTAATGCAAAATGGACGTATCAACTCCCCCAAAGCTTAGACCTCGCTTGTCCCCAAGCGAAACTGAACTCGGTAAACAAGACCACATGTTTATGGAGTGAAGAGTCGATAAATGAAATACGGACAAGAACCATCACATTAATTCTCACAAGACATTCTAGTGAACAACTTTCTCATATAATTCAACTTGAAACAAGTAGAGGGAAATCACAAATAAAGGTGCATAGGGAATCATAGTTGGTGATGGCAAACCTCGTTCTTTGTCAAAGAACAACTAACAGATTATACTTATCTTTCGAGCAGAGCTCTGATGTCTACGGGAGCCTTTATTCTTGTAGACAGTGTTGGGCCTCCAAGAGCAGAGGTTTGTAGAACAGCAGCAAGTTTCCCTTAAGTGGATCACCCAAGGTTTATCGATCTCAGGGAGGAAGAGGTCAAAGATATCCCTCTCAAGCAACCCTGCAACCACAAAGCAAGAGGTCTCTTGTGTCCCCAACACACCTAATAGGTGCACTAGTTCGGCGAAGAGATAGTGAAATACAGGTGGTATGAATATATATGAACAGTAGCAACGGTGCCAGAAAAGTGCTTGCTGGCGCGTAGTGATGGATGGTGATATAGCAGGCAGTAGAAACGCAGTAAAACAGTAAACAAGCAGCGATAGCAGTATTTAGGAACAAGGCCTGGGGATCATACTTTCACTAGTGGACACTCTCAACATTGATCACATAACAGAATAGATAAATGCATACTCTACACTCTTGTTGGATGATGAACACCATTGCGTAGGATTACACGAACCCTCAATGCCGGAGTTAACAAGCTCCACATTCAATGTTCATATTTAAATAACCTTAGAGTGCAAGATAGATCAACACAACCAAACCAAGTACTAACATAGCATGCACACCGTAACCTTCACACTATGAAAGGAGGAATAGATCGCATCAATACCATCATAGTAATAGTTAACTTCATAATCTACAAGAGATCACAATCATAGCATAAACCAAGTACTTCATGATGCACACACTGCCAACATTACATCATGGAGGAGGAATAGACTACTTTAATAACATCACTAGAGTAGCACATAGATGAATTGTGATACAAAACTCATATGAATCTCAATCATGTAAAGCAGCTCATGAGATTATTGTATTGAGGTACATGGGAGAGAGATTAACCACATAGCTACAGCGGAGCCCTCAGCCTCGGGGGTGAATTACTCCCTCCTCATCATGGAGACAGCGATGGCGGTGAAGATGGCGGTGGAGACGGCGGTGGAGATGACTCCGGGGGCAATTCCCCGTCCCGGCAGGGTGCCGGAACAGAGAGTTCTGTCCCCGAATTGAGTTTCGCGACGGTGGCGGCGCCCCGGAGTCTTTCTCGGAGTTTCGTCAATTGGTACTGCGTTTTTAGGTCGAAAGGGTTATATAGGCGAAGAGGCGGCGCAGAGGGGCTGACAGGGTGGCCTCACCCTAGGCCGGCGCGGCCAGGGTCCGGCCCGCGCCGCCTTCCGGTGTGGTGGCCCCCGGCCCCCTCTCCGACACTTTTTCGGTGTTCTGGAGCCTTCCGGGAAAAATAGGAGGTTTGGCGTTGATTTCGTCCAATTCCGAGAATATTGCCCGAACAGCCTTTCTGGAACCAAAAACAGCAGAAAACAGCAACTGGCCTTTCGGCATCTCGTCAATAGGTTAGTTCCAGAAAATGCATAAATATGACATAAAGTGTGAACAAAACATGTCGGTATTGTCATAAAACAAGCATGGAACATCAGAAATTATAGATATGTTGGAGACGTATCAGCATCCCCAAGCTTAGTTCCTACTCGTCCTCGAGTAGGTAAACGATAAAAGATAATTTCTGAAGTGACATGCTACCAACATAATCTTAATCATACTATTGTAAAGCATATGAGATGAATGCAGCGATTCGAAGCAATGTAAATGTAATGAGTAAACAATTGAATCATATAGCAAAGACTTTTCATGAATAGTACTTTTAAGACAAGCATCAATAAGTCTTGCATAAGAGTTACTCATAAAGCAATAAATTCTTAGTAAAGGTATTGAAGCAACACAATGGAAGATTAAGTTTCAGCGGTTGCTTTCAACTTGTAACATGTATATCTCATGGATAGTTGTCAATGCAAAGCAATATAACAAGTGCAATAAGCAAGTATGTAAGAATCAATGCACAGTTAACACAAGTGTTTGCTTCTAGGATAGAGAGAAATGGGTAAACTGACTCAACATAAAAGTAAAAGAATGGCCCTTCAAAGAGGAAAGCATCGATTGCTATATTTGTGCTAAAGCTTTGGTTTTGAAAACATAAAGAGAGCATAAAAATAAAGTTTTGAGAGGTGTTTGTTGTTGTCAACGAATGGTAGCGGGTACTCTAACCCCCTTGCCAGACAAACCTTCAAAGAGCGGCTCCCATTTTATTTTATTTTTGGGTGGCACTCCTTCCAACCTTTCTTTCACAAACCATGGCTAACCGAATCCTCGGGTGCCTGCCAACAATCTCATACCATGAAGGAGTGCCTTTTTATTTTAGTTTTATTATGATGACACTCCTCCCAACCTTTGCTTACACAAGCCATGGCTAACCGAATCCTTCGGGTGCCGTCCAACAATCACATACCATGGAGGAGTGTCTATTTTTGTTAATTAATTTGGGACTGAGAATCCCATTGCCTGCTCTTTTTGCAAAATTATTGGATAAGCGGATGAAGCCACTAGTCCATTGGTGAAAGTTGCCCAACAAGATTGAAAGATAAACACCACATACTTCCTCATGAGCTATAAAACATTGACACAAATCAGAGGTGATAAATTTTGAATTGTTTAAAGGTAGCACTCAAGCAATTTACTTTGGAATGGCAGGAAATACCATGTAGTAGGTAGGTATGGTGGACACAAATGGCATAGTGTTGTTTGGCTCAAGGATTTGGATGCATGAGAAGTATTCCCTCTCGATACAAGGTTTTAGGCTAGCAAGGTTGTTTGAAGCAAACACAAGCACGAACTAGTACATCAAAACTTACATAAAAGACATATTACAAGCATTATAAGACTATACATCGTCTTCCTTGTTGTTCAAACACCTCACTAGAAAATATCTAGACTCTAGAGAAACCACTCATGCAAACCAAATTTTAACAAGCTCTATGTATTTCTTCACTAATAGGTGCAAAGTATATGATGCAAGAGCTTAAACAAGAGCACAACAATTGCCAAATATCAAGTTATTCAAGACATCATACCAATTACTACATGTAGCATTTTCCGTTTCCAACCATATAACAATTAACGAAGCAGTTTCAACCTTCGCCATGAAAATTAAAAGCTAAGAACACATGTGTTCATACGAACCAGCGGAGCGTGTCTCTCTCCCACACAAGCATTTATTCAAACAAAAACAAAAACAAAAGCACACAGACGCTCCAAGTAAAGCACATAAGATGTGACCGAATAAAAATATAGTTTCAAGAGAAGGAACCTGATAATTTGTCGATGAAGAAGGGGATGCCTTGGGCATCCCCAAGCTTAGATGCTTGAGTCTTCTTGAAATATGCAGGGATGAACCACCGGGGCATCCCCAAGCTTAGACTTTTCACTCTTCTTGATCGTAGTATATCATCCTCCTCTCTTGACCCTTGAAAACTTCCTTCACACCAAACTCGGAACAAACTCATTAGAGGGTTAGTGCATAATCAAAAACTCACATGTTCAGAGGTAACACAATCATTCTTAACACTTCTGGACATTGCTCAAAGCTACTGGAAGTCAATGGAACAAAGAAATCCATCCCACATAGCAAAAGAAGCAATGCGAAATAAAAGGCATAATCTGTCAAAACAGAACAGTTCGTATTGACGAATTTTATTGGGGCACCAGACTTGCTCAAATGAAAATGCTCAAATTGAATGAAAGTTGCGTACATATCTGAGGATCACTCACGTAAATTGGCTTAATTTTCTGAGTTACCTACAGAGAATTTAGCCCAGATTCGTGACAGCAAAGAAATCTGTTTCTGCGCAGTAATCCAAATCTAGTATGAACTTTACTATCAACGACTTTACTTGGCACAACAAAACACAAAACTAAGATAAGTAGAGGTTGCTACAGTAGTAAACAACTTCCAAGACACAAATATAAAACAAAGTACTGTAGCAAAATAATACATGGGTTATCTCCCAAGAAGTTCTTTCTTTATAGCCATTAAGATGGGCTCAGCAGTTTTGGTGATGCACTCGCAAGAAACAGTATTTGAAGCAAAAGAGAGCTTCAAGAGGCAAATTCAAAACACATTTAAGCCTAACATGCTTCCTATGCAGAGGAATCTTGTACACAAATGAATTCATGAAGAACAAAGTGACAAGCATAAGAGGATAAAACACGAGTAACTTCAAGATTCTCAACATAAAGAGGGGAAACTTAATATTATTAAGATGCGTATAACCATATTTCCCTCTCTCATAATAACTTTCAGTAGCATCATTGATGAAATCCATAATATACCCATCACTTAAAACATTCTTATCATGGTTCATATGCATAGAAGTATCATTAAATTTGGCATAAGAAGAGTTATTCTCATTAATAGTAATTGGAGCAAGATTATTATCAAGAATTTGAACATTGTAAACAAATTGCATATTAAGGGAATTGTTTTTGGTAACCCAATCATGACTATAACAAGTTTCATAAGGATAGTTAGAACCTATATCATAGCATTCTTTGTAATAATCATCAGAGATCGGAGGCACAGTGTCATCATAGGAAATAGAATAGTTATCTTTCACAGTCGGTTTATCTGTGTCCACACCATCATTGTTATTAGAAGGAGATGTATCAAGAACATAATGACCAGTAGCTAAAGGATTTTCAAACACCTCTTCCCCAAGCTTAGAGCTTTCTATATCATTATGGGAGGAAGCATGGATAGCACTGACACTATAGCAATTATTATCATCATCATTTTCAGAATTAATTTCCCAGAGATTTGCAATATCAAAAGTAGTGTGCTCATTCAAATCATGATTGCTAATGTATGTAAAGGGCATAGGAAGATCATCGTATTCAGATTCATTATCATAATAATCATTAGGAGCAACATACTTATGGTTACCTACTGTTACCTCGTACACGCGGGGATGTGCCGTTACCTCTTTCTTCTTATTCCCCCTCTTCTTCTTCTTCTTCTTTCCCTTCTTCTTCTTTTCCTTCTCCTCGTTCCCTTCTTTAGGAGGAAGAGGCTTGAAGAGAGGCTTCTCCACAGACCCTGATTTATTTCCAGAAACAATCGAAGAAACTTGGGAGGATCCCTCCTTTTCATTAATTAGTTGAAAGCACACAGCGGTCCTATCATATTTTGGTAAGGTGTCATCTTCTAAAATATTTTGTATGTAAGTATTTGTATGGCTATTATCAATGCAATAAGAAAAACACCCATGCAGGACATCATCAATATCAAGATCACTCATATGTAACAAAGAGATTTTTCTCGACAGTTCTTCACACCCCAAAAATAAAGTAAGTTCATCATGCTGATTAGGAGTAATTTCATCATCACAATACAAATTTGCAGCACTCATTGGGTTCAAATTATCATTGGAGGAGCATTGAAAATTAAAATGACCCACTTCATGGCAAACTTCACAAATAAAAGGATAGAGGGCGCAAACTTTTTTACCAAGATCATCTAGAGCCCTAAACCACTTTCTAGTTTTTTCATTAGCATGATGGATACAATATTCATCTTTGATTTGATTAATTCCACAAGGTCTATGTATTCCACAAAAATTAACATGCTTATAGGAAATATCATTCTTAGGAGTTTGAGCATGCTTATTGCAATAATTAACAACAATTTCATTCTTCATGCAAGCCTCTTTAAAAGGTTCATGATATTTATCAAAATTCTTATTAGGTAATTCAAAATGAGAAGCAAAGGCTTTATAAAGATTTGCAACAACTTGAGAGTCAAGACCATAAGTAGCACTCATATTTCGAAATTTATCAGTATCCATAAAAGCTTCAATGCATTCATAATCATAATTTATACCTGACTCTTTACCTTTGTCGTTCTCCCATCCTTCAGCGTTGTCCTCAATCCGATCAAGAAGATCCCACCTAGCTTCAACCTCCTTGCTTGTGAAAGATCCCTCCGAACATGCGTCCAGATAGTCCTTATGTTGTCCTGAAAGCCTCGCATAAAAATTGTTAACAATAACATTACGGGGGAGCTCATGAATGGAACATTTTAGCATTAATGATTTCAATCTCCCCCACGCTTGAGAAATACTCTCTCCATCACGAGGATAAAAGTTATAAATATAATTCCTATCAATATGCACTTCATGAGGAGGATAAAATTTAGAATAAAAGAGAGATGCAATTTCCTCCCAACCAAGAGAATGACTATTCTCCAACAATTTATACCAATGCGCCGCTTTACCGGACAAATGAAACAGAGAATAGCTTCTTCCTCACTTCATCCATAGAGATACTGCACACTTGAATAACCCGCATAATTCATGCAAAAACAAGAATGATCTCTAGGGTGGACAGTTCCATCCCCTTTATAGTGGTTATCCATAACACGTTCAATAATTTTCATAGGTATTTTATACGGAATACTTTCAGTAGGTGCATTTAAAATATCACAAGCATCATTAGAGTTATTGCATATGGGAGATAAAGTATTATCAGAGCAAATTTTCTCCCCTAAAGATGGGAAGCTAAAAAGATCACAAAAACTAGCTTCCCCAAGCTTAGACTTCTCCATAGCATTAGCAGTAATTGCATTCATACTAATAACATCGCTACTAGCATGCAAATAAGGTTCCATAGGTTTTTTAATTTTCGCATCAAACAATTCTAAATCAGGAAAAAGATTAAAAAGCTCACCAATTTTTTTGTTGTTTTCCATTGTGCCTAACTAGTGTAAACAAGAAACAAAAAGATGCAATTGCAGGATCTAAAGGAAATAGCTTCAAGCACAAACACAATGGCGCCAGAAAAGTACTTTACCTGGAACCGGAGTATGAGTGCCTTTTACCTTTCCTCCCCGGCAACGGCGCCAGAAAAGTGCTTGATGTCTACGGGAGCCTTTATTCTTGTAGACAGTGTTGGGCCTCCAAGAGCAGAGGTTTGTAGAACAGCAGCAAGTTTCCCTTAAGTGGATCACCCAAGGTTTATCGATCTCAGGGAGGAAGAGGTCAAAGATATCCCTCTCAAGCAACCCTGCAACCACAAAGCAAGAGGTCTCTTGTGTCCCCAACACACCTAATAGGTGCACTAGTTCGGCGAAGAGATAGTGAAATACAGGTGGTATGAATATATATGAACAGTAGCAACGGTGCCAGAAAAGTGCTTGCTGGCGCGTAGTGATGGATGGTGATATAGCAGGCAGTAGAAACGCAAAGAAACAAGAAACAAGCAGCGATAGCAGTATTTAGGAACAAGGCCTAGGGATCATACTTTCACTAGTGGACACTCTCAACATTGATCACATAACAGAATAGATAAATGCATACTCTACACTCTTGTTGGATGATGAACACCATTGCGTAGGATTACACGAACCCTCAATGCCGGAGTTAACAAGCTCCACATTCAATGTTCATATTTAAATAACCTTAGAGTGCAAGATAGATCAACACAACCAAACCAAGTACTAACATAGCATGCACACCGTAACCTTCACACTATGAAAGGAGGAATAGATCGCATCAATACCATCATAGTAATAGTTAACTTCATAATCTACAAGAGATCACAATCATAGCATAAACCAAGTACTTCATGATGCACACACTGCCAACATTACATCATGGAGGAGGAATAGACTACTTTAATAACATCACTAGAGTAGCACATAGATGAATTGTGATACAAAACTCATATGAATCTCAATCATGTAAAGCAGCTCATGAGATTATTGTATTGAGGTACATGGGAGAGAGATTAACCACATAGCTACAAATGAGCCCTCAAATTCGGGGTGAATTACTCCCTCCTCATCATGGAGACAGCGATGGCGGTGAAGATGGCGGTGGAGACGGCGGTGGAGATGACTCGGGGGCAATTCCCCGTCCCGCAGGGTGCCGAACAAGAGAGTTCGTCCCCGAATTGGAGTTTCACGACGGTGGCGGCGCCCCTGGAGTCTTTCTGGAGTTTCGTCAATTGGTACTGCGTTTTTAGGTCGAAAGGGGTTATATAGGCGAAGAGGCAGCGCAGGAGGGCTGATAGGGTGGCCTCACCCTAGGCCGGCGCGGCCAGGGTCTGGCCCGCGCCGCCTTATGGTGTGGTGGCCCCCTGGCCCCTCTCCGACTCTTCTTCGGTGTTCTGGAGCCTTCCGGGAAAAATAGGAGGTTTGGCGTTGATTTCGTCCAATTCCGAGAATATTGCCCGAACAGCCTTTCTGGAACCAAAAACAGCAGAAAACAGCAACTGGCCTTTCGGCATCTCGTCAATAGGTTAGTTCCAGAAAATGCATAAATATGACATAAAGTGTGAACAAAACATGTCGGTATTGTCATAAAACAAGCATGGAACATCAGAAATTATAGATATGTTGGAGACGTATCAAGCTCTTATATTAAAGCTTATATGGCAAAACTTACATGCTCAATCATAATAATCTCCTCATAATCATTGATAACCTTCAAAGCCATATTCATTCGGATAAAACTTGTACTAAACAAGGAAGAATAAGGCATGATTAAACAGATCACAATATAAATGGTTGGATCACAACAACTCAATTGCTTGCTTAAGATAGAGGGAAATAGGTTTACTGACTCAACATAAAGTAAAAGATAAGCCCTTCGCGGAGGGAAGCAGGGATTAAATCATGTGCTAGAGCTTTTTAAGTTTTGAAATCATATAGAGGGCATAAAAGTAAAGTTTTGAGAGGTGTTTGTTGTTGTCAACGAATGGTAGTGGGTACTCTAACCCCCTTGCCAACAGACTTTCAAAGAGCGGCTCCCATGAAGGACGTTATCTCTACCAGCAAGGTAGATCATCCCTCTTCTCTTTTATTTACACATGTACTTTAGTTTTTATTCATGGATGACAATCCTCCCAACCTTTTGCTTACACAAGCCATGGCTAACCGAATCCTCGGGTGCCTTCCAACATTCACATACCATGAAGGAGTGTCTATTTGCAAAATTAAGTTGCTTACTGATGAATCAGGGCAAAACATGTGAAGAGAATTATTAATGAAAGTTAATTAATTGGGGCTGGGAACCCCGTTGCCAGCTCTTTTTGCAAAATTATTGGTTAAGCGGATGTAGCCACTAGTCCATTGGTGAAAATCCGCCCAACAAGATTGAAAGATACAACACCACATACTTCCTCATGAGCTATAAAACATTGGCACAAATAAAGGATAATAACTTTTGAATTGTTTAAAGGTAGCACATGAAGTATTTACTTGAAATGGCAGGGAAATACCACATAGTAGGCAGTTATGGTGGACACTGATGGGATAGGTTTGGTTTAAGGGTTTGGATGCACGAGAAGCATTACCTCTCAGTACAGGTCTTTGGCTAGCAAGGTTGATTAGCAAGCATAAGAGTTGAGGGAAACAACAAATATACATGTGATAGAAACAATCATGTATATTCCTTGTAAGTACAGACAATTTTAACTTCAGAATACTAAGCTAATAGCTAACAAGAAAGAAAGATAATGACATAACATATCTACATGTATTTCCTCTTTTCTACTTAAACCTCAAAGTGTTGTTGCTATTGACCAATGCTAAGTTTGCCGAAACCAAATAAATTTACTCAATGCTCCCAAAGTGATACCAATACTAACAACAAGATCAATCTCATAACAGAGATTGCAAACTAAAATAAGGTGTGCAGTATGTAAATGATAAAACTTCTCGTTAATATCCATAACGATAACTCACACCACGGTATACATAGATAACCAACTAAAAGAGAGATACTTCCACACTGCAACCATCTTATATGATAACTTCCCTACTCATGATATGACACTACTTGATAGTAAAAAGGTAAAAGATAGTGATGATGTGATACCGCGGCACTCCCCCCAAGCTTGGAACAAACCAAGGGGGTGCCAATACCAATGATGAATTAATCCTTCGGTGGTGGTGGTGAATTCTTCCCATCATCAGACTTCCAAGGAAGAGGCTCTCCATCAACAAACGACATCTTGGTCTCAGGAATCCTGAAACTAGCAGCATAGCTTATGTGTTTAAACCTGTTTTCATACTCACAGTTTTGATTCTGAACATCATAGAGTTGAGCTTGGAGTTTGTTGGTGGTGTCGTGAAGCGAGAGGATATCATCCCACGGCTTTGCAGTCTCCTTCTTGTGCCCATCAATAAGTTCAGACACATTTTTTGGAAGATGTCCACTTCACGCTCAGCCATCTTCTTGTAGTTGAAGACCTCTTGTTCTAGTTTCTCCATCCTGTCCTCCAAACTTCCTTCTCCTTTAGGACCCCGGACATCTTTGATCTGCAACTCTCCATCTACGAGCAACAATTCCTTGGGGTGCATCTTCAGCTCGTTCATGTACGGGTTGACGACGTCCTCAAAGAAACTGTCCTTCGGAGTTCCCGACGAAGATATGGTTGCTCTAGATCCAAAAACAGTATCTGGCAGAAAACAGCTCGAAACAAAACACGACGAGAAAATGATATACGGACCACCAGGGGTCCGAGGGATTATATAGAAAAAAAATTCACGACAAAAGGAAAGTACCAGGTCGAACCGGAGTGGGAGAGGGACTCCGAGGGGCCGTCCTCATAGGGCGGCGCGGCCAGGGTGGGGCCCGCGCCGGCCTATGGGGGCACGCCCTCGTGCGTCTCCTCCACTCCGTTTCGATCTCGTCATTTTTCATATTTTCCAAAAATAGCAAAAACATTGTTCGGAAAGTTAAACACGGACTTTTTATTACTAGAACTGTTACCTATTCAAAGTCGAACTCTGCAGAACTGTCAATTTGATCTTTGATGAAAGCTTCCGGAGTCACCACTCGAATAACATCAACATCTTCATTATAAAAATCTCCAGAAATATAATGTTTGAGTCTTTGTCCATTCACCACTTGTGTGAAATCACCGTTCATAGAACCAATTTTAATTTCCCCCGAATGATACACCGCCACAATGACATATGGTCCTTCCCATTTTGAGAGTAATTTCCCTGCAAAAAATCTAAGACGAGACCGATAAAATAGGACTTTATCTCCAACATTAAATTCTCTTTTGATAATTCTTCTATCGTGCCATTTCTTAACTTTCTCCTTAAAAAGTTTAGCATTTTCATAAGCTTCACTTCTCCATTCATCTAAAGAACTCAATTGTAGCAATCTTTTCTTACCGGCAAGTTTAGGATCTTTATTAAGTTCTCTTACAGCCCAATAAGCTTTGTGCTCTAGTTCTAGAGGTAAATGACAAGCTTTTCCATAAACCATTTTATAAGGAGACATACCCATAGGATTTTTATAAGCAGTTCTATAAGCCCATAGTGCTTCCTTCAACTTACTAGCCCAATTTTTTCTAGATTTATTAACAGTCTTTTGCAAGATAGATTTAATTTCTCTATTTGATAATTCTACTTGCCCACTAGTTTGAGGATGATAAGCGGAAGCAATCCTATGATTAATACCATATTTAGCAAGATTTTTTCTAAAACCACCATGAATAAAATGAGAACCTCCATCAGTCATAAGATATCTAGGAACTCCAAATGTAGGGAAAATAATATCTAAAAGCATTCTTAAAGAGGTCTCACCATCAACACTTTTTGTGGGTATGGCTTCCACCCATTTAGTAACATAATCAACATCGACAAGTATATGAGTGTTACCTTCTGAAGAAGGGAAAGGACCCATGAAGTCAAATCCCCAACAATCAAATGGCTCAATAACAAGAGTATAATTCATAGGCATTTCATTGCGTCTGGAGATATTACCAACCCTTTGACATTCATCACAAGATAAAATAAACTTTCTTGCATCTTTAAAGAGAGTTGGACAATAAAAACCTGACTGTAGAACCTTTTGCGCGGTTCTATCTCCGGCGTGATGTCCTCCATAAACACTACCATGACACTTACTCAATATCTCTTGTTGTTCATATTCAGGAACACATCTTCGCATAATACCATCCACTCCTTCTTTATATAAGTGTGGGTCATCCCAGAAATAATGCCTCAAGTCATAAAAGAATTTCCTCCTTTCTTTGAAATTTGAAAAGGTCGGAGGCAAGTACTTGGAAACAATAAAGTTAGCATAATCAGCATACCAAGGACTATCTCGCGAGCTCACCTTTATTACAGCCAATTGTTCATTTGGAAAACTATCATTAACAGGAACAGGATCATAAGCAATATTTTCCAATCTAGATAAATTATCAGCAACAGGATTATCAGCACCTTTCCTATCTATAATATGCAAATCAAATTCTTGCAAAAGAAGCACCCATCTAATAAGCCTTGGCTTAGCATCTTTGTTTTCCATAAGGTACCTAATTGCAGCATGATCAGTATGAATTGTGACTTTTGAATCAACAATATAAGGTCTAAACTTGTCACAAGCAAAAACCACAGCTAATAATTCTTTTTCAGTTGTAGCATAATTCCTTTGAGCAGCATCAAGAGTTTTACTAGCATAATGAATAACATTCAATTTTTTATCCACTCGCTGTCCAAGAACAGCACCCACAGCAAAATCACTAGCATCACACATAATTTCAAAAGGTAAATTCCAATCAGGAGGTTCAACTACAGGAGCAGTTGTCAAGGCTTTCTTTAGAGTTTCAAAAGCTTCCTTACAATCATCGTCAAAAACAAAAGGTACATCTTTTTGAAGAAGATTAGTAAGAGGTTTTGAAATCTTAGAGAAATCTTTAATAAATCTCATATAAAAGCCAGCATGACCAAGAACACTACGAATACCTTTAACATCCCTAGGATAGGGCATCTTCTCAATTGCTTCAACTTTAGCTCTATCAACTTCAATACCTCTCTCGGAAATTTTATGTCCCAAATACAATTCCTTCATTAACCATAAAGTGACATTTCTCCCAATTAAGAACAAGGTTAGTTTCTTCACATCTCTGCAAAACTTTATCAAGGTTTCGCAGGCAATTATCAAAAGAATTCCCATAGACAGAAAAATCATCCATGAACACCTCTACAATCTTTTCACAAAAGCCATGAAAAATAGCAGACATGCATCTTTGAAAAGTAGCAGGAGCATTACATAAACCAAAAGGAATACGCCTATAAGCAAAAGTTCCATAGGGACAAGTGAAAGTGGTTTTCTCTTGATCTTTAGTTTTAACAGCAATTTGTGAAAACCCAGAATAACCATCAAGAAAGCAAAAATGAGTATTTTTAGATAACCTTTCTAACATTTGATCAATAAAAGGTAAAGGGTAATGATCTTTCTTAGTAACTTTATTAATTTTTCGACAATCAATGCACATTCTATACCCTACAACTACTCTTTGAGGGATGAGCTCATCATTATCATTAGGTACAACAGTTATTCCTCCTTTCTTAGGAACACAATGCACAGGGCTAACCCATCTACTATCAGCAATAGGATATATAATACCAGCTTCAAGAAGTTATAATACCTCATTCCTTACCACATCCTCCATCTTAGGAATTAGACGACGCTGATGTTCAAAAACAAGCTTTGCATCATCTTCCATATTGATGGCATGTTGGCAAATAGAGGGAGAAATTCCCTTCAAGTCATCCAGAGTGTAGCCAATAGCTCCTCGGTGTTTCTTCAATATTTCCAATAACCTTTCTTCCTCAAAATCTGAAAGCTTAGAACTAATAATAACATGATATATTTTCATATCATCGATATGAGCATACTTAAGATTATCAGGCAACGGTTTTAAATCAAAGACAGGATCTTCCTTTGGTGGTGGTGTTGTACCTAGATCTTCAACCGGTAAATCATGTTTAAGAATAGGTTGACGAAGGAAAATTTCATCAAGCTCATTCCTTTCTTCCCTAAAGACTTCACTCTCACTATCCTCCAAATGTTGCTGCAAAGGATTATTAGGAGCAAGAGCAATAGATGCACATTGTTCAACTCTAAAATCATTATTAGGCAAATCAGCTTTATAAGGAGTTTTGGCAAATTTAGAGAAATTAAACTCATAAGATTCACCAGCAAATTTAGTTACAATTTTCTCCTTCTTGCAATCTATAACAGCTCCACAAGTATTTAGAAAAGTTCTACCAAAAATGATAGGACAAGACTTACTAGCAGCAGAACCAACTACCAAAAAGTCAGCAGGATATTTAATCTTACCACATAGAACTTCCACATCTCGAACAATACCAATAGGAGAGATAGTTTCTCTATTAGCTAGCCGAATAACCACATCAATATCTTCAATTTCACAAGAACCAATTGCATGCATGATTTCTGTGTAAAGCTCATAAGGAATGGCACTAATACTTGCACCAATATCGCGTAAACCATAATAACAATGATCACCAATTCTAACAGAGAGCATAGGAACACTGGCCTTCCTAGACTTATTAGGATGTGAAACAATATTAGAAGCATCTTCACAGAAAATAATATGACCATCCTCTACGTTTTCAGTCACAAGATCTTAACTATTGCAATAGCAGGTTCAACCTTTATTTGCTATTCGGGTTCTATAGGTTTCTTTACACTTTTATTAACCACACTAGTTATAACAGAATACTCCTTCATTTTAGCAGGAAAAGGAGTTTTTTAATATAAGCTTCAGGAAGAATATGATCAACAGTTTTAATTTCAATACATTTACCTATAGGTGAATCAGTTTTATCTTTGTAAGGTTCATGATACTTATAAAAATTCTTCCTAGGCAATTCAAAATGAGAGGCAAAAGCTTTATAAAAATTTGCAACAACTTGAGAATCAAGACCATAAGTAGCACTCATATTACGAAATTTATCAGTATCCATAAAAGTTTCAATGCATTCATAATCATAATTTATACCTGACTCTCTATCTTTGTCGTTCTCCCATCCTTCGGTATTATCCTGAATCCGATCAAGAAGGTCCCATTTAAACTCTTCTTTGTTGTGAGTGAATGATCCAGAACAAGCAGTATCGAGCAAGGTTTTATCTTGAAAAGAAAGTCTTGCATAGAAATTATCAATGATGATATTACCAGGAAGCTCATGAATGGGGCATTGAGCATTAAAGACTTCAACCTCCCCCATGCTTGGGCAATACTCTCTCCATCATGAGGCCAGAAATTATATATGCGGTTTCGGTCTTTGTGAATTTCACTTGGAGGATAGAATTTAGAATAAAATAGAGGCACAATATCCTTCCAATCAAGAGAATCCCCATTCTTCAGCAATTTGTACCAATGCGCCGCTTTACCAGACAGTGATATAGAGAATAGTTTCTTCCTAACTTCATCCATAGCAATACCTACACACTTGAATAACCCGCATAATTCATGTAAAAATAGTAAATGATCTCCAGGATGGACAGTTCCATCCCCTTCATAGCGGTTATCCACAACACGTTCAATAATTTTCATAGATATTTTGTATGGAACCTCTTTCTCACCTGTCGCTTCATCCACTACCTTTGCAGTAGTAGTAGATTTTCCAAATAGGAATTCAAGAGAAGACCTCTCCATAATGAATTATAGCAGCAGGCAGAAATAAAATCAGCACGTACAGTAAAAGTTTTCCTTACCAATTCCACTTACCAATAGCGCTTCACTCCCCGGCAACGGCGCCAGAAAATAGTCTTGATGACCCACAAGTATAGGAGGTGTATCGTACTACTTTCGATAAATAAGAGTGTCGAACCCAACGAGGAGCAGAAGGTGTTGACAAGCAGTTTCGATGAAGGATTCACTGTAAATGCTCACAGACAAGTATTCAGGGGGTTTTGATATAGCAGATAAATAAAGTACAAGTAAGTAAAATGCGAGAGTAATAATTGCAGCGAGTGGCCCAATCCTTTTCGCACAAAGGACAAGCCGGTTTGTTTACTTATGATGACCAAACGTTCTTGAGGACACACGAGAATTTAGTCTAATGCTTTCGCTTCATATAGTTGATTAATCTTCATTGTTTTGATAAGTGTTGTGTGGGTGAACCTATGCTAATGCACCGCCCTTCCTAGGACTAATACATACTTGTGATTATACCCCTTGCAAGCATCCGCAAATACAAGAAAGTAATTAAGATAAATCTAACCACAGCCTTAAACTCTGAGATCCTGCTATCCCTCCTGCATCGATATACCAACGGGGGTTCAGGTTGCTGTCACTCCGGCAACACCACAATTAGCAAACGAATACAAGATGCATTCCCCTAGGCCCATAAAAGTGATGTATCATGTAGTCGACGTTCACATGACAGTACTAGAAGAATAACACCACAACTTAAATATCAAACCATTAAATATTACTCAACATAGTTCACTACTAACATTTAGACTTCACCCATGTCCTCAAGAACTAAACGAACTACTCACAAGACATCATATGGAACATGATCAGAGGTGATATGATGATGGATAACAATCTGAACATAAACCTTAATTCAACGGTTTCACTCAATAGCATCAATAACAAGGAGTAATCAATACTAGGAGAGTTTCCCCTATGAAATAATCAAGATTCAACCCTAGATGTTACAGTGGAGACGAGGTGTAGCGGTGGAGATGACGGTGACGGTGATGGAGATGAGGGTGATGATGATCCCAATGAAGTCCGGCTCGATGACGGTGACGATGGCGACGATTTCCCCCTCCGGGAGGGAATTTCCCCGGCGGATTTCAGCCTACCGGAGAGCTCTTTTCTCTCTGGTGTTTTCCTCCCCGCAGAGGCGGCTGTGTCTATTCTCGATTATTCTCCGCACCTTAGGTTTTCGGGTAGATGAAGTTCGCGAAGGAGAGACGGCCGAGGGGGGTCATGGGCCCCCTCACCACATGGCGGCGCTGCCAGGGTGAGGCCCGCGCCGGCCTATGGGGAGGGCCCATGGCGGCCCTCCTCGGCCTCCCCTTTTGGCTGGCTCCGTCTTCTGCGAAAATAAGATCTTCGGTATATTTTCCGTCAATTGTTGATCTTCAGAAATACTGTATCCTGACGGTGCTTTTTCCAGTAGAATCCCGACTCCGGTGAGTGATTCTCCAATAATCATGAAACATGCAAAATAGGTGAAATAACATAAGTATCATCTCTAAATATGAAATATATCAATGAATAACAGTAAATTATGATATAAAATAGTGATGCAAAATGGACGTATCAGCGGCGAAGCGCTGTTCCGGTTCAAAACGCCGGAGGGCGCCGGGGACTCCGGCCAGGGCGACCACTGCGCCCTTTCCCAGGCGGAGTGCGGGTTCGGCGGGCTCGCCGGCCTGCGCAATCGTGCCCTCCGCGCGGAGCTGCTCCTCCTCCTCCGCCAGAAGCGCGGCACGACGCTCCTCCTCCTCCCGGAGCGCCACCTGGAGCGTGTCCTCCTCCTGCCGGCGCGCCATCTCGAGGAAGGCCCACGCCTCCGCCTGGGCGTTCTCCTGGGCCTTTCTGGCCTTCTCCGCCAGGGCGGAGGCGCGCAACGTCTCAGCGAGGTGCGGCCATTTGGCCAGCTCGTCGAGGTCGCACTGCTCGCGGGACGCCGCGAGCGCCGCCTGCAGCTCCGGGGCTTCCGCGTCCTCCTGCTGCTGGGGCTGGGGCTCGTCGATGTACAGGCCGCCGGGGCGGTGGCCTGCCCGCCTTGCAGGTGTGCACGGCTGCGCGCGAGGCCGCGCCGTTGTCGACGTGAAGCACGTGTGCCGGCGCGCATCGTGCTCCACCTCGAACCACAAGTCCCAGTTGGGACTTGCGTCGCCGTACGCGGGGTCCTCCTGGAGGTCCGCCGGCAGCAGCGCGCGGCGCCTCCGGATCTCCGCGACACGGGCGCGGCCGAACGCTGAGATGGGCGGCACCGGAACCCGATCTGGGCTCAGGTGCCAGCCGTGGGGGAGGTGCACGTCCCCCACGGCATTGGGACGCCGGCGTCCCAGAACATCTGCGCCACCGCAACGGTGACGTAGATCTGGTCGCGTCTGGGATAGCCGGCGGCCCCATGGCGAACGCCGCCGACGCGACTGGCCGGCTGCTGCCGGCCTCGTGGTCGTTCGTCGACGGGAGAAACTCGCGCTTCGGGGCCATGACGGCGCGGAAGCTCGAGCCCACGCGTGCGTGTGGCCGGAGTGGAGAGTGGAGACTGGATAGGAACAGTCCCCCTCCCCCAGTTCACATTTAATAGGACTGGGGCACCAATAGCTGGGCCAGTCACGCGGACCAGGCGGACATGCGAGGACGCCGCGTACCATCTGCGGCCTGGGCCGGGTTTGCGTCGTTCCGGACGCTGCGGCCGTCCGCTTTTGCGGTGCGTCCCCGCGTTTGGCCGTATTTTTGTCCGGCTAAACCCATCCGGATGCGCGGGCGCGGGATGGGTCACCCCGTTGATGCTCCCTACTCGACGAACAACGGCGATAATCTACACTACTTAATCTACACTACTTAAAAAGGAGGAATGTGTTCCTTATTCTGCCAACACACCAATACGTCAAAGAGTTTCTTCGTCCAACATCTGGTCGTCCTTCGTCGCTCCCTTGCGCTCGCCCCGCACGCACAGCTAAAACTGGGCCAGGCCCAACTAAACCCAACTAACCCTATTTGCTCCCCTATCTCTAACCATGGAGGCAGAGAGGTTCACCTGCGCACCCCTGACCACCAACACCGCCGGCTCCCCCTCTGGATCCCCGTCTCCACCGGCGCCCCCTGGATCCCCGTCTCCACCGGCGTCCCCTTTATCCCCAACACCATTGTCGCCCCTTTGATCTCCGTCTCCACCGCCGCCCCCTTGATCCCCAACACCATCGCCTTACCCTGCCCGCTCTCTAGATCCCCATCTCCATCGGCGCCCCTTTGATCTCCGTCTCCACCGCCCCCTTGATCCACAACATCATCGCCTCAACCTGCCCGAGGCACCGCACACACCCTATTTGAAGGCTTGAATCGAGTTTGCCTGCCTGGGTTCTTCGGAGGCCGTCGCGGTAGTGACGAGGTTGTCATTGATTTGCGGGGAGGTGTGCGACAAGGACGGCGCCACGGCCTCCACCGGCTTCCATGGAGTCGCCATCTCGTGTGTTTCCGCGGCCCTTGAGGCATCCTCTTTTGAGGATGACGGTGCAGCTTTGGAGATGTTTGGCCAAGCCATTCCCAACCTGGATCTGATTTCCAGCCATGCTTGGTCTGCATCCATGCCTGATTCAAGGTAATTAAACCCGTAAAGTGGATTATTACCTGTATACGGATGGGATTAGTGATAGGGAAGTTGTATCCTGATACATCCATTGTGGTTATCATATTCATTCTCCCTACAAATTTATTAAGCCACGGTGGTCCATTTACTAAAATTTTCATGTCCTGTGTTTGCATCTTGCCAAATAGATATATCTTTGAATAACTAAAGTTCTAGAAAGACTGGATGCGAATTTTTATATCACAGGTAAGCGCAGACAACTTCACGTATCAAACTGAAGCCTCTCCACATGTAGTATAATTAGCAGTATCTTATGCAGTAACAAATGTATAATACATCAGTTTGGATTGTATTACAGCCATGCTTTTTTCGGCATCAACCTACTTGCTTCACCTGTGATGGTACAGTCCTCTTTCCTTTTAACAGTGATAATTGACCTAGCATCTGCTGCCATAACAAAATATTTTAATTCTGTCAGATAGAGTAAGCCGAATGATTTTGCACTACTAGAAGATTAATTATGTTTGGAACATCAGTCATACATCCTTTGTATGCTCAGATTATATTGCTGTTGTTTGTCCAACCTCTTTCATTCAATCTCTTTGAATTACATGCTTCATACCATGTACAGTAAAAAAGGCTCCTCATTGATGGAATGATAAATATTCATCTGTACTTTTCCAGCAATCCTAACTATGGATCCCATAGTGATTTCTTCTATCAAATTATTAATGTGATTTCCTTTCTTTCATAATTTTCACATATTTTAGTTAGAACCATATTTCTAATGAAGACGAGCAACACTTTTTTTATTTTCCAAATAAGGCATTTGAAGCTTGGACCATCTTTCTCTTTTTTACCAAGATGAGCACTCATGTGGTTCTATCATCTTTTTCATTTGACAGTTTGGCGATTGGATGCAAAGCTGGGCACAGGTAAGAAAGACGCACCATTTGTGGCCTTTGTATTGCCCTGCACCTTTGCAAATGATGATTGAAAGAATAGATGCATTTCCGGTTAAATCATTACAATCGCCAAACTGTTAAAGAATCGTGCTATTTATTAAAAATAACCCAATTGTCAAAAATGTATTATCTATTTAAGAACCTGGAACAACTAAATGATTATTTGAACCTGAACTAAAATCATTTTATGTGCAATATGGTTGTTATTTATTTTGTCATCTTTGGCATTATAGTTGCTATTTATTTTGTGGCACCAAAATTCATGCTATTATGTAGCTTTTGATGGCTAGCTCACATCTCTTCCATCTAGAGGGATTCTGTGCTCCAGTCGTCGCTACCGTGGCCTCACTATACTGCCGCCGCGCAAGGAAACCCTAGCCGCATCGAGCTTGCATTGACGCGCCCGCCTCCGATGCACTCCGCATCCACAGCTGCCACCTCGAGGTCAGCCTCAGGTGGATAGCCTACCTGTAGGTGGTTCGGCTGCGGAGCTTCACTCAAGGTTGACATCGCCGAGGAGCCCCCAATTCCTTGCCTGGTTCTCGGATGCGGAGGATGGAGGACGGAACCATACGGTAATCTCCGCCCTGGGCCTATACGGTATTGCCTCGTATTATCATGTGTTCCTTTCTGTTTACGGGGTTGGTTGTGACCCTGTGTGTTGTCCGCTTCTTCAGTGAATATAATCTATACTATACCTGGACGTGGTAAGCTGTGATTTCCCTAATCCTTGAGGCGGAATTTTCCATACATCTTCCAGCAAAGCCGCAAGGTGGAATTCGTTGATGATGCAACTGCCAGTGGCGACGCGGAGGATGCTGACCGTCTGCCAATGCTGGTGGGCATCTCACATGGCGCCACCGTCTCCAGTGAAGACCTCCGCCTCCTCCTCGCCATCCTCTTCTGGGACCATTTCAACACCTCCAATCTGCCGCGCCACCACCCCAGTACCGCCACACCACCACGGCACCACCTAGAGGACCTACTTTGCCTCCCTATCTTCTCATAAGGTAGCCGGGTGTCCCCCTTTTTTGCATTGAGAACCGGTTAGTGATTGTAACTCCAAATTCTATAAAGTTTGTCAAGCATCTAAACATGAATCTGCAGTTACTTACAGTTTATTATCTTTGCTCTTATCACTTTATGATAACATGGATTGGCGTGTGAGATCTGTTTCTACATTACAACAAGTTTTTGAATTTTATACATATGTTACTCTAATATCACTAGGTTTTTCTGAAGTAGCTGACTTAAGTCTGGTAAGATATATTCATATGTTCATGAATTGAGGGTATTACTTTACTCACTAAATTCTGGAGCTCATTCTTTCTTTATTCTAGCAACTGAATGATAAAATGATGTATTTATGTATTTATACTAATGTAGAGGATCAAATTTTTTACTATAGTTTCATTAAAGGTTCATGATATACTCTTAGTCGACATGACATGAGTTTTGTGTTTTTGCACTTTTTGCACTTCTCCAATCATCCGCTTTAAAACCATAAAATCCATTTAGGATTTTAAAATGCTTTACTAATGGTACCTTGATGTGAAAGTGTTTGCTTCATGAATCTTTTGCTCTGAAGTGCTACCGTTATTTTACAGATTTTGTTATATTGCAGGAATTGAGTTATTTCAAATCCGTAGTATATGTGAAGGAAAGTATTGCAAGGCTTCCCAATGTGAACAGGGTATTTGATTCTATCAAAAAAAAGAAGGCTTGGCGGACAGTCAATACCACTCCATGGCAATGCTCTTCAGAAGGGTATTACTTTAGTCACTAAATTTGGGACCTCCTTTGTTTATTCTAACAACTGGATGATAAAATCATCTACGTACGTATTTGTAGTGATCTTTTTCACTAAAGCTTCATGTTTTTACTCTTAGTCAGCATGGCATGAGTTTCTCTTTCTTTGCACTTTCAGTACTTCTCCAATCATCAGTTCTGAAACCATAAAACTCCATTTTTCCTAAATATGCGACGTTTTGGGAGTTCAAATATTTATGAACGGAGTGTGCTAATTAAGAATTGTTGAGTTCAAGTTATGTCTGAATCTAGGATCAATGGGTCTGTGCCCACATAACTTGTGTGATAAATTGCTTGCTTGTGTTATCTCTTTTGACTTTCTTCATCTTCTTTTGAGAGAAATATTTGAATTTCTCTCTACATAATTACTATAAACAGTGCTAAAATCCTATTCACAAAAAAAGCCTAGAAAGAACCCTTCGACTGAGGTTTTGCTGTACATTCAATTATAGAGTATGCTCGTGTAGTGGGAGAGTTTTCATAATGCTTAATATAATTTGTTATTTTGTATTATATTTATGTTACTTTCTAAGTTACAATAATTGTTTCATGCTCCGCTCATCTATCAATGTGTTCTGAAAGAAGATGTATTTTAATTATTCCAAAACTTGAGAATAAAAATATCACTACTGTTTTTTTTGCGGGAAAATATCACTACTGTTTTCTGATCAACTTGCTGGGTAATGGTAAGATGGATGGTTTCAAGGAAAATATGAAAGAACTGATGTGCTGCCAAGTTGTTAAAATTTTAGTCTGGGACAATGAAAAATGTATGCATGTCCAGAGGCAGAATCAAAGACAAACCCCAATCAGATATTATCAGATAGAAAAGTAGAAATGTACTCTAGATGAAACATTCGGAAGACATCATCTAGGCTTAGTTTCAGAGGAGCGGACCAAAAAAATTGGAGCTCCTTCTTTGTTTATTCTAGCAACTGGATTATAAAATTATACTCGTATATATTTATGTATTTGTAGTGATGTTTAGCAGGAAATTGTTACTGTTGTTTTACTAAAGCTTCATGCTCTTACTCTTAGTCGGCATGGCATGAGTTTCTCTGTTTTTACACTTTCAGAACTTCTCCAATCATCAGCCCTGAAACCATAAACTCCATTTAGGATTTTGTAATACTTTACTAATGATTTCATGGAGCAGTTGCACAGCGTTCCGCAGGTCGCATCCGGCCTACCACCAAGGCATCCTCACATCGAGATGTTGTCCGGGGATGTGCCCACGAGGCTGGGTCTTTGTGTCCTTCCTCAACCTCAGCATTGACGCGACTTGACCTGGACGTTGTCAAACCGAGCTCTGATGATACCAACAACGACTGGAAGCATCCGGTGACGAGATGAGTATGCTTCTCGTGATGTGTATGCACATGTGCCTTCGCTGCACTGAACTCGTTCTGCATATATGTGCTTGCAAGAAAGGGCAACTAATATGTTTCTATTTGTTAGAGAGCTCTGAATAAGATTATTATTTCGTCCTCTTATAGAATTTGCTCTCCTTACTCTTTGATGCTTTCATGATTAATAATGTCTCTTCATGATTATGTTTACATACGATGGATGCGTCAATGAAAATTTTCAGCTGAAGCTCCTGGTCCTCAAAGGTTACTGCTCTTTTTCATAGGGTTAGTGATCTCTTGCAGTTATATATGCATGCCGTGTGTGTTTCTCCAAAAATTAGGATTTACACTAACCATGCTATTGTAGTTCATTCACAGGACATTGATTCTTTCAAGATATAATTGCTTGGAAACTGGGAACTTTGTAGATCGTTTTTTTTCCTTCAAAATGGAGGGGGTACCCCTGGCCTCTGCATCGACTTTGTAGATCGGGTACAATCCTAGCCTCAAATCAGCTCTTGATTTATTCATTTTCAAAGAAGCACACTTGCTCAGCTATAAGTCTTGCTGTTCCAGTTTTTGCTCCTGTTACTTTTGTGGTGTTGACTGTGGTGGAAAAGGTGCAAACCTTCTTTGTATCACTTATGAATCATCGTGTTGCGTTACCAAGTCTTCATATGTATAGCCTATATTTGTCATTTGTTTGTTAAGCACTCCTTGTAGGATTCAGATGTAGCCAATTAGTTTCTACGTTATATGTCTTTGATTTGATGTAGCACTCCTTGGTGATTCAGATGTCGAGTTTGTTTGTTGTTTGTTTTGTATCTTGATGTGCTTTGAGCTGTGAGCATCCTTGAATCACCAAGGCATCTATACTAAAAATTTGAAAGACATGAACTGCCTGAATTAAACTGCTCTATTGAACAAAAAAAGCAAGCTTCTATTTTTACTTTTTAGGTTCAGTGCTTTTTATTTTGTCATCATTAGCAGAATTACATTGTATTCTCTTGCATTGTGCAAACCATATATTTATTCTGAATTAAGGCAATTCAGTTTGCTATATGCTGGCTTTTGGGACTTGCATCACACTGACTAATATCTCAAAGTAGTTAGGAAAAACCAATATGCCTTTTCTATAATTGAGCATAGTCATAATCAAAGATCATAATAACACCATCCTATGTGCTACTGTAAATAGCCTAACATGTTTTAGTTGCTTGTTTTATCTTAGTAGCCAGGGAAATCATATGGGTTTCTTATTCTGATGACAGTAGAGTAGTTTAAGTGAGCATATGTCTGAAACCTAAATAGTCTTTGTTATGCTCCAGTTGAACAGTCCAACCTGAATTTTCTTTGTTATTCTACAGTACAGTAGATGGAAAAAGGTTGGACTGTTCTACTGGTACTACTGGAGTACATTAGTTGCTTGTTTATCTTAGTAAAAACTTTAACCAGGCTAAACATAAGGGTTTCTGGTATTGATGAAACTACATTTGTTTATGTGCCAAGTGAGGCAACTCCATAAATGAAATGGTACTGAATCAAAGCAGAGATTGTAAGTACTCCAGGGGTATCCTTTTGTTGTTTGGTCTATGCATGGTCTCTTAGACAAGGGGTATTTTTTTGTTGTAAATGCAAGGAAGATATAAGTTACAGAATCTATTATTACTTACGTTTTTGTGAGTTCAATTTAAATGAGGTGTGATGTGCCAATGAAAGGAACCATATAAAAGAAGCAGTTCTGGCCTTACAAGATTCTATGGTAGCTACTGACCTGTCCAGTGGCCACAATTATACAGTCATAATCATAACCAAAGTGCATTTTCTGTAATTGAGCATACAACCATAATCATACAGTTAGGCTTTGGAGTTGCTTGCTATAGTTAGGTTTTTTAGTTACTTAAAAACATATCAAGTACTCCATTATTTTTAAATTGTTGTACATTCTTAAGTTGTTATGATCTGAAAAAAAAATCTATTCTCACCCATATAAGAGGACCTATGATTTCCCTGTGTATGATCTGAAATCCAATGCTGGAGTATCATTTTTTGCAGGATGTCTTTGGCGTGGCACTAGACACAAAATAAAATCTAGACAATCTCTAGGTGTTGAAGAAATGACGCAATCAGGTGAACACTGCTCAAAAGGTCAAGACCAATGAAAGGTCTTCCTGTTACTTGCGCAGGAGGAAGCGAGCTCCAGCAGCGGCGGAGCACAGGTTCCAGTAGCGGTCGCGAGAGGCGGCGAGCTCCAGCAGCAGCGGCGGAGCGAGGGAGGACTCCGGCTCGCCAGCCCGCTGGCGCGAGAGGTTGCCGGTGCCAAGGGCAGGAGGCCCGCTGGCGCGAGGCTGCAAGGAGCGCAGGATTCCGCCAGCGGGAACCTGCGAGCTCCACCGGGAGGCACGCCGGTGTGAGCCTGCGACGAGCGTGGGAGTCCGCCGTCGGGAAGATGCGACCGCGAGCGAGACTGTCTGCCAGCGGGTGGCTGCGATCCATTGGGGGCTTTCCAAAATAAGAAGGGTGAAAATGAAAAAATAGTTTTGAACTACACCTCCGACACCTAAATCGTGACTGAGGGAGTAGATTATTTTGCAACATTATACGGCAATCCCTTTCTATCATGGAAATTTGCATGTGTATTATTTTTACATGTGCAGAAAAACATTTGTATTGTTTCCCGTGGCAATCCATGAGGACTGTCAAAGCTCAACTTGGCGATATCAGAGTCAGACATACTACAATTTAGCGCAGTAAGAAGCTAGGAAATTGGAGACCTGTACATTACCAACTCGTAAATTACTGCATGGTAATGGAGTTTGTTTCGAGGCAATAGTTCCGATATCATATCCACTTGTTGTTTTTTCACATAAAAATGTTGTTTGTTGGTTACCTATCTATCCCTGACTACAGGTTAGGGAAATTACCTTTATGACTCACTCTCCCAGCCATTGAGATACTTGCATAACTGAAGGATCTCTTCCATCTTTTTCACACCCTTATTCACATGTAGGTCCACGCACGCTTATACTCTCCCTTGCAAGCTAAATCTAGCGGTTGTTGCCTTTATTTGAAAGATTGCATCCCTCTTCTGACGACTCATTGAGCAAAAAATACAATCTTGCTCTTTCAAAATTGTGGTGCATTTGCTCTAATTGTGTTTGACAAAATGATCGTGCAATTACTTTAGATCTTTTCTGAACAAATTTTTCCTTGACTCTTAGTTTAGTGTTCATATTTGCCGGATGTTCGGTGCTTGATTACCTAAAATTCAATTGTTTCACTTATGCCAAAAATACTTTGTTGACTCTAGACTTGACTACTATTGGCTGTTAGATAACTTCAAACTATTTTGGTTGGTATTCTGGCTCAACATTTAATTTATTTCCAGGGTGCAATACAGTTTTTAATCGATTACCAACAAGTGATGGTGTAATATCTCTTCAGCTGTTCAGAACTTTCTGAACTTGAGTGAGATTCTGCAAAAAATAAAATATTTAAGGAGACAATGCTCATTATCTACTTCAATCTAGATTATCAAAAAGATAGTGTGTTTGTCATCAAGTGAAAAACTCATGAGATTGATTTCATTGTCAATTGATATTGAAGGATGCAGGTTTGTGGTGGACACATTAAATTTTTGCTCTTTTCTATGGCGGCATCCCATTATAAAAGGATAATTAGGTGTGTTATGTGCATTACCATGACCTCCATCGATAATAGTACGAGCTCTCCTTTTCAGTTTTACTGTTGTAAATCAAATTCTACTCACAAAACCACAAGGAAGGTGCAGTGCTGGACTTGCAAGGTGAGTAGCACACATAGAGATGGAGGAATGAGTGGAAATCGAGGCGAAGTCAACATATAGTTTTGAATTTGGAATATTGCTGGAGCAAGTGGGGTTGGGTGATGTTGAGCCAGAAGTTGTATAGCAGAGATGTTCATGTTAATATATTTCTAGATAAAAATTTGCATAACTGCATTGAACATGACACACATATATTTGGTGACATTGATTGACATCCGTTCCAATTATGAATTCCTTTGGTTCATTAAATTTGCACTGGTTTATATGGAATTATGTTTGTTCACTGTGGTTGTGGATCTGTTCACAATTTGGTCCGCTGATGTTGCAACATTTAATGGATGTATGCTATTCCAATTATATATGGGATGCTTTTCGGCTCCAATTTTTGTTCCTCTGTAAGACGGTTAGAGAGATCTCACCGAGGAGACGTATATAGTACATGAAAGGATCAACTTTTTTTTTTGTACCGACAAAGACTAAAAATCAAAGTTGAGATAGTAGAGAAGGGAGAAACAACGTGAGGTGCCATTTGTTGTGTTGTTATAATTTTTTTGATGTGTTGTTATAATTTTCTGCTTTCATATGTTTCATTTGTTTTCTCCCGTAGCAACGCACGGGCATTTCTACTAGTAAATAAGGAAGCTCAAAGCTCAAAGCCGAAGCAACTCCCGTCCTTCCCGAGACAGACAGAGCGTCACACAGCCCTCCCCGTCGTCCGCCTGTCAACCAAAGCAGGGGAGCAGAGCAGAGAAGGTCGGAGGGAGCTCGATGGCGGCACAGCAGGTGCTGCTGATCCTGCTCCTCGTCTCGCTGCTCGCCGCCCGCCGCGCCGAAGCGTGGGGCAAGGAGGGCCACATTATGACCTGCAAGATCACCGAGGTACGCCGCTCTGCTACCTCCCTCACTTGCATAATTCAGCTAGATAGATCGAGCTGCCCGCTTGCTCGTGCTACGGGGAGAAAGTCTGGGAGGAAGGAATGCGTTAGCCCTGGTGCTGAATTACGTGTTGCAGAGGTACCTGTCGGAAGACGCGAAGGCGGCGGGCGAGGAGCTGTCCACCATGTGCCCGTGGGCGGACACTGTGGCCGCTCCACTACGCCAACACGCCCAACGTCTGCAACTTCAACAACTCCCGTCAGTACTCAGTTCCTCCTCCCCTCTCCATCTCTCCAAGTTCAGTTATGGCTGTCTTCCGTATGAGATGATGTCTAATTACGCCCCATTAATATCGGAAGTCAAAAAAAATCACCACCCGAAATGGTCTTCAATTTCGACTCGGCGTAAGTACGGGGCTGCCTCTAGTCATTTATGGAGATATTTCTTACACTTGAAAACTCTACAACACTCTACCTTAATAATACTACTATAATAAAACAAATGAGCAGACTGCAATAGATAACTGTGACATAGTAATCCATGGAGAAATGCCATTCTTCCTGTCCTCGTTTCCTTTGGTCTTCTAAAAAAAATCATTTAGCTATTTTTTTAATTGCGACAAAATATAATTTTTGAAACTAACAACATATTCCTAGTGCACAAGTGTAATTCCATATATTTAATTACAATTGTATAACGAACATAATACTAGACAATATACATGGTTATTTATACTTCTTAATTTTGAAAGAGATAAAATTATATTCTGGTGGGTGTACCAAGGAATAAACAAATATATCTAGTGAAACAAAAGGAGAAATAAGGAGGTCAAAAAGTTTAGTATAAACGATGGGAGCAGTTACCACGACCAAACGAGGAGAGGCGTTGCAGGCGGAGCTTGGCTAGGTAGGCCTATGAGGCAGCTATGGATGTCGCGGTCGAGAGGATGGAGGGGGCAGCGCAAGCATGGTAGACACCGCGACCGAAATAAGTGGGACGCGTTGGCATATTGCTCAGCAGCGGCGGGGTCATCGAGCTAGGGTTAGAAATGTTCATTTTTCACGACACGCCACACCACTGAATCTGGGTACACACCGATGGGCTTTATTGGGCCGAAACATGCAGAATTTTACCATCGCGATGTCACACGTATGAATCATACCGGTCCTCTTTTTACCACCGGTATCTCTAAAGAGCTCTAAGCTTCCAGTGGTTTGAGGGATTCTCGTTCATCAGCGTGTCGCTATCGCTAGGCCTACTGTAAGCAATTTAGCGATTGACTGCTGGTCGAATTTGGAGTCGGTCGGCGGCTTCACCCGTGCCGATTCAAGTCGGTTTCGTTAATTAGACGGGCACGGCGATAGCACATCCCACAGGTCGCTATCATCCCTTGCAAACCGACTCGGATGTCCACCGCTGTATAAGAGCATCTCCACTCGTCCCCCCGACGAGGCCCCCGAGCGACGTTTTTCCCATCCGGACGGCGAAATTCGGCCCAGTCGCGCCCCCGGTTCCTCGTTTTCGTCCGGATTTGGCCCTTCATCCATCCGGCGAGCCCACGCCATCCCCGGCCCCCCGGGGCGCGCTCGGGGACTCCGGACGAGTGAAAAGCGGGGAAGGGCCTGATCTGTCGGTGACTCGACGCACGAACCCCACCGCCACGTCGCTCAAAATCTCCCCCACCCCTCGTATCTCTCTCGCCGCCGGCACCACCCCGCCGGCTTGTTGCCCAGATTCCGCCGCCCCCCTTCCCCACCTGCCTATATTCCGCCGTCTTTGGACGACGGCCTATCTGGCTGCTCTTCCGCCGGCCTGTTTTCCGACTTTGGCCGGCTCCTCGTCGCTCGCGGCTCGGGTTGCCTCGACCACGCCCGTCAGGTGTTCGTCCATTTGCCTCGCCGGCCATGGACTCGGACGAAGAGGAGGAGCAGATGTTCGTCGAGCTTATGCAAGAAGAGATGGCAGCAGCCGCCCAAGACGACGAGCACATGATGATCCTCGGTTGCTTGGCGAGCATGTACGCCGGACTGGCAACTGGTCGACGTGGTGGATCGGCACCAGATCGCCGGAAGTGCAAGCCGAGACAGCGAATGGAGGGCTACTGCATGTTGTACGCCGACTACTTCGCCGACAATCCATTGCACGGTGAGAGTGTTTTCCGGCGTCGTTTCAGGATGAGCAGAAAGCTATTTCTGCAAATTGTGTATGCCATCCGAGACTTTGATCCCTACTTCAGTATGCAAGGCGGATTGCACCTTGGTTTGGTTGGATTTTCGTCACTGCGAAGTGCACGGTGGCTATGAGGATGTCCGGCGTATGGAGCTCCCGGTGATATCGCAGATGACTATCTTCGGATGGCGGAGTCCACCGCCCTTGATTGTTTCTACCGGTTCTGCAGGGCCGTCATAGCAGTGTTCGGGGACTATTACTTGAGATCACCCACTGTCGAAGACACTCAGAGGATCCTTGCAACAAATGAAGCTAGGGGTTTTCCAGGGAAGCTTGGAAGCATTGACTGCATGCATTGGCAATGGAAGAACCGTCCGTTTGCGTGGCAGGGAATGTACAAGGGTCACAAAAAGGCTGCACTGTGATACTTGAAGCAGTGGCTACCCATGATCTCTGGATTTGGCACTCTTTCTTTGGTATGCCTGGATCCAACAATGACATCAACGTCCTAAACTGTTCCCCGGTCTTTTCCAAGCTTGTTGAGGGTCATGCTCCCCCGGTGGACTATGTGATCAATGGTCGGCACTACAACAAAGGATACTACCTTGCAGACGGTATCTATCCAAAGTGGGCAACATTTGTGAAGACTATCTCCAACCCTAGCACCCCCAAACTTTGCGAGTTTGTCAAGAAACAAGAAGCTTGCCGAAAAGACGTCGAGCGTGCATTTGGTGTCCTCCAGCCAGAGATTTCTTGTCGTCAGGTTCCCCGCTATGACTTGGTCCAAAGATCGGATGTGGGAGGTGATGAAGCTAGTGTGTGCCTACACAATATGATTATTGAAAATGAGCGAAAGCATCCGGTTCCTTCCGGCTGAGCAAGAAGCACCATATGAGAGAGATGATCCTCTTGCACGCCCTAATCACCAGTGCCTCCATCATGGGCCGCCTTCTTTGCTATGCGCCAGAGATTCGAGACTCTACAATGCATCAATTCTTTGCAAGATGATCTGGTGGAGCACATATGGAGGCTCCGAGGCAACGCCAACGCCGACGCCAACTAGTCTGTCTTAATTTGTTTGAAAAATTGTGAAATTGTGTGCTTCATTTGTTTCAGCACTTGTTAAACATTGTACTGATTATCGCCGAATTTGTTTCAGCAATTTTCGTACTTTTGGTCGCCGAACTTGTTAAATTTGTTTGAAATATGTCAAATGGTCGAGGTTGGGGGTTTCCTGCCGGGGGGACGGCTGGAACTTCGGCGCTCCCCACGCCAAATCTTCATCCAATCCGGACGAATATTTCGCCGGATTTGGGCGTGGGAGCGCCAACGAGTGGGGATGCTCTAATTCCCTCTCCAACCACGTTGCTGTTTCATCTCCCAATCCCACCATCAGGATTCCAGATCTCTCCAACCATGACTTCAATTGCATCTGCACCGCCGAGCGGAGGTCCCAACGCCAAGTCCGCGGCGCGGGAGCTTCAGCACTGCGTCGTGCGCCGTTTCTTGGCGTTTACACCGAGGCAGAAGAGAGGGTCGTTGTGGATGCGGGCATGCGGCGCCTCTATGCATCGGATCTGAGGGCCGGGTGGGGCGTCCGCATTGTGCAGGTGACGGCTGCTCGCGCCTAAGGCCCAACGCAGGGAGCACGACGCCGTCATCCAGGAGATTGTCGGCATCGGCAAGGTACTGCCTGTTCCACATCTGCTCGAGTTCGAATACCCCATCTTTATTGCAGCGCAACGAATTTTGCATAAATCTGATCCCCTTGCAGTCTAAAAAAAACAAGTATTTTTGGTCTTCTGTGTCTGTTTAGATTCAGGCGTTCTGTTTCTCAAGTTCTTGTGTTAATACATGTAGAAACGTGCAGTTGATGCATGGTTTCAATGCATGATGAATCTCTTCACAATACGTGTATAGGTATTTTACCCCCGCTATAAAATTGTCAGCTCACGGATAATGGTGTTGGTGTTGCCACACAAATGGTTGCGTAATGGCAAAGTAGGAAAATTCCAAGTAACTGATTGTCTAGCACGTTAATTAGGCAGTAGTCCTACATTATCTGGTAGCAGAATGCTAGCTTGCCTGACGCCGGTGCAATTCCAGTACATCTCACTTACAGAATCTCAAGGTTATTCATCCAGCGACAGTCCCATCGCGCGGTGGATAAACATCATCTTCAGTGCGTGCGTGAGTGAGTGATAGAGAAACAGGATCTTCACCGCGTGAGGAATTGCAGCTCCAACGACTGTCCTGGCAGGCATGATGTGGAGATGGTGGCGCTGCCATCGACGTCCTACCCAACTTGTGGCGATCAATTAGTGGATTTAGTTTACAGATGGGACTGCGGCTTCTACCCCCTTGCACTCTTACCGATCGCTGCTTTACCGCTTTGGATAGGTTGTGAGGCGAGGCGACCACCAATGAGAACCTCTTCAGGTGCAGGTCAATGTCGCTCCCGTTTTACCACTGTTTTTTTTTGGTGCCTCCAGCTCTGACTTGATGTTGTTGACTTGTGCAATTTATTCAGCTAGGTAAATTGGGTCTGTTTCTTTTGTGCATGTATGAATTCTAAACCCAAATTAGAAAATTGCCCATATATGGTAGACGGGTGAAAGTCAAAAATTTCCCCTGCCACTCTCTGATGATTCTTGTTGTAAACCTCTATGTGTTGGGCCCTGCAACGACAAATCTGTTTAGGGGAAAGTGAATTGATAAAATATCTCAAGTAATTGTGTTTTCATTCTATATCAGTTGTCAACTCAAGCTGATTGATCTTGCAAATTAGGATAAGGATGCAAATTAGAGTGTCAATTCACTTTCCATTTTTATTTTGTTTCTGATATGTTTCTGACATCAGGGGCGCGGATTCGCCAAGCTAGGGCAAACAAAGCCATCCGGCCCTACCAGATTAAGAATGCGAAGGTCTTTCCTTCCAAAGAAAAAAAGAGCTATGCTATTGACCGACCCTTTCGTACATATTTATGGTTCTTTGGATTCAAACAACAATATCACCATAAAATGGAATAAGTGTGCTGCTGTTTCTTATATGTTGTATAAGTAGCACCCTTCACATCAACATATGTGCCTTCCATCTGAACATATTATACCACATCTCTTTTAATTAGTTAATAGATTGTGGCCTTAACAAGTGATCACATACTTCTCTACAAACAAATATCTCCTACTTTTTTATGGTAAAAATAAATAAAGTATCGTCTACTTCCCTACCTCCTTGACTAGAAATATGACGAAAAGATATAGCATGTATGATGATAGCTGATGATTTGAACATTTGCATAGATATGTTTGTCTTCAATTCTTAATCTCTAAACTGATGGGGCATATTTTGGTAATTATATATTATTTCTAAGTTGTACATGCACATTCTAATGCTGTTACAGATGCTCTTTAATCACCGATGCAGAGTTGCTTAGTTTTTGTCAGTTGTGCCGATTGGGAAAACGTGGTGTAGCTATGCTTCATGGCCATGAGTGCGCAAAAGATAATGATGCACCTTTACAAATAATAATTGATACGTTCTCATTTGTTATAGAGGGCTGATGGTTAGGTCCATAATCCAATGAACCATAGTGTTACTGCTAAGAACTGATACTCCCATGTTGCATATTTGACTTCTCATCTTCTCTGTGCTGGTAAGAACACCTGAAGTGTTCTTTTGGGACATGTTTTAGTTAAAAAAAAAAATTGTGTTAGATGATGACATGTTGGTTTAAATGATGGCTTCTAGATTATGCAACCCTTTTCAGGGCTTCCCTCTTATTTACTCCAAACTCGGCATCCCTGCTAGGTGATGGTAAGACCAACGAAAAAAAAATCCTTACTACGAAATACAATGAAGAAAGGGCATATTGGGGTGCCCTTGCTGAAAACAATTATTATAGTTGAAGTTTTTTTTGTTTGTCTACAGGTTCTAAGATGATATAACACTGAAGGTAAGTCTACAAGTGAATCAAATAATTTACTAAATACTTACATGCCTTCTTGAAAACGTTGGTTCTATCTGATTTTGGTATAGTTATCTTTCAAATTCACTGCTGCTAAAGGTTCTAAGATTGAAGTGTTATGAATTATGAACATTTGAATATTGTTATTTATTGATAATCTCAATTTATTTGACTACTTTTTTGTAGGAGAGGATTGATCTCATGAACCATGATTGATAGACATTGTTGTTGTTCTTTGTTTATTATAACTACTATATTAAAGCTGAACAGCTTCGATTTTTGACAGAATTTTGAGGCCTCTTGAATTAATCTATCGGTGGTGGTTGTGTTTTCTTTTTTTTCATCACCGTGTGGTTGTAGCAATTTACCTGTTAGATGGAGCTTTGCAGATGGTCAAAGCGGCGTCTGTCCATTGCCCCCCACGCGTGGGCTTTCTTATGGCCTGGCACGTGAGACCTCTCCAGTCTCCAGTGTCTTCTCTCTATTCCTCATTATTTCCCATCGAACCACATCGGCCTCTCTCTGATTCATCTCTTCGCGATCCCGAGATTTTCGTGTGCTTCGCCGGCTGCTCTGGCCGACGGCGACTGCCGAGCAGGAATTTCCCCCCGCCCAGGCTCTCCGCTACCGGGAGATCCCCTGGCAGAGCTCCTGTTCTGGCCGACGGCGACTGGGAGCAGGAATTTTCCTCTGCCCGGGCTCTCCTCCGCGAGATCCCCTGGCAGAGCTCCTCCGTGGCCGGCGGCCATGGTGAGGCTCGGCTCCTCCTCCTTTGTTGCGGCCGTCGACGAGCTGCTTTCCTCACATGGAAACGGTTCCCGGACCCAAAGGCTGGTGCGCCGTTTCGTTGCTTGACTGCCGGTGGTCTGTATCTTGAAGAGGAGTGGCTCTCAACGACTCCCTTTAGATTCGCCGCTTTACGTCCCCGTGGGCTTTTTCGATAAACTTCCCAGCCTCTATTGGTTCATTGTCGCCGTTTGCCCGGCCGGACCTTGTGTGTCGGCCGATTTCGCCGGCGACGAGCCATGGTGCCGTGTCGCGGCGGTCGGGCCGCATGGCGAACATGTGTACCATGGTGGATAATGCGGCGGCAGCCTGGGCGGATAAGTTCGCACTACAGCTGGAGATCGCTCCGTTCCAGGTGCGGCCTTTGGTCTGGGCCAGGCCAACCCCGCGCAACTTTCTACGACCGGTGGAGATGAAGCGGGGCTGGGGCGACAGGGTTTGCGGCAGCCAATCCATTGACGAGTGTCCCTGGTGGTGACGTGCGGTCCGGTCTTGGCAAGACCAACGCCTGGTACTCGCCGGCTGAGCGGCCAGATTGAATTGGGGGATGTGCCTTGCCGTCATGATTCCCGCATCCTCCGGCGTATGCGCGTCTTGGCCTCTTCGAGAAGGTACTGGTCGCCGTGCTAGAGCTCTCCGCACGAGGCGAGCTCGCTGTCATGGTCCTCATGGATGGTCCCATCTGAAGATGTCCAGCGCCGGCCTCCACGTCGACTCGGCTACAGGCAAGGCCTTCGTGCACCACTACAAGCCGGCACCGTCATGTAGAGGGAGGCAGCGGCGGGCGACCTAAGGAGGTCCGGCCTCATCTTCTTTTTTCTAGATGTCATCTCCATCGTCAGACCTCGCCGGTTCCCTCCGCAACGGCGACAAGCTCATCGTCATTGACTTCTTTTGTCCACTGTCGTGGTGCCAATCGCACTCTCCACCCTAAGGTATACCGATGCTAATGCAATCATGCTGCTTTCCTTCTACGGAAAACAATAATGGCGGCCATTTAGGCCGTCCTGTTCCTGAAGGCCATCTAGCAATATGAGTGCTGATCCTTAATTTTTCTTTTTCAGTTGATTGTTCACTGTCGTAATATGACTTGAGGATGGCCGTTGCCACGGAGCAGAGGGAGGTGAGTTTAGCGGGAGCAGTCCCTCCGCAGAAAACAAGTAATTTTGACTATCTAATCTACAATCGTTTCATTCAATGGGTATTTGGCTATTTGTGCGTGCATCTTTCTTCTTGAAAGAGTCAACTAGAGTGATTATAAAAGAAACGCCTGCAGTATGCTATATGCATTTGCTTTAATATTTTTCAGGAAATCCTGAAACTTGCGATATTAAGAAGGTTAGCTGCGGTAAGGGTGGAGCCGCACTGGGTCTGCATCTCGAAGAATAACTTCCACTCAGTTCATTATCGGCGAGGCTGCCATTCTTCGCCTGGGGTGCCTGCGCATGGCGGGCAGACTGGGTCCGCATCTCGTGGTCATGGGCGCGGCCATCGTGGTCCGTCTTTGGTTGCTGTCCCTTCTTTGCTCCTTGCTTGGTTGGATCGGACTGCTGTTGTGGCTTTGTCATTGGAAACTGATGCATAATTCATTCTTCGAAGCTGATGCAAGGAGGCGGGAGATTTGGTTGGGCAAGTGTCCAGTTGTTTTTGCACCGTCGCCGTTTACTTATTCGAGTTCTTGTGCTCCTGGTATGTGGTTTCTTATTTTCCCCTGCTCCTTTTCCTGAAGCTTATGTGGTTTCTGCACCGTGGCCATACCTTCATTTTGTTTGGTATTTGTATTTTCTTCAGGGCCTTATGTGGATTATGATGATTATTGTCCTGATGATTGGCCTCTTCCGAGTGGTGTTTTTATTGATGATGACGGTTATTCTGATCCATCTACTTCTGTCAGCGATTTGTCTGATTGTGTCGGCTGTCTGTGGTTGGTCATGGTACTTCAGCGGATGGCTTCCGTGCCTTTGCATTTTCCATAGCTATTGCCCTTGTGGTAATGTAGGAAATTTAAAAAACAGGGTTTAGGTCTTAGTGACAAAAACAAGCTACTAATGTTCAGCATACAATCTGGATAGCCATCCTTGGTCACGGTCATACATGTATTGCAGTATGGATTCAACCTTCAAAATAAATGTCATTAGTTGGATGCAGCTTTTTAGGGGCCATTCTTGTGTTCTTGAATCCAACTTGAAGTTTACATCTGTACATGCTCGTGAGGAACATGAACCAACTCGATTTGTTGTTTCTCTACCCAATTAAGCTGTTAATATCCCCCCTCATTTATCTTACATAATAATGATGATGTTGAATTTGTTGTTTACAATAGTATATGGTTGCTCAACATGTTAAATAAGGCCCGCAGTGGCATGATATTCATTTTGGTTACTAAGCTTTGCAATCTTTATTAATAGAATTATGGTAAAAGTCATTGCTCGCCGTCCATTCACTTTCTATAGTGGAACATTCCTGTGAAGATGCACACATTTTTTGTAGATTATTTCTTTCGTTCTATTGAATTGTTATAAGATGCATTTAGGGTACAAGAATAGTTTGCTTCCTTGGTTATTGGGACCAGCTGACACTTCAGTGTTCTTTTGGTTCTGAAATTAGCAGGAACAGCAGGAACAGACATGTTTGTTGCATTATCTCAGCCTAATGCTATGCTTAATAAGATAGATCCTCTTTGCAAGGTGCACTATTATACCTTATGTGAGAAGATATTCATGTATTGTTCCATACATAATGCAATTTATATTTATCTCTTTCACTATTCATGCAGACCTCCGGTAACAAAAAAAAAGATTCACTTTTATGGAATGATGGTTATTACATTTTCTTGGTAACTCATGCAACATTTTCAGCATGCCTCGATGCAATATATAGTCAGGTGCAGTGTGATTGATTTTATTTATGGCTTAGTGATCTTTCCCTGGTCTGGGTTTGTGGATTTTCGTTGCTGCAGAATTTTTTTTAAGATGGTTATTAATATCAAGGTGTTTATTTCTGTATTCACACTATAAATTAAAATGTCACAGTGTAAAAGATCCATAATAATGCCAATTTTACTAATGCATTTCTTTTGTGGGATGTTGCTTCTTCACCATCTTGACAACAATTGTTTTCCATTTTACATGCAGGTATGCATAATTCTTCTAGATAGCAATCAGATCTTGCTTAGGTTTAGTGTTCACGTATGGGTTCTGTTTATTGTAATGTGAAATAACTTACTTCTGCATATTAAAAAAAAATCAGTTTGCTCTTAAATGACATGGGGCACATTTTGTACCTAGCAGGCAACATAATACCTTTTTGACATAGATCTGCAAAGTTTGAAAATGTCCGATAGCAATCGGATTTGGCTAAGCTTTAGTGCTCTCACATTGGTTCCAGTTTTTATAATATGAAATAACTTCTTTGCATGCTGAAACTTTGTTGACTTCCCTTCCAGTATATTGATTAATTTGGTTGCTCTAAAAATCAGCTCATAGGATAGTGCAAGAGAGAACATTCATTTACTCACAATTAGTGGATTATTAATTATCATATTGCCCTGATTACGGTTCTTAATTTGTGTACTTTTTTCCTTATTTTCCTAGGCTATGAGCTTTGTTCTTTTTTTTCTGACATCCAATGCTCATGGGGTGAGTTCCTCTTATAAATTTATCGACCTAAGTCTGTTTGTCACTCTGGATGTGGTATAATTTATTTCAAAAGGAAGAGTTTGATCACACGTCAATCTTGCGTCGACTAGCTAACTATCACTCAGGACTAGAGTATTTCGATACCCTGACATATTATTTTCTAAGTGGCTGGTATTCTAATTCAGCATTAGGAGCCATCCACAATAATTGAAATGCAGTGTTCTATGATGCCGGTGAGGGTGAGCAAACTGACTTCTAGCATGAAATGAATGTTGGAATAAAACTTCTTAATGGTGATGCATATAATTACCATTGGTATTGGTGTCCAAATATTGCACCAGAGCCAAGATAATCCTCTTTTTTACATATTTGTTACTGTTTATTAACATGAATACCTCATTTCTCTTATAATTTATCTGATTCTAAATTGTTCTCAGGTTTGTGGTTCGTCGTATAGATACATGAAATCTGCAACAACATTTCAGTATGATAGCACCAAATCTAGCAACTCCCTTAACTATATTGCTAAATACAATTTCGGAACTACGAGCATGTTTCCCATGTGTATAATGATATTCCTTGTTCTTGACGCATCTCATTGCTTAGTTGCTACGAACATCGAAGGTTGCTGTATTTTTTGTTATCATCTTTGGTTACATATGTACTATTATTCAGTTTTTTTCATTGGTACGAAACAATGCATTATCTATCAATTCATAGGTGGTGGGCATGTAGTCTATTTCAACTTAACATGTTACTCCCTTTCAATTACTTTGCCATTCTTTTATTTTGTTTTTATTTGGTTCTCTATAAAAGGCGATATCTTGCACACATGGTAACAAATATTTTCCCGTAGGGAAGATCGGTGGTCATGAACCAATGCATATATCTATATTTTCTCTCTCACACACTAAGTTCACTCCTAAAACTTCCAAGTATGGTAGCCAGACCGTTTTGGTTGACCAGTATCATTATGCAAATTATCGACTACGTTCTTCCATATTTTCAAATAGTCTCTAACCTTGCAATGATTATAATTAGCACACAATACTAGAAGTCTCAATAGTAATGTACCTCCGCTAGCAATTTTAATCCATAAGCAAGTTGTACCACAATCTTACACACGTATTCATTCGATCTTACGCATTTTCGATCAGTTAGCCACGGGCACAGGCGTGGCGTGCCGCCGCGACAGCCATTGCTAGTTATATGGAATAATCAATCGGGTGGGGAATGTAAAACTGTTGGTTGTTGGTGTGTCCGAAGAAAAAAAAATACTTAAAGGCCACGCACTAGATGATATCAAACATGTGTCCATAACCAAGCATTATATAATTATGCAGATTCAGTTAAGCAATCTAGTGCAGATGAACCGTCCATGTACCTCTGTAAGCAAAGAAAATGCTAAAGCATTCAACCCTCAGCTTTCCTTTTCGAGGGCATATCTCCTTAACAGAAGGAGGAAGTCAATTACAAGAATCAACAACTGACTAGAGACAACCAGCATCGACGAAAACACCACGCCCACACCAACAAGGAACCGTAGATGTGCAAAGCTCAACACCTGCATTCAGTCATTGATCCAAACAGCGCACGGAAAACACATAAAAGATATACGCACACTGAAATCAGATAATACATCACAGGCACCTTCACACTTAACAACACAAAAGGGTACACGCACATGAACACAACAGCCAAAAACACACACGGTTTCCACTCACTCCTCGCCACCGAAAGCTAGCCCCAACTTTGTTGTCACATCGACACTCTCCTCGGCTATCTCACGTAGGAGTTGCAATCCCTCAATAAGCAGATACCTCAGCGTCTTCATGGCAGCAACAAGTGAAATCGCTAGAGCAGTATGCATATCCGTACAATAACACGAGTAGTCTTGCAAGTCGTCTAGAGCAATGCCCCATACTGCGAGCAATGCCTTATACTTGGCGATCACGGTGTTCCTGAAAGCTCGGTTCATGTGATTACGACGGTGCCAGATTCACTCCTAATCAATTCGCGTCGTCCTACACGATGTCCATGTTTTCATCTCAGCACACAAAGCAAGTGATGAGGGGTGTCTTCTTCAATGGCTTGCATGTCCAAGAATACGCACCCTGGTAGCACAACCAACATGACAACGCAGAGGAAACATTATTTCTGCTGCTGATTGATACCCTGCCGAAAGGCAATGCGTGAAATACGTTGCTGCCAACCCACCCGCCGCTACGAACAACTCAGTGGGCATCGAACAATGGGAAAGACAAACAAGAACGACACCAATCGCAAGACGTGCAGCACCGCATGCAAGTTAGCAACCAATAGGCATAGAAACAACCTAAATTAACCGAAAAAACCTCCTTCACACATACCGCCATCCATAATTTCCATGAACAAGGCCGCACGTACGTGCAGCGATGAACAGACCATGCATCTGGCTCCAGAACGCATAGGGCCCCACCAAAGTGCAACCAAGGCCAAAACTGTGCAAACCAGGAATGAAACCATGTTGTACCGACAAAGAAGAGTTGCGTCACAAAAGCTAAAAACTGGTATCGAAGGATGGCACGGCAAAGCGCGCTCGGTCCATCTAGTAAATATCTATGAGCCATTGGATTAGCTCACCGGGTAGTAGGTCGGGGATGACATTGAGATACCAATCTTAACAGGCGTGCATACTATTGTGGTGTAGGATGATGGGAATTGAGCTACTCGACGGAGATTGGGGCTTTTAAAGGAAAGCACGGCGGCTTGGCAGCCTTTATCAGTTTCTTCCGCATCAATAACTCATTTAGTTTGTTGTGCTCGTTTGTGGTGGGGGAGCTAAACCAGAAGCATTGATGGGATGTTCCGCGCAGCACTCTGCTGGTATGGTGTTTTTTTTTTGAACCCCGGGTTGAAATGGAGAGATGGAACATTTTAACGTGGCGATGAAGTGATGGATTCAGGTTCACTGAAACGTGATGATGGACTACAGTGGGAGAAAAGCAACGGAACAGGATTAAACGCACGTAATGAAAACTAGGTGAGGTGGCACTTGATGATGTGGCATGCTTGCATGTTAAAGAGATATACTTTTAGTGGCTTGCTCCTATTTAAGTATTATAGATTGTAGATCTATGGGGACCATTTATATTTACTCATCTCTACTAAACGATTTCAACATATCTAGTCGGCTTTGTGAGATCTTGTATATAATAATCGACATGGTTTTGGGTTATCCCATAAAGAAAACATTTTTTCCTAGTTAAACCTTTTTTTAGATAAAGATGGCCATAACCAGTGCCGGGTCTGGCATATCGACGGTAGAAGGAATAAGATGAATATGCACATCATATGTGAAAGGATCGTATGCCGCACCTAGAGGAGGGTGATTAGGTGCTACCCAATTTTTAGTTCCTTTTTAATTTAGCCTTGACACAAAGGTAAATTCTCTAGATGTGCAACTATGTGAATTTACATATATGACAAGATATACAATTAAGCAAGATATAGACAGACAAGATATAATAGAGCTAATAAGGATAGAGGTAACCGAGAGTGAAGCACGCGGAGACACGGAGATGATTTCTGTAGTTCCTTCCTTTTGAGGGGAAGTACGTCTACGTTTGGAGGAGTGTGGTCGCCACAAAGGCCAGCCCACTTCCACTAAGGGATTTTCTCGAGGCGAAAACCGAGCCTTTGCAAGGTTCTTGGGGCACACATCCACAACTGAATCGGAGGCTCCCAATAGTTGTAACAACACAACAACAATAACAAGAACAAATCAACCACAAACAACTACGATTTCCAAATGGAACACTAGCAAAGGGTCCCTCAATCAAATGAGGTGGAAATGAAAATCTCTTAAGTGAAGATGTAGATCGGGGTCTTCTACTTCGATTCTCCAAAAATCAAGAGCTTTGGATGGTTGGAGGAGGAGATCTAGTGAATCTTGTATTTCTTGGAGTAGCTCTAATGGTGGATGAACTTGAGCAAGAATGAGCAAGCATCACTCCAGGAAGAAGGCACTAGTAGGGAAATGCTTATAGGTGGAGCTTAGTTCTGTGGCGCACCACCAAAAATGCGCCACAGAAAGCGTTTTTGTGGCGCACCAGAAAGGATGCGCCACAAAAATAGCTTATTTTTGTGGCGCACTACTAAATCGTGCGCCACAGAAATTATGTGGGGCCCACATCCTGCCACCACCAATAATTATTTCTGTGGCGCACTGGTTCTGGTGCGCCACAGCAATAATTGATTCTGTGGCGCACTTGTGCTAGTGCGCCACAGAAATAGCGCCTTTTATATCATACCGTACCCCTCCCCCGCCCGTACTTCTTCTTCCTCCTCCACCCCTCTTCCTCTCCCTATCGCCGCACGCCGCCGCCTTCCATGGTGAGCGTCACCGTCGCCGCCGCCGTCGCCGCCGCCTTCCTCCGCGAGGGCCGCATGCCGCCACGCTCCACCCATCCCCGCCACCAGCAGCACAAGCCGCTGCGGCGTGGAGGAGGAGGGGCCGCCGCATCAAGGAGGAGGGGCCGGCTCCGCGTCAAGGAGGAGGAGCCGCCGCGTCTTCCTCCTCCTCCACCCCTGTTGTCATCGTCAACCTCCTCCTCCACCCCTATCGTCGGTGAGCTCCACCTCTCCCCTCCCCTCCCTCTTCCTCTACCCCTGCTCTGGATGTGTTGCTGTTGTGCTCCTGGATGTTGTTGTGCTCGATCTGGATGCTGTTGTGCTGCTGTTGTGCTCTGGATGCTGTTGTGCTCGATCTAGATATATTATTTCCATTCTCTGCCTATGATGATGAATCATGTGGATGATGAGCCTCTTGTATTGAATTGGCAGCAATTTATAGTCCTAGCTTGCTCTAAAATTCTACAGAATGCAGAAATAGTACTACTAGTTGTTTGCCAGTATTAGCACAAGTGGTTACTGCTGATTGAAGATGCTTGTGTTTGTGTTGTTGTAAGTTTGGAGCAAGCAGCTGGCATGGCATGTGAGAGAGAACATGAGAGAGTTCTTGGGGTCAGAGATGATGGCAACATTAGCACTGGTCCTGCACTGGTCCTGCTTTGAATTAGTAAGATCAAGTAGTGACTTGAGTTCCTGTTGGTAATCAATACCAACAAAGAGCTACTTCATTTTAAGTAGAATTTCTTTTAAGGACTCTAGCTAGATTAGAGGGGAAAAAGATTGCTGCTTTGTTGCCTATGATAATGGATCATCAAATGTTTCCCTTTGTCCCTGGTTGCCTCCTTAATTGATGCCTTATTATCCAAATGATCCAAGTCCCTTGCATGATCCCATTTGTCCCTAATGTTGCTTAAGATGAATAAATTCCCTCTAATCACCATTTGGAGATCAAGACTAGTTCTTGATTTCCATTAGCTAGACTCCAATACTAAAAATGTCTCCCAAATATGGAGACAAACATTTTAACATTACCCCAATGTTATTTCTCTCAAATGGACAGTTGCTGATGGTATGCTTGCTCCTCACTGCTTTATCAATTCCCTACTGATCCTAAGTACCCATGAATATCTGGTGACTGTTCAAGTTTCAATGTTGGCCTTTATTCTTGGTAGCTCAAAGTGTCATGCACATGTGGCTTTTACCTTATGGGTGTACTATTATTCTGGGCCTCTCCTATTTAACTATATGGTTAAATTATATGTTTGTCTTTTGTTAATCGCTCGGTGGCTGACAGTAACTAAATAAGCTTATGCTTAATTAGTCAGATGTTGAATTAGTAAGATCAAGTAGTGGCTTGAGTTCCTGTTGGTAATCAATACCAACAGAGAGCTACTTTATTTTAAGTAGAATTTCTTTTAAGGACTCTAGCTAGATTAGTGGGGAAAAAGATTGCTGATTTGTTGCCTATGATAATGGATCATCAAATGTTTCCCTTTGTCCCTGGTTGCCTCCTTAATTGATCTCTTATGATCCAAATGACCCAAGTCCCTTGCATGATCCCATTTGTCCCTAATGTTGCTTAAGATGAATAAATTCCCTCTAATCACCATTTGGAGATCAAGACTAGTTCTTGATTTCCATTAGCTAGACTCCAATATGAATGCCACTGTGGTATCCTTTGAAGAAAATGGGAAGTTTCTGATGGTTTAAAAGACTAGGTGATGCTAGGTTATTAAGTTGGCTATCAAGGTTGGTTTTATCTGGTTAACTTGGATAGGCTATGTGTTCTTGCTTACTTATGCATATCCATCTCTACTGGATTGACTAGCTCAGGCTTGGCCTCTCTCTTGCTAGCATCACTTGGTTACTACCAAGTGATGAGTAATCCCTTATGGTACCCCAGCTTTGTTTTGTACTCAACTGAGTAATGATAAATTTCTATTTCTTGTTCGCTTTGATGAAAATAGAGATATCCACAGTAGGGGATCATATAAATGAATGCCACTGTGGTATCCTTTGAAGAAAATGGACTGTTTCTGATGGTTTTAAAAGGCTAGGTGGTGCTAGGTGATTAAGTTGGCTACCAAGACTTGTCTCATCTGGTTAGCTGGGATATGCTATGTGTTGTTGCTTGTTTAGGCATATCTATCACTTACTGGATTTACTGGTTCTTGATTGGCCTCTCTTTTGCCAGCATCACTTGGTCTATATACCAAGTGATGAATAATCCCTTTGGAGCATCTGCTCCATGCATGCTATGTGTGTTTGATCATCTTGACTTATGTCACCATGGTTGCTGGTTTGTTGGTGTTTTTGTACTTGCCGATGATTAGATGGTTGGTCGATCACTCGTACACTCGGGGGTCGAGCAAGTGAGCCTGGTGTGATGGCACAAATATCAATATCTTGTGCATCCTACCTGGCCTCACTTACTCCATCCCTGGGTGTTAATATTTGTTTCGACCAACAAAGTATGAGGCATTCCATTTAGTTCATACTAGCTACTTCTTAATTGCATTGGTCTTTCTTCCATTTTAGTGCCGATGATTAAATTGTTTGGTCACTTGTACACTCTGGGGTGGGGCCAGTGAGCCTGGTGCGATGACACAAATATCAATCTCTTGTGCATCCTACCTGGCCTCGCTGACCCCATCCCTGAATGTTAATATTTCTTTCGACCAACAAAGTATGAGGCATATGATATCTAGTTGAGATACCACTTGGATCTTTCTTCCATTTTAGTGCCGATGATTAGAATGTTTGGTCACCTATACGCCACAATATACTTTGTAGATGGGCCCCCTTTCCCCGGTCGTCGTTCCGTGAACGAGTCCTTGACGAGACAACAACGCTGACCTGCCTCTCCGGCGCAGAACCACGCCAGTCCCAGCCGCCTCCCTTGTGGCCGCGTCTCCTGCGCTCTGCGCTTTTCTCCATGGCCGGACCACGATTGGACACACCGAGGGAATAATGATAATCGCCATCACCACTATCGTCAGACTCCACAGGTGTAGAGTATTTTGCAGCAGATGCCACTTTTCTTCTCTCGCCGTCCAGTGAACGAGTCCTTGATGCAAAGACCGTGCCGGCCTCCCTAGCATCATGCCGACCCCTGTTGCCGCGCTTCAGGCAGTGTCTCCCGCGCCCTGCACTCTTCGCCTTCTTGCCCGGTGAACCAATAGACTGATCGTTGGAATAAGGAAGCCGATGACGGCCGATCGCAATCTAATCTTGCGATCGGCTGTCATCGGTTTCCTTATTCCAACGATCAGTCTATTGGTTCACCAGGCAAGAAGGCGAACAGTGCAGGGCCCGGGACACACGGCCTGAAGCGCGGCAACACGGGCCGGCATAATGCTGGGCAGGCCGGCACGGTCTTTGCATCAAGGACTCGTTCACTGGATGGCGAGGGAAGAAAAGTGGCATCTGCTGCAAACTGCTATGCACCTGTGGAGTCTGGCGATAGTGGTGGTGGCGATTATCATTATTCCCCCGGTGAGTCCAATCGTGGTCCGGCCATGGAGAAGAGCGCAGGAGACGCGGCCACAAGGGAGGTGGTTGTGACTACCGTGGTTCTGCGCCGGAGAGGCAGATTAGCGTTGTTGTGTCGTTAAGGACCCGTTCACGGAACAACGGCCGGGGAAAGGGGGCCCTTTTGCAAAGTATACTGCGGTGTATAGTGCAACTATGGTTTCTGACCATAGTATTTGTGTTGACCAACAATGTATGAGGCACTTATTCCATTTTGTCATTCCATTTGCTTTGGTATTTTCAAAATGCCGATGATTAAAATGTTTGGTCACCGTACACTTGGGGGTGGCGTAAGTGAGCCTGGTAAGATAGCACAAATGTCAATCTCTTGTGCATCGGACTTGGTCTCACTTACGCCATCCCTAAATGTTAAGATTTGTGTTGACCAACAATGTATGAGGCATTTATTCCATTTCTCTTGTGCATCGGACTTGTTGGTCTCACTTTCTTCCATTTTAATTATAGTAGGAACCGGATGAAGACCCCGATGCAAACGAGCCTGGTGGGTAGAGAGGAGGGAGCAAAGGAGGAACCGGATGAAGACTACTTTGTATCTCGAAATTGTGAAATTTGTATGAATTAAGAGTTGTATGCAAAACATTTGACACTTGCCACTATATATGTATCTCGATCGGGCTCTAAGTACTGTGATGATGATGTATAATGTTGCTATGTTATATGTGTCCATATTATATATGTCTATCTGTCTATATTATACCTGTATACCGTGTACAAAACCTGTATAAAACCTATATAATACACCAGGGAGCATAAAATCGAGTATACCTGTACATTGTTCTGTGGCGCACCAAAATAGAATTTAGTGGCGCACCTATGTGGCGCAGCTCTGTGGCGCATGGTCTGGTGCGCCACAGAAACCCTATTTTTGTGGCGAAGATTCTGCGGCGCACCGCCCATGCGCCACAGAATCATGTTTTCGTGCGCCACTGATGAGGCTTTTCCTACTAGTGAGAGGGTATTTATACCCCCAAGAAATCCAACCGTTGGTGAAAGCTGGGGCCGGATATTCCGGCCTAAGTATGGGCCGGATATTCCGGCCACCCCGGAATATCCGGCCCTCGACAATATCTTCCGGCCAAATATCTGGCCCGAGTCCAGGGGGGTTTGCCGCTTAGGTCCTTAGCCGTTTTTCAGAGGCCGAATATGCTGTAAATATCCGGCCGCGGATTATCCGGCCTGGTACTAGTTTCTTGCTTCCTTTTTCTTCCTTCTGAACACAAATTCAACCACAACTAATTTTTGCACTATATCAATGCACATTAGAGTATCCCACATGTTGTCATCAAACACACAACACTTAATTAGAGAGATGTTCTTTCAATCTCCCCCTTTTTGGTGTTTGATGACAACATATGGATTTGCAATAATATCACTTAGAAAGAATCATCATGTTGGAAAAATATGGAGGCACTCCCCTACATGTGTGCATATAAGTAATTTGCCACACATATAGTTGAGACAAAAAAATAGAGATCATACCAATATAGTGATATAGAATACCGAATACCTTACGTCACACACCATATCATAAAATTTGGTCTCAACATATAGAATTCCCATAACAAATTACGAAATCCTTAACAATATGTCTCACAACCACACATGCATAGAACATAGTTTTAAACAACCAAGCCAAATAGTTCAACCATAAGAACAAATGATAAGAAAGAGGACAGAAGCTATAAAAGAATGGTAAACGCATATGCTTGTGCCCCACCCATGCACAGCCCATAGAAGTCCTAGATAGAACAACTTCTCCCCCTTTGGCATCGAAACTCTAAAAAGGGAAAAAGAGCGATGCTAATCGTTCCATGGAGATCACTCGGGGCCCGTCTCAGACTCATACTCTTCTTCACTTCCTGTCGTTGCCTATTCGACGGTGCCTCGGAGGAGGGATCCTCACGAGGGGGAGAAGAAGTAGGGGCCATAGGGAGGAGGGTCCTCGGGACGGTGGTACGCGATTTACCCAGCTTCGGAACACCTGCTCAAAGACAGGGCTTACTGCTGCTTGTCTGGAATTATATGGGTGCTTTCGCGTTGTTACAATGAGTTGTGGTTGTGCCTCTAGGGCTCCCGGGATCCGGCTTATAAAGGCACATGGATCTAGGGTTTACATGGAGAGTCCTAGCCGGAATACAAGTTGCCTAACTACGGTACAATAACTTGCCGTGTACGTCAAGGATCCGCCTTCCATCTATGTTGTGCAGGATCCGGATACTTTATGGGCTTCCACGGATCCGGCCTTCTTCGTAGGTCGGTTCAGATCCGGCTCCTCGCTCCTGGGCTGGACTTCATCCTTCAGGATCTACAGCAACTGGGCCGCCCGATGGGCCACATGCCTCATCACCCTCTGTAGGCTACCCGGGCTTGCCGGATCGAGGCCGTGCCGTTGATATACCCATAAAGTATACCCACAACAGTAGCCCCCGAATTCTCCGAGATTCATCATTCTTCCGACTTCATTTGACTCACATCCGAAGAGAATCTTGGAGAGCTTCCAAACTTTTACTTATTTCCGACGTTGTCTTCTCAGAAACCATCTGTTCTTCAGGAACGGCAATGTAGCAGAATTTCCACTTATCCCGCGCACAATTTCCTCTTTTCCCGCGCTAAATTTTTGGAGATCCGAATCTTTAGCCGGAAATTTCGGAAGCACACAGTTAAGTTACCTCCACGTCGTTTTACCGCTTTTGACCTAAGACACGTGGCAGCCTTCCAACGGTGCGGCCGTTCCGTTTCCACCGTCGGATCCGAATCACGAATCTTCGTGCGAGGTCTATAAATACCCCCACGCGCGGTAACTTTCCCATTCTTTCACCGCAATCCTCACATCATCTTCTTCCTCGCGCAGCGCCGTGCTGTCCACAACTGGCGCGTGGTTGACGTGGGAGGTAGAAATCTCTGTGGTGTAGCTTTTCTTCGTTCCCCGGCAACGGCGCCAGAAAATAGCTTGATGTCTACGCACGCTTCTATTCCTGTAGACAGTGTTGGGCCTCCAAGAGCAGAGGTTTGTAGAACAGCAGCAAGTTTCCCTTAAGTGAATCACCCAAGGTTTATCGAACTCAGGGAGGAAGAGGTCAAAGATATCCCTCTCAAGCAACCCCGCAATCACGATACAATAAGTCTCTTGTGTCCCCAACACACCTAATACACTTGTCAGATGTATAGGTGCACTAGTTCGGCGAAGAGATAGTGAAATACAAGTAATATGGATGTATATGAGTGGTAATAGCAATCTGAAATAAATATGGCAGCGAGTAAACATGCAGTGGAACAGTAAATAAACGGAGATTCGATGTTTGGAAACAAGGCCTAGGGATCCTACTTTCACTAGTGGACACTCTCAACATTGATCACATAACTGAAACTACTCTACACTCTCTTGTTGGATAACAAACACCATTCATTGTGTAGGGCTACAAGAGCACCTCAATGCCGGAGTTAACAAGCTCCACAACATCCGGAGTTCATATTTAAGTAACCTTAGAGTGCATGATAGACCACTGCAATTATACCGAGTACTAACATAGCATGCACACCGTCACCGTCAGGCTATGAAAGGGGGAATAGATCACATCAATACTATCATAGCAATAGTTAACTCCATAATCTACGAGAGATTACAATCATAACCTATACCAAGTACTACATGATGCACACACTGTCAACATTACATCATGGAGGAGGAATAGACTACTTTAATAACATCACTAGAGTAGCACATAGATGATATTCAACTAGATCACAAAGAGAGAGAGATGAACCACATAGCTACGGTAGAGCCCTCAGCCTCGAGGGAGAACTACTCCCTCCTCATCATAGGAGACATCAGCGGCGATGAAGATGGCGGTGGTGTCGATGGAGATGCCTTCCGGGCGCACTTCCCCGTCCCGGCGGCGTGCCGGAACAGAGACTTCTGTCCCCCGAATCTTGGCTTCGCGATGGCGGCGGCTCTGGAAGGTTTTCCGTATCGTGGCTTATTCTTTTAGGGTTTTCGCGACGGAGTCCTTAAGTAGGCGGAAGGGCAGCCTCGGAGGGGCCCTGGTGGGGCCACACAATAGGGGGCGCGCCCCACCCCTTGGCCGCGCCGCCCTGGCGTGTGGGGCCCCCCTGGCTCCCCTCTGGTCTCTCTCCGGTGTTCTGGAAGCTTCGTGGAAAATTAAGATACTGGGCGTTGATTTCGTCCAATTCCGAGAATATTTCCTTGCTAGGATTTCTGAAACCAAAAACAGCAGAAAACAACAACTGGCACTTTGGCATCTTGTTAATAGGTTAGTTCCGGAAAATGCATCAAAACGATATAAAGTGTGAACAAAACATGTAAGTATTGTCATAAAACTAGCATGGAACATCAGAAATTATAGATACGTTGGAGACGTATCAGCATCCCCAAGCTTAGTTCCTACTCGCCCTCGAGTAGGTAAACGATAACAAAGATAATTTCTGAAGTGACATGCTACCAACATAATCTTGATCCAATAATGATGTAAAGCATATGAACTGAGATCAAATCACTCAAAGCAAATGTCTATATTGATATAAGAGATGATAATGCAAGAGTTAAACAAGCTAGAAGTTTTCATGAACTATTGCTTTAAAGACATGAAACCGTACAAAGTTCATTAAAGATGTTTTAAGTATCCAGCATAGAAGTTCTATCCTTCATTCCAAGCATCAAGTAAATTTTCACAACATAGAAGGATTCAGTCAAGTAAAAATAAACATGAACGTCATGAATCAACTGTTTCGAAGCCTACTCAACCGGTGAGCGCAAGCATTTGGTATTTGCACCAGGATGTTATGGCAAAAAGAACGTTAATGGGGGTTTGGAAGGCCAATGAAAGAAAGTCTCACAAAGCTATAAGTGATCATTAGACAAGAGGAAGTCTTATAATCGAAGCTATGCAAGGAGTAGTGATTGCCATGCAACGTATGCACATAGAGCTATATGTGTATGAAAGCTCTCCAATGGAACTAGTGGGGGTGCATCCAACTTGGTTGCTCACGAAGACCTAGAGCACTTTTGAGGAAGCTCATCATTGGAATATACAACCCAAGTTCTATAGTGTAAATTCCCCACATAGTTATACTAGTAAAACATGAAAACTTTCTCACACGGAGTATAGGTGCTAAACATGAGCACAAATGATGACTACGAATACTGCAGGTGCTAAAACATGAGCACAAGTGTGGATAAAAGATAGTGATGCTGCCCCCTTTTTCTTTATTCTTTTTTTTTCTCATTCTTTTTTTTCTATTTTTTTCTTCTTTTTCTGTTTTTCTTTTTGATGGCCTCCATGGCTCTTTTCACTTTTAGGGGCAACATCCTAATATGACAACACACTTTTTGGTACAAATAACTCATAATGAATAAAACATGATGTATAAAACTGTATGCCTCTGCCAGTGTAGCAGGATGTGCAATGATCTAGCGTAACATGGGTAACCACACATCAGCTGTATAGAATCATGCAAAGCAATATATAAATAATAAATGACAACATGTCATGTAATGTAAAATGGAAGTTGCATGGCAATATATCTCGGAACAGCTATGGAAATGCTGCGGTAGGTAGGTATGGTGGCTGTTTTGAGGAAGATGTATGGCTTATGTGTAGGAGAACAAGAGAAAGTCCTCCCACGGGTTTGGATGTACTGGCGAAGTATGCACAATTCTCAATGTGGGCAAAAGGCAATGCACAGTACCAAAGAGGCTAGCAAATTTGGATAGTAGAAGTGCCAAAAACCGTAGCTTAACATTAGTCAAAAAGAACTCACAAGCTTATTGCAAACAACTAGCAGGTTCATCATTAAGAGCATGATTAAAATTCACTCCAAGGAGGGCCGTTCACGGCGACACAAGTACCCCGCTAGCTCCCTCGACCTTCAGCACAACTTAGTTATTACGATGAACTCTTAGACATGGAAAGCTATCAAGTCCAACTACACCTTCAACCATTTAAGTAGAGTTTGTAGTACGGCACAAGCTTAAAGACAACAATCCACTACTAATTTTAACTTATTTATCCAGTAAGCTTTACCATCTAAATACCTAAAAATGTTTGCAAAGAATCAGGTTATCAAAGCTCAATGATCTACAAGATTATGCAAGTATTTCATTATACCACTACCACATGCAACATTTTCTGTTTCCAACCATATAACAATTAACGAAGCAGTTTCAACCTTTGCCATGAACATTAAGAGTAAAGCTAAGAACACATGTGTTCATATGCAACAGCGGAGCGTGTCTCTCCCACACAAGCATGAATTTATTCAAAGAATGAAAATAACAAACGAAAATAAAACACACAGACGCTCCAAGTAAAGCACATAAGATGTGACGGAATAAAAATATAGTTTCACTAGAGGTGACCTGATAAGTTGTCAATGAAGAAGGGGATGCCTTGGGCATCCCCAAGCTTAGATGCTTGAGTCTTCTTGAAATATGCAGGGATGAACCATGGGGGCATCCCCAAGCTTAGAGTTTTTACTCTCCTTGATCATATTGTATCATCCTCCTCTCTTGATCCTTGAAAACTTCCTCCACACCAAACTCAAAACAAACTCATTAGAGGGTTAGTGCATAATCATAAATTCACATGTTCAGAGGTGACATAATCATTCTTAACACTTCTGTACATTGCACAAATCTACTGAAAGTTAACGGAACAAAGAAATCCATCAAACATAGCAAAACAGACAATGCGAAATAAAAGGCAGAATCTGTCAAAACAGAACAGTACGTAAAGACGAATTTTTCTGGGGCACTTAACTTGCTCAGATGAAAATGCTCAAATTGAATGAAAGTTGTGTACATATCTTAGGATCACGCACGTAAATTGGCAGATTTTTCTGAGTTACCTACAGACGGGGCTACTCAAATTCGTGATAGCAAGAAATCTGTTTCTGCGCAGTAATCCAAATCTAGTATCAACCTTTCTATCAAAGACTTTACTTGGCACAACAATGCAATAAAGTAAAGATAAGGAGAGGTTGCTACAGTAGTAACAACTTCCAAGACACAACAAAGCAGTAGCAAAATAAAAACATGGGTTATCTCCCAAGAAGTGCTTTCTTTATAGCCATTAAGATGGGCTCAACAATTTTAATGATGCTCGCATAAGGATGAGAGTCGAAGCAAAGAGAGCATCAAAAAGCAAGTTCAAAACACATTTAAGTCTAACCCACTTCCTATGCATAGGAATCTTGTACACAAATAAATTCATGAAGAACAAAGTGACAAGCATAAGAAGATAAAACACAAGTAACTTCAAAATTTTCAGCATGTAGAGAGGTGTTTTAGTAACATGAAAATCTCTACAACCATATTTTCCTCTCTCATAATAATTTCCAGTAGCATCATGAACAAACTCAACAATATAACTATCACATAAAGCATTCTTATCATGAGTCTCATGCATAAAATAATTACTACTCCCAACATAAGCATAGTCATTCTTATTAATTGTAGTGGGAGCAAATTCAACAAAGTTGCTATCATTATTATTCTCATCATCAAATATAGGAGGCATAGTATAATCATAATAAACTTTATCCTCCATAGTAGGTGGCACCAAAATACCACTATCATTATAATCATCATAAATGGGAGGCAAAGTATCATCAAAGTAAATTTTCTCCTCCATGCTTGGGGGACTAAAAATATCATGCTCATCAAAACCAGCTTCCCCAAGCTTAGACTTTTCCATAACATTAGCAGTAATTGCGTTCGTACCAATAACATCGCTACTAGCATGCAAATAAGGTTCCATAGGTTTTTTAATTTTCGCATCAAACACTCCATGTCTTAACTCAAGAAATAGATTAAAAAGCTCACAGTTGTTTTCCATTATGCCTAACTAGTGCAAACAAGAAACAAAAAGATGCAATTGCAGGATCTAAAGGAAATAGCTTCGAGCACTCACACACCGGCAACAGTGCTAGGAAATAGCTTAGTAGTCGGAGGATGTGAATACCTTTTACCCTACCTCCCCGGCAACGGCGCCAGAAAATAGCTTGCTGTCCACAACTGGCGCGTGGTTGACGTGGGAGGTAGAAATCTCTATGGTGTAGCTTTTCTTCGTTCCCCGGCAACGGCGCCAGAAAATAGCTTGATGTCTATGCACGCTTCTATTCCTGTAGACAGTGTTGGGCCTCCAAGAGCAGAGGTTTGTAGAACAGCACCAAGTTTCCCTTAAGTGAATCACCCAAGGTTTATCGAACTCAGGGAGGAAGAGGTCAAAGATATCCCTCTCAAGCAACCCTGCAATCACGATACAAGAAGTCTCTTGTGTCCCCAACACACCTAGTACACTTGTCAGATGTATAGGTGCACTAGTTCGGCAAAGAGATAGTGAAATACAAGTAATATGGATGTATATGAGTGGTAATAGCAATCTGAAATAAATATGGCAGCGAGTAAACATGCAGTGGAACAGTAAATAAACGGAGATTCGATATTTGGAAACAAGGCCTAGGGATCCTACTTTCACTAGTGGACACTCTCAACATTGATCACATAACTGAAACTACTCTACACTCTCTTGTTGGATAACAAACACCATTCATTGTGTAGGGCTACAAGAGCACCTCAATGCCGGAGTTAACAAGCTCCACAACATCCGGAGTTCATATTTAAGTAACCTTAGGGTGCATGATACACCATTGCAATTATACCGAGTACTAACATAGCATGCACACCGTCACCGTCAGGCTATGAAAGGGGGAATAGATCGCATCAATACTATCATAGTAATAGTTAACTCCATAATCTACGAGAGATTACAATCATAACCTATACCAAGTACTACATGATGCACACACTGTCAACATTACATCATGGAGGAGGAATAGACTACTTTAATAACATCACTAGAGTAGCACATAGATGATATTCAACTAGATCACAAAGAGAGAGAGAGAGATGAACCACATAGCTACGGTAGAGCCCTCAGCCTCGAGGGAGAACTACTCCCTCCTCATCATAGGAGACATCAGCAGCGATGAACATGGCGGTGGTGTCGATGGAGATGCCTTCCGGGGGCACTTCCCCGTCCCGGCGGCGTGCCGGAACAGAGACTTGTGTCCCCCGAATCTTGGCTTCGCGATGGCGGCGGCTCTGGAAGGTTTTCCGCATCGTGGCTTATTCTTTTAGGGTTTTCACGACGGAGTCCTTAAGTAGGCGGAAGGGCAGCCTCGGAGGGGCCCTGGTGGGGCCACACAATAGGGGGCGCGCCCCACCCCTTGGCCGCGCTGCCCTGGCGTGTGGGGGCCCCCTGGCTCCCCTCTGGTCTCTCTCCGGTGTTCTGGAAGCTTCGTGGAAAAATAAGATACTGGGCATTGATTTCGTCCAATTCCGAGAATATTTCCTTACTAGGATTTCTGAAACCAAAAACAGCAGAAAACAACAACTGGCACTTCGGCATCTTGTTAATAGGTTAGTTCCGGAAAATGCATCAAAACGATATAAAGTGTGAACAAAACATGTAAGTATTGTCATAAAACTAGCATGGACCATCAGAAATTATAGATACGTTGGAGACGTATCACGCCGCCCACCAGATCTGAACTCCGGCGACCCTCCGCACATAGAGCTTCGACCACCGCCGTTCCAAGGTCTCCTTCGACCTGAGATTCGCGCGTTTGATCGGGAAACCGTCTCCGCCACCGATTCGTGGTCATCAGAGGCTCAGTGCTGCAAGTCCGGCGACCTCAACCTCGCCGGTGTCCCGACGAACCACCGCGCCATTAACTGTAAGTGCATCGGTCTTGTAGAAGAAGAAGTAGCTTAGTGTAGATTCCGACTACTCAAACTAGTTTGCATGGGTGCAGCCGGAAGCATGTTGCCTAGTTCGCCCAAATGCACTGGTAGTTCTTCGTATAGTCCGGAACCCAGCACATTAGAACCAAGCTGTCCCCCCTTGCATTCTTGCGACCATATGTTTCCGACATCAATTTAGCTCAACCATTCTCCGCCTCTTCCAGCACTGCACTAGGTCGGATCCCCACCCTCAAAGAAATCCAAGAAGAACTTGAGGGACAAACTAGGATGGCTGCTAAGGTGCAGGAGGCGGAAGCGAAGAAGGCTTCCAAGGCCCGGATCCGGGAAGGAGAGAAGGGACAGTGGTGGCCCTGCGAAACCAAGGATGCGGAACTTAGGGAACTCCAGAATGAGGGCATGGTTTCCTTACATTGGAGTTTCATGCGTGACTCCGACATCCCCAAGCCAGACGCGAACGAAAGGGTCCTGACCAAAGCCTGGGTTGAGCGTGGTCTATCACTCCCCTGTTCGGAGTTCTTTCTCTCCATCCTCGACACTTACGGACTTCAACCTCATAATATTTGTATGAACTCATATCTCCTCCTCTCGAACTTTGCAACGGTTTGCGAAGGGCACCTCGGAATTCGCCCGGATGTCCGATTATGGCAGTTTTTCTTCTGGGTGAATAAAGAAACGAAGGACAAGGCCATGGTGAACTGCGGGAGCATGACCTTTATGCTCCGACCTGGTCGTATGTATCCACCTCATGACTCCCACGAGTCCGTCCGGTACTGGAACACCGGATGGTTCTACGTGAAGAACATCACAGTTCCGGGTGTCCACGAAGGACTGCCCAAATTCATCAACAAGCCTCCGGAAGAACGCGACAGCTGGAGCTTTGTCCCCATGCTTGCCCAGTTTCTGATACTGGAGAAAGCAGCACGAAGAATCTCTTGGTTAGTCCACGATGGGCTAACCGGAACTCAGCTCACCTTAAGCTGGTTCTCTCGGCGGATCCAGCCGCTGCGGTACAATGTGCACTTAATCTGCGCATACACCGGGGCGGATGACCTTCTCCGAGTAACCCGCCATGACCTTCCTGCTAATTCTCTCAAGAGGAGAATCAAAACACTTGTGAACATTGGCCCCAGAGTTAATAAAAGATATCAAGACAAATGACCAATGTCCTCCGGTAAGCGCTAGTACCTCTGTTATTCTTAACTTCTCATATTTTCGATGGTTCTAACTTACTCTCAATTCCTTTTTCAGCTCGATAATTTGGCGGAGGAAGATTTCCGCACCATACTTCGTGTTCCTGTCAGCGGTGAAGCGGCGGAGGAGGATCCGGAGGACGACGATGAGGAAGAGGAGCATGTGCCCCGAAAGGCTGCCCCTCGACCTACTAAGCGTCCCCGCGCCAAAGCTTTCGGTTCCGAAGCCGGAGCTAGCGGCGAGGCCTTGATACGTCCATTTTGCATCACTATTTTGTATCATAATTTGCTGTTATTCATTGATATATTTCATATTTGGAGATGATACTTATGTTATTTCATCTATTTTGCATGTTTCATGATTATTGAGGGATCGCGCACCGGAGCCAGGATTCTACTGGAAAAAGCGTCGTCAGAAGGCAATATTTCGGAAGATCAACAATTGCCAGAAATTATCTGAAAAATCCTATTTTTCCAGAAGACGAAGGGAGCCAGAAGGAGGAGCCGAGGAGGGCCGCCGTGGGCCCACCTCATAGGCCGGTGCGGGCCAAGGCCTGGCCGCGCCGCCTTGTGGGGAGGGGGCCCACAGCCCCCTCTGGCCTCATCTCCTTCGTGTACATCTTCGTCCCGAAAACCTAAGACCTGGAGGATAGTCGCGAGGAGTCACAGCCGCCTCTGCGGGGCGGAAAACACCAGAGAGAAAAGAGCTCTCCGGCAGGCTGAAATCTGCCGGGGAAATTCCCTCCCGGAGGGGGAAATCGACGCCATCGTCACCGCCATCGAGCTGGACATCATCTCCATCACCATCGTCATCATCTCCATCATCATCACCGCCATCTCCACCGCTGCACCTCGTCACCGCTGTAACAATTAGGGTTGAATCTTGATTGTTTGATAGGGGAAACTCTTCCGGTATTGATCTCTACTTGTTATTGATGCTATTGAGTGAAACCATTGAACCAAGGTTTATGTTCAGATTGTTATTCATCATCATATCACCTCTGATCATGTTCCATATGATGTCTCGTGAGTAGTTCGTTTAGTTCTTGAGGACATGGGTGAAGTCTAAATGTTAGTAGTGAATTATTGTTGAGTAATATTCAATGTTATGATATTTAAGTTGTGGTGTTATTCTTCTAGTGGTGTCATGTGAACGTCGACTACATGATACTTCACCTTTATGGGCCTAGGGGAATACATCTTGTACTCGTTTGCTAATTGCGGGGTTACCGGAGTGACAGAAACCTAAACCCCCGTTGGTATATCGATGCATGAGGGATAGCAGGATCTCAGAGTTTAAGGCTGTGGTTAGATTTATCTTAATTACTTTCTTGTAGTTGCGGATGCTTGCAAGGGGTATAATCACAAGTATGTATTAGTCCTAGGAAGGGCGGTGCATTAGCATAGGTTCACCCACACAACACTTATCAAAACAATGAAGATTAATCAGCTACATGAAGCGAAAGCACTAGACTAAATCCCCGTGTGTCCTCAAGAATGTTTGGTCATTATAAGTAAACAAACCGGCTTGTCCTTTGTGCTAAAAAGGATTGGGCCACTCGCTGCAATTATTACTCTCGCACTTTACTTACTCGTACTTTATTCACCTGTTACACTAAAACCCCCTAAATACTTGTCTGTGAGCATTTACAGTGAATCCTTCATCGAAAATGCTTGTCAACACCTTCTGCTCCTCGTTGGGATCGACATTCTTACTTATCGAAAATACTACGATACACCCCCTATACTTGTGGGTCATCAAGACTATTTTCTGGCGCCGTTGCCGGGGAGTGAAGCGCTATTGGCAAGTGGAATTGGTAAGGGAAACGTTTACTGTTAGTGCTGATTTTATCTCTGCCTGCTGCTATAATTCATTATGGAGAGATCTTCTCTCGAATGTTTATTTGGAAAATCTACTACTACTGCAAAGGTAGTGGATAAGGCGCCAGGTGAGGAAGATGTTCCATACAAAATACCTATGAAAATTATTGAACGTGTTGTGGATAACCGTTATACAGGGGATCATTTACTGTTCTTACATGAATTATGCGGTTTATTCAAGTGTGCAGGTATTGCTATGGATGAAGTGAGGAAGAAACTATTCTCTATATCGCTGTCTGGTAAAGCGGCGCATTGGTATAAATTACTGGATGATGGGGATTCTCTTGAATGGAATGATATTGTGCCCCGATTTTATTCTAAGTTCTATCCTCCAAGTGAAATTCATAAAGACCGGAACCGCATATATAATTTTTGGCCTCATGATGGAGAGAGTATTGCCCAAGCGTGGGGGAGATTGAAGTCTTTAATGCTCAAATGCCCCATTCATGAGCTTCCTGGTAATATTATTATTGATAATTTCTATGCAAGACTTTCTTTTCAAGACAAGACCTTGCTGGATACTTCTTGTTCGGGATCATTTACACGCAACAAAGAAGAGTTTAAAAGGGACCTTCTTAATCGGATCCAGGAGAATACTGAAGGATGGGAGAACGACAAGGATAGAGAATCAGGTATAAATTATGATTATAAATGCATTGAAGCTTTTATGGATACTGATAAATTTCGTAATATGAGTGCTACTTATGGTCTTGATTCTCAAGTTGCTGCAAATCTTTATAAAGATTTTGCCTCTCATTATGAATTGCCTAAGAAGAATTTTGATAAGTTTCATGAACCGTATAAAGATAAAATTGATTCATCTATAAATAAATGTGTTGTAATTGAAACTGTGGATCATGTTATTCCTGAAGCTTATATTGAAAAAACTCCTTTTCCTGCTAAAATGAAGGAGTACTCTATCATAAATAGTGCGGTTAATAAAAGTGAAAAGAAACCTATAGAACCCGAAGAGCAAATAAAAGTTGAAACTGCTATTGCAATAGTTAAAGATCTTGTGACTGAAAATGTGGAAGATGGTCATATTATTTTCTGTGAAGATGCTTCTAATATTGTTTCACACCCTAATAAGTCTAGGAAAGCTAGTGTTCCTATGCTATCAGTTAGAATTGGTGATCATTGTTATTATGGTTTATGCGATATTGGTGCAAGTATTAGTGCTATTCCTTATGAGCTTTACACGGAGATTATGCATGAAATTGGTTCTTGTGAACTTGAAGATATTGATGTGGTTATTCGGCTAGCTAATAGAGAAACTATTTCTCCAATTGGTATTGTTCGAGATGTGGAAGTTCTATGTGGTAAGATTAAATATCCTGCTGACTTTTTGGTACTTGGTTCTGCTGCTAGTAAGTATTGTCCTATCATTTTTGGTAGACCATTTCTAAATACTTGTGGAGCTGTTATAGATTGCAAGAAAGAGAAAATTTTGACTAAATTTCCTGGTGAATCTTATGAGTTTAATTTCTCTAAATTTGCCAAAACCCCTTATAAAGCTGATTCACCTAATAATGATTTTAGAGTTGAACAGTGTGCATCTATTGCTCTTGCTCCCAATAATCCTTTGCAGCAACATTTGGAGAATAGTGAGAGTGAAGTTTTTAGGGAAGAAAGAAATGAGCTTGATGAAATTTTCCTTCGTCAACCTATACTTAAACATGATTTACCGGTAGAAGATCTAGGTATAACATTGCCACCAAAAGAAGATCCTGTTTTTGATTTAAAACCATTGCCTGATGATCTTAAATATGCTCATATTGATGATAAGAAAATATATCCTGTTATTATTAGGTCTAAGCTTTCAGAGATTGAGGAAGAGAGGTTATTGGAAATATTGAAGAAACACCGAGGAGCTATTGGCTACACTCTTGATGACTTGAAGGGGATTTCTCCCTCTATTTGCCAACATGCCATTAATATGGAAGACGATGCAAAGCCTGTTGTTGAACATCAACGTCGTCTAATTCCTAAGATGAAGGATGTGGTAAGGAATGAGGTATTAAAACTTCTTGAAGCTGGTATTATATATCCTATTGCTGATAGTAGATGGGTTAGTCCTGTGCATTGTGTTTCTAAGAAAGGAGGAATGACTGTTGTACCTAATGATAATGATGAGCTCATACCTCAAAGAGTAGTTGTAGGGTATAGAATGTGCATTGATTATCGAAAAGTTAATAAGGTTACTAAGAAAGATCATTACCCTTTACCTTTTATTGATCAAATGTTAGAAAGGTTATCTAAAAATACTCATTTTTGCTTTCTTGATGGTTATTCTGGGTTTTCACAAATTGCTGTTAAAACTAAAGATCAAGAGAAAACCATTTTCACTTGTCCCTATGGAACATATGCTTATAGACGTATGCCTTTTGGTTTATGTAATGCTCCTGCTACTTTTCAAAGATGCATGTCTGCTATTTTTCATGGTTTTTGCGAGAGTATTGTAGAGGTATTCATGGATGATTTCTCTGTCTATGGAAATTCTTTTGATAATTGCTTGCGGAACCTTGATAAATTTTTGCAGAGATGTGAAGAAACTAACCTTGTTCTTAATTGGGAGAAATGCCACTTTATGGTTAATGAAGGAATTGTATTGGGACATAAAATTTCTGAGAGAGGTATTGAAGTTGATAGAGCTAAAGTTGAAGCAATTGAGAAGATGCCTTATCCTAGGGATGTTAAAGGTATTCGTAGTATTCTTGGTCATGCTGGATTTTATAGGAGATTTATTAAAGACTTCTCCAAGATTTCAAAACCTCTTACTAATCTTCTTCAAAAAGATGTACCTTTTGTTTTTGATGATGATTGTAAGGAGGCTTTTGAAACTCTAAAGAAAGCCTTAACAACTGCTCCTATAGTTGAACCTCCTGATTGGAACTTACCTTTTGAAATTATGTGTGATGCTAGTGATTTTGCTGTAGGTGCTGTTCTTGGATAGCGAGTAGATAAAAAATTGAATGTTATTCATTATGCTAGTAAAACTCTTGATGCTGCTCAAAGAAATTATGCTACAACTGAAAAAGAATTGTTAGCGGTAGTCTTTGCTTGTGACAAATTTAGATCCTATATTGTTGATTCAAAAGTTACCATTCATACTGATCATGCTGCAATTAGATACCTAATGCAAAAGAAAGATGCTAAGCCAAGGCTTATTAGATGGGTGCTTCTGTTGCAAGAATTTGATTTGCATATTATAGATAGGAAAGGTGCTCATAATCCTGTTGCTGATAATTTGTCTAGATTGGAAAATATTGCTAATGATCCTGTTCCTGTTAATGATAGTTTTCCAAATGAACAATTGGCTGTAATAAAGGTGAGCTCGCGAGATAGCCCTTGGTATGCTGATTATGCTAACTTTATTGTTTCCAAGTACTTGCCTCCAACCTTTTCAGCTCAGCAAAGGAGGAAATTCTTTTATGATTTGAGGCATTATTTTTGGGATGACCCACACTTATATAAAGAAGGAGTGGATGGTATTCTGCGAAGATGTGTTCCCAAATATGAACAACAAGAGATATTGAGTAAATGTCATGGTAGTGCTTATGGAGGACATCACGCCGGAGATAGAACCGCGCAAAAGGTTCTACAATCAGGTTTTTATTGGCCAACTCTCTTCAAAGATGCAAGGAAGTTTATTTTATCTTGTGATGAATGTCAAAGGGTTGGTAATATCTCCAGACGCAATGAAATGCCTATGAATTATACTCTTGTTATTGAACCATTCGATTGTTGGGGATTTGACTTCATGGGACCTTTCCCTACTTCAGAAGGTAACACTCATATACTTGTTGCTATTGATTATGTTACTAAATGGGTGGAAGCCATACCCACAAAGAGTGCTGATGGTGAGACTTCTTTAAGAATGCTTTTAGATATTATTTTTCCTAGATTTGGAGTTCCTAGATATCTTATGACTGATGGAGGTTCTCATTTTATTCATGGTGGTTTTAGAAAAACTCTTGCTAAATATGGTATTAATCATAGGATTGCTTCCGCTTATCATCCTCAAACTAGTGGGCAGGTAGAACTATCAAATAGAGAGATTAAATCTATCTTGCAAAAGACTGTTAATAAATCTAGAAAGAATTGGGCTAGTAAATTGAAGGAAGCATTGTGGGCTTATAGAACTGCTTATAAAAATCCCATGGGTATGTCACCATATAAAATGGTCTATGGGAAAGCTTGTCATTTACCTTTAGAACTAGAGCACAAAGCTTATTGGGCGGTAAGAGAACTAAATAAAGATCCTAAACTTGCTGGTAATAAGAGATTGCTACAACTGAGTTCTCTAGATGAATGGAGAAGTGAAGCTTATGAGAATGCTAAACTCTTTAAAGAGAAAGTTAAAAAATGGCATGATAGAAGAATTATCAAAAGAGAATTTAATATTGGGGATAAAGTCCTATTGTATCGGTCTCGTCTCAGATTCTTTGAAGGGAAATTACTCTCAAAATGGGAAGGACCATATGTCATTGAAGAGGTGTATCGTTCAGGAGCAATTAAAATTAGCTCTCTCCAAGGCAATGCCACACAAGTGGTGAATGGACAAAGACTCAAGCATTATATCTCAGGTGATTCTTATAATGAAGATGTTGATGTTATTCGAGTGGTAACTCCGGAAGCTTTCATCAAAGGTCAAATTGACGATCCAGACAATTCGACTTTGAATAGGTAACAGTACTGGTAATAAAAAGTTCGCGTTTTACTTTTCGAACAATGTTTTTGCTGTTTTTGGAAAATATGAAAAATTACGAGATCGAAACGGAGTGGAAGAGACGCACGAGGGGGCACCCCCATAGGCCGGCGCGGGCCCCATCCTGGCCGCGCCGCCCTGTGAGGAGGCCGCCTCGTCGCCCCTCTCCGACTCTGGTTCGACCTGGTACTTTCCGTTTGCCGTAAAAATTTATTCTATATAATCCCCCGGACCCCTGGAGGTCCGTATATCGTTTTCTCGATGTGTTTTGTTTCGAGCTGTTTCTGCCAGGATCTGTTTTCAATCTAGAAGCACCATGGCCTCCAACAACAAGGGCAAGGGGTTTTCGGAGGAAGAAGTGAAGAGGGTGTCGTCAAAACAAGAGCAACAAGCTATTGGGAGTAAGCAAATCTTGGTGGGATCTGTTGACACTCGACGTTATTTCCCTCATAACTTGCAGGGACCCTTACCACCTGCTCCTAGCCTCGACTCTTTCCCTGTGTTGGAAGAAGCTCTACGGGTTACCGACGAGTTTTGTGATCAATACCGTGCTCTAAGAAGAGAAGTGGAGATACTTCAGGAGGAGAATTGCCGACTTCGTAGAATGCTGGAATATTACTCGATTCCCATCACTAGGCTGCCACCGCCACTTTCAGATAACAATGAATCTCTTCGAGTCTTAGTGCAGAACTGCCAAACTGAGAAGCTGAAGCTGAAGGAGATCTTTAAGAATCACGGGAAGGATTCATCACCACCGCCGAAGGAGTAATTCATCATTGGTATTGGCATCCCCTTGGTTTGTTCCAAGCTTGGGGGAGTGCCGCGGTATCACATCATCACTATCTTTTACTTTTTACTATCAAGTAGTGCCATATCATGAGTAGGGAAGTTATCATATAAGATGGGTTGCAGTGTGGAAGTATCTCTCCTTTAGTTGGTTATCTATGTATCCCTTGGTGCGAGTTATCGTTATGGAATATTAATGAGAAGTCTTATCATTTACATATTGCACATCTTATTTTAGTTTGCAATCCCTATTATATGATTGATCTTGTTATTAGTATTGGTATCACTTTGGGAGCATTGAGTTAATCTATTTGGTTTTGGCAAACTTAGCATTGGTCAATAGCAACGACACTTTGAGGTTTAAGTAGAAAAGAGAAATACATGTAGATAGTTGTTTCATTGTCTTCCTTTCTTGTTAGCTCATAGCTCACTATTCTGAAGTTAAAATTGTTTGTGCTTACAAGGAAGATGCATGATTGTTTCTATCACATGTATATTTGTTTGTTTCCCTCAACTCTTATGCTTGCTAATCAACCTTGCTAGCCATAAACCTGTACCGAGAGGGAATGCTTCTCGTGCATCCAAACCTTAACCCAAACCATGCCATTTGTGTCCACCATAACTACCCACTACATGGTATTTCCTGCCATTCCAAGCAAATACTTCGTGTGCTACCTTTAAACAATTCAAAATTTATCATCCCTCATTTGTCTCAATGTTCTATAGCTCATGAGGAAGTATGTGGTGTTTTATCTTTCAATCTTGCTGGGAAACTTTCACCAATGGATTAGTGGCTTCATCCACTTATCCAATAACTTTGCAAAAAGAGCTGGCAATGGGATTCCCAGTCCCAAGTTAATTAACTTTCATAATTTTACAAATAGACACTCCTCCATAGTATGTGATTGTTGGATGGCACCCGAGGATTCGGTTAGCCGTGGCTTGAGAAAGCAAACGTGGGGAGGAGTGTCATCTAAATAAAACTAAAATAAAAAGGCACTCCTTCATGGTATGAGATTGTTGGCAGGCACCCGAGGATTCGGTTAGCCATGGTTTGTGTAAGCAAAGGTTGGAAGGAGTGCCAACCAAAAATAAACTTTATGGGAGCCGCTCTTCGAGAGTTTGTCTGGCAAGGGGGTTAGAGAACCCGCTACCATTCGTTGACAACAACAAACACCTCTCAAACTGTTACTTTTATTCTCTTTATATGATTTCAAAACTGAAAAAGCTCTAGCACATGATTTAATCCCTGCTTCCCTCTGCGAAGGGCCTGTCTTTTACTCTATGTTGAGTCAGTAAACCTATTTCCTTCCATCTTGAGCGAGCATTTGAGTTGTTGTGATCAAACCATCTATATTGTGATCTATTTCATCATGTCTTTTATTCTTACTTTTTTAGTACAAGTTTTATCTAAATGAATATAGCTTTGAAAGTTATCAATGATTATGAGGAGATTATTATGATTGAGTATGCAAGTTGTGCCATATAAGCTTTAATATGAGAGCGCTGCTCGATAGATAAGTATAACCTGTTAATTGTTCTCTGACCAAGAACGAAGTTTGCCATTAACAATTATGATTTCTTATGCACCTTTATTTATGATTACTCTCTACTTGTTTCAAGTTGAATTATATGAGGAAGTTGCTCATTAGAATGTCTTGTGTGAATGAATATGATGCTTCTTGTCCGTATTTTATTTATCGACTCTTCACTCCATAAACATGTGGTCCTGTTTACCGAGTTCAGTTTCGCTTGGGGACAAGCGAAGTCTAAGCTTGGGGGGGAGTTGATACGTCCATTTTGCATCACTATTTTGTATCATAATTTGCTGTTATTCATTGATATATTTCATATTTGGAGATGACACTTATGTTATTTCATCTATTTTGCATGTTTCATGATTATTGAGGGATCGCGCACCGGAGCCAGGATTCTGCTGGAAAAAGCGTCGTCAGAAGGCAATATTTCGGAAGATCAACAATTGCCAGAAATTATCTGAAAAATCCTATTTTTCCATAAGACGAAGGGAGCCAGAAGGAGGAGCCGAGGAGGGCCGCCGTGGGCCCACCTCACAGGCCGGCGCGGGCCAAGGCCTGGCCGCGCCGCCTTGTGGGGAGAGGGCCCACAGCCCCTCTGGCCTCCTCTCCTTCGCGTACATCTTCGTCCCGAAAACCTAAGACCTGGAGGATAGTCGCGAGGAGTCACAGCCGCCTCTGCGGGGCGGAAAACACCAGAGAGAAAAGAGCTCTCCGGTAGGCTGAAATCTGCCGGGGAAATTCCCTCCCGGAGGGGGAAATCGACGCCATCGTCACCGCCATCGAGCTGGACATCATCTCCATCACCATCGTCATCATCTCCATCATCATCACCGCCATCTCCACCGCTGCACCTCGTCACCGCTGTAACAATTAGGGTTGAATCTTGATTGTTTGATAGGGGAAACTCTTCCGGTTGTCGTCGTGGTGAACAGACAGATGCCATAGGATGGCTTAGATTGGGGCCGAATGGACGCTAGAGGATTCGGGGGAGGGTTTGTGATCAGGTGGGATGAACTTCCGGATGGTTTCCTCAAGAACTTGGCCAAGGCCAGAGGTTGAAGAAGAAAGACACAAGGAAGAACTCGCTCTAGATCACTATGTTCATTGATTCTCACAAGTTACAGGTTTGTCTCTCTCTCTGTCTCTGTGTTCCGCGCCCGTGAAGGAGGGCTGCCCCCTCTCCTTATATAGGGGAGAGGGTGGCTTACAGTGCAAGAAACCCTAATGGCATCTTTGACTAGACAAACTACTTTATAAAGCTACTTTACAAAGCTACTTTAATCATAGATGACACCGGGGTCTTCTTTAATCAGGGAGGCTGACGTCCTTCGGCTTCTTTCTTTGTCATCTTCTTCTTTATCGTCAGCCCTTCGTTTAAAGCTACTTTGCTTAGCTCATCTTTGTCTTCTAGCTCTGGAGAGGATCTTTGACCAGCCTTGCTGACAAGGTCTTCCTTCCGGTGGCCCGGTACCTTTTCTATCCGGTTCCGGTATCCCTCCTCTGAGGATACCGGCTTAGCTTGTTCAGCCAAACGCCTATCTTAGACTCCGGCATGAACATCTAACCGGTATCCTGATGGCTCAAACCATCCGGTTTGGCATGCCTTTGGCATACCGGGGGTCATCCCCCCAACATTAGTCCCCGAAGCTGGTATAGTCTGGCGGATTCTATCCAACAGACCATGCCAGGTTCTCATGTCTTTGGATACCGGTTTAATCCTTCCGGCTTAGGGCTTGGATCCGGCATCTTTGCCCGGACTTTCATTCTCTTTCTTTTCAAGTCATTCTCCGGTATCTTTTCTTCCGGTATCTTAGTCATTTAACGCCTCCTCGGCAAAGTCGAGAATATCTCGGGCCCCGCGTGCGACAGAGACATGCGCACTGTGACTGACGCGCCGGTGTCAGTTGTCACTTCGCTTCGACTCCCGAGCGCCCATTTAATGCACCGCTACGGATCCCACTAGCCGTTTTGGATCCCGTGTGTGCCTCCGTGTGGCCTCCTGTTTTCTCGCATGTACCTCCTCGCCACGTGGCGGCCCATGGTGTGAACCGTTGTAGGCCGCGAGGCGAACCGCCGTGGCCCAGCAGTTTTTGGCCCACGTCCTAACTCCTTTATAAGCACAACTGCCTCTTCTTCTTCCTCTTCTTCGCATTCCCCAACTCTCGCGCACAATGCTCCTCGCCTCTGCGCCCTCGCCGCTCTCCGTCCGCCGTCGCTTGCTCAAGCTCCGGCGCCCGGCAAACTCACGCCCTGCTTCCGCCGGACCTCGCCGCGCGGGAATCTTCAGCAGCATCTTCTTCCAGCGCGCCGCATTCTTGCTTCTTCGTGAGCCTCTCCGCCTCGCCGTCGACGGTGCTCGTTGGTGACCGCAGGTCCGCTCCACCACCGGTGAACACCTTCCTCAGCGACTGCGCCCCTCCAGGTTGGTACCAATTTACTTTGCTTGCCATTTGCTCGCTTTTCAGATCTTGGGTCTACGGTGTTCTTATTTCCTCTTTTTCTTTGGTTTTCTTCTTACTCGTAGATCTTCACGCGGGGTTCAAGTGTGGGATTTCTGTTTTTCTGCCTACCGATCCAATGTCTGACGAGGAATCTTCCTCCGCATCCTCCTCTTCTTTTTCCGTTAAGCGCCGTAGACAATCTCCCGGCGAATCCACGGCCTCAGATCCAATGGACACCGATTCCGGCAACCAGCAGGAATCCGGTAGCCGCCAAGAGTCCGGTGGCCATCTAGAATCCGGTAGCTTTAGCCAAGCTTCCGGTAGCCAAGAGGCGAGTAGCTCTGGCCAAGCCTCTAGTAGCTCTAGCCAATCATCCGGCGCAGAGCCTTCCCCAATCACCCGCGGAGCCTGGATGGGCTCCAACGTCACTGAATATGAGATCGACTGGTTGTACCGGTCCCGCACGATTCCGGAAGGAGTAGTTTGCCGGATTCCCGGTGACGAAATCGAACCGGATCCCAAGACCGGTGAACATGTTGTTTTTCTTGCTCACTTTGAGCGTGGCTTCGGCCTTCCTGCCTCCCCTTTTTTCCGGGAGTTTTTAGATTTCTATAAACTCCAACCTCACCACCTTCCTGGCAACGCCATCTTCTATCTTTCTTGCTATGCCACCTTCATGGAGGCCTACATCGGCATTCGTCCCACTCGTGAGACGTTTGCCCGCTTCTTTTGTCTACGGATTAACTCCGTCCAGGGCAGGGAAATCCCTAAGCCCAAGCCGCCTGTGGAGTGCGGATCTTGCATCGTTGGCTCCCGCCAAGGGAGCTCTTTCCTTAAGTTTGCCGGCCTCGAGTCTTGCCGCGCCTGGCAAGGAACCTTTTTCTATGTGAAGAACGACGGCCGCGCCGATCTTATCGATCTTCCTCCTTTCCAAGCGGGGCCTCCTAGCAGAACCAACTGGAGCTACAACCCGAAGACAGATCATGCCGAAACCAACCGGGTGGTACGCTTCTTGGCTTCTTTGAAGAAAGAGACCAACATCTGCTCGGACGACATCATCCGCACCTTTATTTCACGCCGGGTGCTTCCTCTGAAATGCCGTGCGCATAGGATGAGCGAGATGTATGGTCCTGGCGATCCTACCAAGATCACAGGCTGTCCCCTTAGCAAGAAGGATGTTGTTCGCAAGGCTAAGCAGATTTGCCAAACTGCTATGCCATTCGACTGGGGATGGGGCCTCCTTCCTCTCAGCACTACTAACCCTCCTACCCAAGAAGTAAGAGGTTATGCAATTGGGATTGTTTTTGCCGGTACCCTCTGCTTTTGCTAACTTTCCTTTTTTCGTGTTTCAGGCTAAGGACCGCTTCCCCCTCATCCAAGCAGAGCGACGTGGGATTCCGGTGAAGCGCGCCCTTGACTCCTTCGACCCAGATCCCTACATTCTTTGGAAGGATCTGAAGATGGGCAAGACCCCAGCTGCGCGCCTTGGCCGGTCTCCGCCGAAGCCAACCGGGTCCTCCGATGACCTGGCCATGCTCGAGGTATCTCCTTTTCCGGTTTCTTGTACCTTTCTGTTATTGCCTTTTTGCGAATTTCTTCTCAGCTATTTTTGACCCACAGATCCATGAGCGCGTGCCGCCCTTGAACGCCGAGGCCGGCATTGAGTTTGTGGACAACCTCCTGGCCCAGGGCCAAAAGAACAAACAACCGGCATCTGATGCCGGTTCCAGCCAAGCCCCTCCCTCCAAGCGCTTCCGGACCGAGCCCTTGGGGGAGAAGGAAGTGGGCATGCGTCGCTACAAGCGAAAGCAGATGCCAACTGCTTCCGGGTAAGTTTTTTATTTTCTTGCTTGCCTCTTTTTGCCAAGTTCTTTTTCCGGTTGCTTTTCTCCAACTATCTTTCTTTCTTTTTCTCAGCCCCGCGCTCAAGCTTGGCTCAAGGCCATCGGGCTCTGAAGGTTCCGCAAGGACTTCAACCCCTCCTCCTCACTCAAGCCCGGCACCATCTAGTGCCGGCAACACCTCTGCCTCCCTCTCGGGGGGCACAACAAATTCGGGGCGTGCGGCCCCTTCACCATCAGATCACCGCACGGAGGAGGATCTTTCCTTTCTCCAAGAGAACCAAGACACCAGCGCCAGCAACATCGGCGCCGGCAAGATAGATGCCGGGCAGGCGGAACCTCTGGTTCCTCCTTCCCCGAAGAAGAAAAAGAAACAGTCAAGCTCCTCCTCCACCGCGCCGGATACTTCCGCGCCGGTATCTCCCGCGCCTCCTACCGGGACCACGCCGACACCGCCGCCAAGCCAAGGACCTTCCGTGGCCAAGCGAACGGCGCCGCCAGAGACCCCCAAGATCACCAAGTTCCTCAAGCCCGGGGCTTCCCGCGGCAAGGCTGTGGAGGGCGACGCCTCAGGCGGCTCGCGGGACGTGGTGCTGCACGTCGGTCCTGCTGCTGCTGCTGTCCCGGAAAAACCTTCCGGCGTCCTAGGCCGGATTGTTACGCTGAATCGCGCGGGCAAGGACCTGGGGCACCTTCTCCCCTACGCCCAAAAGTGGAACGATGTGGATATCTCTGCATCCACCCGCGGCTTGGGGAAGGACCGCCTTCCAGCGCCAGACCCTGCTGGGCCTCGGTGCACTGAAGAACACTTCACGCGGCTTAAACGTGCCGTGAAAGAGTTTGACAGTGCCTGGTACGATGCTACCAGCAACGTGGTGGTAAGTTTCGCTAAACCTCTTGTATTTTTGTTGATGCCGGTTTCTTTTCTTTCCGGATCTTGTCTATCCTCCCAGTCCCCGAGTTTCGTGTTGAGAGCGTAGCTCTTAGCGCGAAACTTCGACTAGAAATGCGCGAAACCGGCATAGCCAGTCCCCGAGTTTCGGGTTAAGATCTCTTGTTTCTTTCTTTCTCACAACCATCTTCCTTTGAACAGAGCACTGCTGACGCCCGGAAGCAACTCTTTGAGGAGCTTCTGTGGGAGCATCGGGATCTTGCCGAGGCCCACAGCCACTGCCAAGGTTTGTTTTGTTTCTTCTCCTCCGGCATCTTTTCACCGGAATGTTTCCTTCTTTGATATTTACGCATCCTTTCGTTTAACAGTTGTTCCGGAAGCTACCATCGAGGCCCTTAAGGCCCAGGTTGCCAAGCTCCAAGGTACCACCCCTTTCTTTTCCGGCTAACCCGTTCTTTTCTTATTTCATCTATTGTCGCTTGCTAAAACCTCTCTTTCCGGTACTTAGGCGAGAAAGAGCAGCTTCTCAAGGAGCACAACGAGGCACTGGACGCCCAGAAGACCGCGTTGAGGGAGCTGAAGTAACAGGCTATGCAAGCCACGCTCCAGCACGAGCGGGCTCTCAAGGATGCCCGGGTCGCGGCTGAGGCCAGGTTGGCGGAGGTCGTGGAGGACTCCACGAACTCCAACACCGTACTAACGGCAGAGCTGGAGGAGGAGAGGAAAGCGCGGAAAGCAGCAGAGCGCCTCATTGATACCATGACCACTGATCACAGGGAATATGATCGGTTGATTATGAAGATCGACGCGCTGGCTCTCCGTAAGTCCCTGCCTTGCCCCTTCTTTCGCTTATAAGCTTTCTCCTTTTGAAAATGTACCTTCGTTCCTTGTTCTTCCGACATGCTTTTTTCGGTGTCTTGTGTTTATGCTTTTTCTTTCTTCCTGTAGAGCATTTCCCGGAATCCCAGGTCTACGCCGTGAAGAAGGTGAGGGAGGATCGGGTGGCGCGGGAATTTCCCAATATGGACGCGCACTGGGATGGGTACGACTATCTTGTCGCCCTCTCCGCGCGAGTCCAACACATGCGCTGCGTCGACCGGCTCCTTGCCGACCTACCAGCTGCCGCCATCCAAATCTTCAAGGTGCTGTGGCCTGAGGAGGAGCTGCCGGAGAACATCACGCTTACTGCCAACCGGCTCAAGGATGCCGGGCACCGGATTCGCGAGTGGCAATGCTCCGCGGCTCGTGCCGGAGCTGACACGGCGCTGCGCTCCGCATGCTCCTGGTACCCTGATCTGAATCTGGATGCCCTTCAAGGCGTACGCCAAGATGCTCCCACGGACACGGATCCGGCGCTCACCGCGAAGCGGCAGGACCGGGCCTACCGGCTTGCTGAGTATGCCGAGGTCCGCACCTTCATCCCTCCCCCTCCTGGTGTCAAGGACTACCTCAGCGATGAGGAAGAAGAAGACGAGGGAGATGAAGATGAGGCTGCTGAGGACGTGCCGCCGGAAGCTCCCGAGGCCAGCACTGCTCCCCCTGAAGACGCTGAGACCGGTGCCGCTCCACCTGATGCCCCCGCGGCCTGAACAAGTTATCTGCTCCTGCTTGCTTTACAACAGACTTTGTTAAATTTGACCCCGGTATGCCGGGGTGTATGATGTAAAACCTTAAGTCCGCTTTTGCTTATCCTACAACATTTTATGCCGGTAAGTTATACCGGTAGCTAATTATCTTAAGTTTGCTTAGCATATTTGCCTCTGGTTTTGCTTTTATCTTGCACCGCAAAGATTTCCCTATTGTTTCCGCATCCAATTTGATGCATACTTGGTTCTTTTGCCTTGGCTCTGCCTGCCTTCTCTGGGCGTTCTTTGGCGTATGAGCACAAGGTTCTTTCACCAAACAAGCATCTTCTTGAACTTAGAAATAACTTTGAAATTTTGCAAAAAACCGGTTTAACCGGGGTTAGTTAAATTTTCCGGATTGTTCTTTCCTGCTGTCCCTCTCCGCAGTTCATGTGCTTATCCCCTACCGGTTTATCTTGCTTGCCATGAAGCCGGTTTGCGGACAGCAGCAGAGTCGAAGACTCCGGTAGGATTTAGCACACTACTAAACCGGAAAGAAAAAACATTCAATAAGCAACCGGTAAACTGAAAAAATAAACAAATTACATGCAACCTTATTGGGGTAGTCCCCGAGATTCATTCAAGGTTCCGGCATCTTTTATTCATAGCAATTAAGGTACAAAAAGGAACTTCTTACACCACGACTTCAAGAGTAGAAAGGACGCAACAGAGCTACGTTCCATGGACGCTTGCTCTCCTCTCCGGACCTGTCCGCCTTTCCTTTTTTCCACTCCTGTGCATCGATCAAGTAGTATGCATCATTGTGAAGCACCTTGCTTACAATGAACGGACCTTCCCATGGTGGCAAAAGCTTATGCCGGCCTTCAGTGCGCTGCACTAGGCGAAGCACAAGATCTCCTTCCCGGAAAACTCTCGGGTTAACCTTCCGGTTATGATAGCGTCTGAGGTTCTGCTGGTAAATAGCTGTTCTTGCCAAAGCCAGCTCTCTTGCTTCTTCTAGCAAGTCCACATCATCTTCTCTGGCCTCTTTGACCTCTTGCTCAGTATAGAGCTGTACCCTTGGTGAATCATGAATGATGTCAGTCGGTATGACCGCTTCTGCTCCATAAACCATGAAGAAAGGAGTGTATCCGGTAGACCGGTTTGGAGTTGTTCTTATACTCCACAGTACTGATGGTAGCTCATCGAGCCAACATCCCGGTGACTTTTCCACTGCATCAATGAGTCTAGGTTTGATACCGGAAAGTACCAAAGAATTCATTCTTTCCACTTGGCCATTGCCTTGTGGGTGTGCCACTGAGCACAAATCCAACCGGATGTTCTTGTCCTCACAAAACCTTTTGAACTCACCTTGAGCAAAGTTGGTTCCATTGTCAGTGATGATGCTGTGCGGGTATCCATACCGTAAAATGACATCTTTTAAGAATTTCACCGCTGTGTGCCCATCACATTTTGCGATAGGTTTCACTTCTAGCCACTTGGTGAATTTATCCACCATAACCAAGATGTGGGTCATGCTGCTTCTTGCAGTTTTGAATGGGCCAACCATGTCAAGGCACCAAATGGCGAACGGCCATGTTAATGGTATTGTTTTTAAACCGGACGCTGGGGTATGATTTTGCTTGGCGTACCTCTGGCACCCGTTGCATTTTCTCACTAAATCCTCGGCGTTCTCCAAAGCAGTGGGCCAATAAAACCCATGCCGGAATACTTTTGCTACCAGCGCCCTTGACGAAGCATGATGCCCACATTCTCCTTGGTGAATTTCCTCAAGCATTTCTTTCCCTTCTTCCGGTTCCACACATCTTTGAAGGATACCGGTAACGCTTCTCTTGTACACTTCACCATTGATGAACGTATATGCCTTGGACTTTCTTTGGATTCTCCTTGATTCATTTTCGTCAGCCGGCAAGGTGCCGTTGACCAGGAATTCCTTAATAGGTTTAACCCACAACGGTATCTCTCGAACCAGAAACACCGGTGCATCTATCTCCATGCTATCTAGCAGCATCATTTCTTCCGGTATGGGTGCGGCAGTCCCCGAGCTTGCCGGAGCAGTCCCCGAGTTTACCGGTGCAGTCCCCGGGTTTCCTTCATCAATATCCATGGGTACTACATGCGACTCTGGTACAAAAATTGATTCCGATTCCGGGCTTGGTTTGATCGATGGTGCTCTCAGGTGAGCTAGAGCTATTCCGGGAGGAATCTCTTGCCTGGATGAGCCCAGCTTGGATAAAGCATCCGTGGCTTCATTTTCTGCGCGCGGCACATGGTGAAATTCACAGCCTTCGAAGAATCCGGCGATCTTTTGCACGTGAAACCGGTACGAGGCCATGTTGGCATCTTTCGCATCCCAATCCCCAGAACACTGCTGTACCACAAGATCTGAATCTCCATAGCAAATGATCCGGTGTGCACCGATTTCTTTTGCGACCTTAAGCCCATGGATCAAAGCTTCGTATTCAGCAACATTATTTGATGCCCTGAAATGTACTTGTAAGACGTACCGGAGGTGATCTCCTTTTGGCGAGGTAAGCACCACACCGGCACCTAGACCCTCTTTGAGTTTGGACCCATCAAAATGCATTTTCCAGTATTCTATCCTCTGATCTGGCGGTTTGTATTGCATCTCCGCCCAATCAACGAGGAAATCAGCCAAAGCTTGTGACTTTATGGTATCTCTTCTTTCATATACCGGCACGTATGGCGATATCTGGATTGCCCATTTTGCAATCCGGCCGCTGGCGTCTTTGTTGCACATGATATCGGAGATTGGTGCTTCACTCACCACTCTCATAGGATGTTCTTCAAAATAATGCTTGAGTTTTGTAGCGGCCATGTACACGCCATAAGTCATTTTTTGGAAGTGAGGGTAGTTCTGTTTTGAGAAGGAGAGCACCTCGCTCAGGTAGTATACCGGCCTCTGGACGGTTTTTCCTTCCTCTTCTCTTTCAACTACGACTACTACGCTCACAACCCAGTTTGTTGCCGCTATGTACAATAGCATAGGCTCTCTTTCTAGAGGTGAGGCCAGTATAGGTGCTATGGCTAGCATTGTTTTTAGCTCTTTAAACGCTGCGTCTGCCTGAGGGGTCCAGACGAATGTGTCAGATTTTTTCATGAGAGCATATAGTGGTAGAGCTTTTTCTCCCAACCTGCTTATGAACCGGCTTAGCGATGCCAAGCTACCGGTAAATTTTTGCACATCTTTTAGCTCTCGTGGGATAGTCATTCTTTCTATTGCCCGGATCTTTACCGGATTGACCTCAATGCCCCGGCTTGATACTAGGAAACCGAGCAACTTGCCGGCAGGGACACCAAAGGTGCATTTTGCCGGATTGAGTTTCATCCGGAACCGTCTTAGGTTGTCGAATGTTTGCCGGATGTCATCGATTAAGGTGTTCTTTACCTTAGTTTTTATCACAATGTCGTCTACATAGACTTGCACATTCTTTCCGATTTGATCAAACAAGCACTTTTGCATACAGCGCTGGTACGTTGCACCAGCGTTGCGCAAACCAAAAGGCATAGTAACATAGCAATAAGCCCCGTGCGGGGTAATGAACGCAGTTTTTATTTGATCTTCCTTTTTCAAGGGAATTTGAAGGAAACCAGAATACGCATCCAGGAAGGACAACAACTCGCACCCAGCAGTTGAATCAATCACTTGATCGATCCGTGGCAGAGGAAAAGGGTCTCTTGGGCAAGCCTTGTTTAGGTTAGTGTAGTCGATGCACATGCGCCACACCTTTGGAGCTTTTGCCTCCAAGTTCTCATCTTTTTTCTTTTCGACCATCACCGGATTGGCCAGCCACTCTGTGTGCGTGACCTCCACAATGAATCCGGCAACGAGCAGTTTTGTCACCTCTTCTCCTATGATTTTCCTTCTATCTTCAGCGAACCGGCACAGCGGTTGCCGCACCGGCTTGGCATCTTTCCGGACGTTTAAAGAGTGCTCAGCCAGCTCCCTCGGAACACCCACCAAATCATCAGTTGACCAGGCAAAGATATTCCGATTCTCACGGAGGAAGCTGACGAGCGCGCTTTCCTATGCTTGATCGAGTCCGGCACCGATACGAACGGTGCGCTCTGGGTAAGCCGGATCCAGCACAATGTCCTTTGTTTCATTTGTCGGCTTGAATGCCGGTGAACCCAAGTTTCCACTCATTGCCGCTAAGCTCAATTGTGAGGACTGAGCCAGCGCAACAGCTGTTTTCATTCTTTTCTTTTCCTCCGCAATCACCAGCGATTCCGCTAGGTTTGATCCGGCAGACGCAGTTTCCAGTGAGACTTTATAGTTTCCCACCACAGTCAATGGTCCGCGAGGTGCCGGCATCTTCATCTTGAGGTAAGCCTTATGAGTTGTGGCCATGAAGGCTGCCAATGCTGGTCTTCCCAACAGCGCATGGTAAGGACTGTCTAGATCCACCACCTCAAACTCAACATTTTCAACCCGGCAATTGTCACGTCCCCCAAATGCTACGTCCACCCGAACTTTTCCTATCGGGGCACAGGACAAGCCCGGAACGATTCCGTGGAACGTCGTACGCGTGGGCTGAAGCATATTTTCTGTTATGCCCAGCGTATGCATGGTGTGCTTGTACATGATGTTGATGCTGCTGCCGTTATCTATCAGCACCTTGCTGAACTTCACTCGAGTCTGTGGCCCTTTCATGATTGGGTCCACAACAAGAGCGTATCCACCCGGATTGGGCATGATCTTGGGGTGATCTTTAAATGACCAGGTAATTTCCTGATCTGACCACAGCATGTACTTTGGGACTGCCGGCATCACGGCATTGACCTCCATGGAGCGGCGGTGTACACTTTGCCTGTCTGTCGGCTCAGTGACAAAGACAACGCAGCACATATCTGGACCCTCGTAAACATTCCGGCCTAAAGGTGCCGGTGGAGGTGGTTGATCATTATTTTGTTCCACCCGGTTAACTTGCTGGTACTGCTGCCGGTTTGGCTGCACCGGTAAGGCGTTTGCCCCGGTAAGTGGTGGTGGTGGCGGTAGCTGTTGTTGCCGCGGCATGTCTTGTGGTGCTCGTGCATCTTTCGCCGTTCCCTTTTGCATCAAGTACTTGGTCCAGGTACAATCCTTCGTCAGATGGTTTGACGGGTGTGCCGGATTCGGTGTGTGCCACCGGCATGGTTGGTCCATGGCAGCTTCCATGGTGTATTTCGCGGGTTCTTGCCAGTTCCTTTTCTGGCCCCAGGGTTTCTTTTCTACCCATTGTTTCTTAGGACCCGCCCACGGCTGCGATCCGGTTCTTTGCCTCTGGCTGCCGCTGGCCTCAGAGTTTTCCTGCACAGCAGCAACTTGCTGCGGACCGTACCTTCGATCCGGAAAATCTTCTCTTCTTTTGTTGTTCCGGTTATCCCGGTGTTGCTCTTGGCGCAGCTGTTCCGGCTCAGGTTGTACTGCCGGCTGCATTGGGTCTCCCAACGCATAGCTGTCCGCCACACGTATCATCTCCGCCAACGTTGTCGGCATGTTCCGCTGCAACTTTTGCCACAACGGTGAACCTCTTCTGCACCCACTGCTAAACCAAGCAATGGCCTGCGCCTCGATTACCCCTTCACAGGAGTTCCTTGTAGTGTTCCACCGGGCCAGATAATCCCGGTCTGTTTCGTTTGCGCGCTGTACGCACAGAGCAAGTTGCTGCGGCCTGTTTGGCCTTTGATAGGTGCTGCTGAAATTGCTCACAAAAGCCTCCTCAAAATCCAGCCAGCCATTTATGCTTCCTGCCGGCAAGTTGTTTAGCCAGATTCTTGCCGGTCCAACCAAAAACGATGGTATGATTCTCACGGCCCAACGCCGATTTCCTCCTCCTGCTACGGTTCCTCCACCGCCTGCGACGTATACCGCGGTCACGTAATCCGCGAGCCAATCTTCCGGCTTCGTAGTGCCATCGTATGTTTTTGTGTCACGGGGCAACATAAAGTTGCGAACCGGCGGTTTTTCTCTCATGATCCTTGGGCCAAAGCACTTTGGGCCTGGAGGACCTTCCTCCTCGATCATTTCTGACAAGTACACTCTATCCAGACGGTGCCTCGCATCCCGTTCCGGTAAGTATCTCTCTCCCAGGCGTTCTCCCAATGGGTTCTGGTATGCTGCTGGTCTTGCAGAATCAGCTTCATCATAACATTCCGGTACCGCGGCCCTTGCCTGCCGGTATCTTGGGGGATCTATTTCCTCCTCATCGTGCGCTGCCCTTGCAGCCCGATAATTTTGCCCGGTCTCATATCTACCGGCATGATTGTTTCCGGCGTAGCCTCCTCTGGCGTAGCCTCGCTCTGCCCCTTGGCTTTTTCTACCGGCATCATGTTGCCCGGCTTGTTGCTTTCCGGCAAGAACTGGATCATACACAGTCATCTGCTGTGCGTTCACTTCTTTTTCTCTTCTTCTATCCAGATGGGGGGACGATGCCTGCCCATGGGACTTGCTTCCGGCATTCTTTGTTGAACGCACGGATTTCGAGGCCGCGGCCTTGTTCAGCTTAGCCAGCTGCTCAGCATTTTGCTGCTCAATAGTTTCCAGCAGCTCTCTAACACGCTCTTGCTGTTTTGCCAAAGCATCTCCGGAAAGCGACTCGCATAGCTCTACTGCAGCTTTAGCAGCTTTTATGGTTTTATCCGGGCTACTGTACTTGGGTTTTTCCACAACGCTAATAGATGCAGAAGTACTTTTGCCGATAAGAATCTCTTTGCACAAATCTTGATCTAGGTTGCGAGCTTTTAGCCGGTTTTCCGGCATCCTAGCGGCATGCGCGCTAACAGAAGCAAAGCCATGGGCAGCGTTGTACTCACGTAGGGTTAGGTTCAGCTCGCGCTGCGCCCGGAGGATATCCTTGCCGCTCTCGAGCACCTTTTGGCGCTGCGCCTCCAGCTCCGCCTGAGCCGCTGCCGGATCGACGTTCTGCGCGATGGGGGTGGTGAGGACGTTCATCGCCGCTTGGAGTGGTGTTTGCGGTGGCGCGGATGATGCTCCCGCTGCGCCTGCGTCGCGCTCCAGCGGTGGCTTGGCCGCACGGGTCGAAGCCGCACGACCAGCACCTTCTCCCACAGCTTCCTTTCCTGCACCAGCCACACCGGTCATCATTACCTCAACGCTGCCGGCGGCGCGACCAGCACAGAGCCATCTTGGTGGGTCCGGTGCCACCAGCACCGGCGAGAGGCGCTGGCGCACAGGGACGGTGCCGAAGTAGACGCGGTGGCTGCCAAACTCGATGACGCGGCCGTTCTTGGGGAAGACGCCGCCATTGGCGAAGCAGCCCGCGTTGTCGTTGATGAAGTCCATGGCGTAGATGCGCTGCATGAGCGCGGACACCGTACGCTCGCCGGCGACCTCGAGGATGCCTGCCCGAATGTGAACTCCTTCAAGCGCCACTTTCTGCCCCACGGTGGGCGCCAACTGTCGTCGTGGTGAACAAACAGATGCCATAGGATGGCTTAGATTGGGGCCGAATGGACGCTAGAGGATTCGGGGGAGGGTTTGTGATCAGGTGGGATGAACTTCCGGATGGTTTCCTCAAGAACTTGGCCAAGGCCAGAGGTTGAAGAAGAAAGACACAAGGAAGAACTCGCTCTAGATCACTATGTTCATTGATTCTCACAAGTTACAGGTTTGTCTCTCTCTCTGTCTCTGTGTTCCGCGCCCGTGAAGGAGGGCTGCCCCCTCTCCTTATATAGGGGAGAGGGTGGCTTACAGTGCAAGAAACCCTAATGGCATCTTTGACTAGACAAACTACTTTATAAAGCTACTTTACAAAGCTACTTTAATCATAGATGACACCGGGGTCTTCTTTAATCAGGGAGGCTGACGTCCTTCGGCTTCTTTCTTCGTCATCTTCTTCTTTATCATCAGCCCTTCGTTTAAAGCTACTTTGCTTAGCTCATCTTTGTCTTCTAGCTCTGGAGAGGATCTTTGACCAGCCTTGCCGACAAGCTCTTCCTTCCGGTGGCCCGGTACCTTTTCTATCCGGTTCCGGTATCCCTCCTCTGAGGATACCGGCTTAGCTTGTTCAGCCAAACGCCTATCTTAGACTCCGGCATGAACATCTAACCGGTATCCTGATGGCTCAAACCATCCGGTTTGGCATGCCTTTGGCATACCGGGGGTCATCCCCCCAACACCGGTATTGATCTCTACTTGTTATTGATGCTATTGAGTGAAACCATTGAACCAAGGTTTATGTTCAGATTGTTATTCATCATCATATCACCTCTGATCATGTTCCATATGATGTCTCGTGAGTAGTTCGTTTAGTTCTTGAGGACATGGGTGAAGTCTAAATGTTAGTAGTGAATTATGGTTGAGTAATATTCAATGTTATGATATTTAAGTTGTGGTATTATTCTTCTAGTGGTGTCATGTGAATGTCGACTACATGATACTTCACCTTTATGGGCCTAGGGGAATACATCTTGTACTCGTTTGCTAATTGCGGGGTTGCCGGAGTGACAGAAACCTAAACCCCCGTTGGTATATCGATGCATGAGGGATAGCAGGATCTCAGAGTTTAAGGTTGTGGTTAGATTTATCTTAATTACTTTCTTGTAGTTGCGGATGCTTGCAAGGGGTATAATCACAAGTATGTATTAGTCCTAGGAAGGGCGGTGCATTAGCATAGGTTCACCCACACAACACTTATCAAAACAATGAAGATTAATCAGCTACATGAAGCGAAAGCACTAGACTAAATCCCCGTGTGTCCTCAAGAACGTTTGGTCATTATAAGTAAACAAACCGGCTTGTCCTTTGTGCTAAAAAGGATTGGGCCACTCGCTACAATTATTACTCTCGCACTTTACTTACTCGTACTTTATTCACCTGTTACACTAAAACCCCTTGAATACTTGTCTGTGAGCATTTACAGTGAATCCTTCATCGAAACTGCTTGTCAACACCTTCTGCTCCTCGTTGGGATCGACATTCTTACTTATCGAAAATACTACGATACACCCCATATACTTGTGGGTCATCAGGCCTCCGTGTCGGGGGGAAGACCCCGGGTAGGGCAATGGACGCGGAGCAGCCGGCTGGCCACTGGCCGACTCGCGGCAAAGGCCGGCTGAGGAGCAGCCGGCTGGCGCCGCGGCCGGCTGGTCCGGAAGCCGGCTGGCTCTAGGTCCTAGTCGGCCCGGCTACGGCCGCCAATGCTGTAGCTGGGCCGGCTTCTACAAGCCATATCCGACTGGGGTTTGTACCTCAGACCGACTCGAGGCTGGCGAGTCTTGCACTAGAAGGAACCGGGTTGGTGATCCGGGTTCCCAAAGTCCACGCTGACTTCATCCTCCGTAAAGCGCGGGGCACTGTGGAGAAATAGTGCCATGCGCCGGACAGGTCATCATGGTCTACGTCGATCCGTACTGGCTACAGTGGCTGATGGCGACAGGGACACCTCCTCTCCATACCGCTGACCGTGGCAGCTGGATGGGACAGGCCATGAGGCCTCAACGGCTCCTGACGTCACTGCCTCGGGAAGGAGCGGAAGCTGGAGCCGGCCAAGCCGGCCAGTAGACTATAGGGTCTTATATGTAAAGTGCCGGTGCCTATATAAGCCGCACTACCCCCTCTCGTGCAGGGGATCGATCATTCTTACTTCATTCTAGTCTTAGCGCTGCCCTGTGAGAGAGACCTTCGTCTACCTTAGCCTCCCAGGGCAAGCCGGATACAGCTCTAGGAGCACCATTGTACCGTGTGATCATCATATACACTCATAGCAGGAGTAGAGGTGTTACCTCCACAGGAGGGCCTCGAACCTGGGTACGCCTCTGTGTCACGCGTCCCCATACCCGCATCCGTATACCGCCGTGAGATCTCCTAGGAACCACCTTCGTTAGCCACCCTATGGCATATGCCGTGACGATACCACGACATTTGGCGCCCACCGTGGGGCCTTCAGCATCCTCGGCCGATGTCTTCATCCGGACGGGCCTCACCATCACCACCGGCGAGCGAGTCGCTTCAGGCTTGATCTGGAGATTTGGCTCCCTCGATCGCGCGTCGGCGGCCCGCTGGCTGCTTCGCCGACCGGCCTTTCCAAGCCGGCGGCAGCGTCATCTCCTTCGGCGGCCATGACGTCTACGTCGCCACCGTCGCACCGCCGCGCTACCCGCGGCAGGTGCTGCGCTGCGCAAGCCCTCCTCCGCGAGTCGGCAGCAGCGCTCCCGCCAGCCCCGCCGTCGTGCAAGTCATGATGGCTGGCGAGGAGCTCCCCACCAAGAACCCGCGCACCCGCGGCCCCAACCTGGAGCGCAACGTCGACCCCAACGCCTCCGGCTCGGGCCCAAAGGCGCCCCCACCTCCATCCCGGCTGGACGAAGTCCGGACGAAGTTGAGCTCCCCGCTCACCGCAGGCGGCGACGCCACCACCGTCGAGGCGGACCTGGAGGCACATCGCCAGCTCCTCCTCCAGTAGGCCGACGAGTTGGCTGCGGCCAAGCGCCAGCTGGCCATCACCCAGCGCGAGTACGAGCACGCCCACGCCTACGGCTTCACGCCAGGCGGCAACAACCCCAGCCGAGCCGGCATGATCCGCCGGCGAGGAGGCGGCCTGGGCGCCGAGATCGAGCACGACGGCGCGGAAACACCGACTCCATCCACGGAGCTACCCGTCTACAACACCCCCGACAAGAACATCCTCGCAGCCGAAGCCGCTGCGAAGGAGCTAGCCCTCCTCGAAGGAGAAGAGCTGCGCCGCCAGACGTAGCGCGTAGCTGACCTGTGCCGGGCTACAGCTGAGCAGACCAAGGACCCCAGGTATGGTGCTACAAAAGCCCCTCCCGTCCGCGCTGCTGCAGGCACCAGCAAGGACCCCCACCGAGACACGGCCGAGTCCGCCTCGCCCGCACCAAGTCGGCGCAGAGACTCCCGCGCCACCCACGCAGGTTCAAGCCGGACAAGCCGGCTGGACAGCGGCCACAGTGGCCGCAGCCGGCCACCATCAGGCCGGGACCAGGAGCATGACTCCGAGCAGGCAGCGCCAAGGCGCCAGCACAGGCCGGCTCCCGAGCGAACCGGCACCCGGCAGCCGGCACGCTCCCGGCTGGGCCCCCGCATCGAGCCCGCCGACGCCAGAGACCGCCTCGATCGGCTGGTCGAATCCCGCATCGCGGAAGAAGAGGCGCCGGCTTGCCCCAAGTGCTTCGGGCCCCGCATCGCCAACGAGCCCATGGTCGACGGCTTCCAACTCCCCCGCGACACGCCCAAGTATGACGGCACAGCCAAGCCGGAGGACTGGCTGCTGGATTACTCCACCGCAGTCGGCATCTCCAGGGGCAACAAGCGCTGGGCGGTGCGTTACTCCCCCCTGATGCTGGTCGGCTCCGCCCGCACCTGGCTCAACAACCTGCCAGCCGACAGCATCAACGGCTGGCTCGATTTCGAAGAAGCCTTCATCAACAACTTCACTGGCACCTATCGTCGGCCCGGCCGGCCCCAACAGCTTGAGATGTGCAAGCAGGGCCCGGACGAGACAGACCGCGCGTACTTAACGCGCTGGTGCGAGATGCGCAACTCTTGCGAGGGCGTGCACGAGATCCAGGCCATCAGCTTCTTCATGGGAGGCTGCCGGCCCAACACCATGCTGTGGCACAAGCTACACCGCAGCGAACCCAAGACCATGGCGGCCCTGATGGCCATAGCTGACAAGTACGCGCTGGCTGAGGAAGCCGGCAAGGCGACGGCTGAACCAGCGCCGACTCCCTCCAGGCGGGACCACCACAAGTCGGCTGAGCACAAGCCGGCAGACGTCGCCTCCCATGGCAGCCGGCGGGACAACTACCGCGGCAAGCGTCACAGCGACCAGCCGGACCGCCGGTACGGCTCCGCCCACGTAGCCGCCGTGGCAGACAACGCGGCAGGCGGCAGCCGCCGCCAGAAGCAAGACCGGCAATGGAAGCCGAAGTACACCTTCGAGCAGATGCTCGACTCGCTGTGCAAGTACCACAGCGGCAAGAACCCCTCCAACCACACCACCCGCGACTGCCACTTCATGAAGCGGCTGACAAGCGGTGAACCCCTCCCGCCTCCACCCCCGCCCCCTCCAGCCGGCGGGCCGGGTGGCGCAGCCGGCGCAGAGAACGCCAACCTCGAGCACCACGAGGCTAACCAAGTGCACCACGGCCGATATCTGGCCGAAGATGCTACCTACATCATCTTCACCTCCGAGCCCGAGGACAAGACGAGCCAGCAGAGCCGTTCCCTCGAGGTCAACGCGGTCATACCGCCGGTCCCCCAGTACCTAAACTGGTCAGAGCAGGCCATCACCTTTGATCGCCGCGACACACCGGCTGTCCTGCCGAAGCCGGGCAGCTACGCCATGGTCCTCGACCCCACCATTGGCACAACCCGACGCAGCGTGCGCTTCTCGCGCGTCCTCATCGATGGCGGCAGCAGCATCAACATCCTCTACCGCGACACCGCCCGCAAGCTAGGCATCCAAGAAGCCGAGCTGCGCCCCACCCCCACCGTCTTCCATGGCATCGTGCCAGGCCATTGCTGCCAGCCGATTGGCCGGATCACGCTGGAGGTGATGTTCGGGAAGCCGGATCACTTCCGCACCGAGAAGATCGAGTTCGAGGTGGTTGACCTCGTCAGTCCCTACCACGCGCTCCTGGGCAGGCCGGCCCTGACCAAGTTCATGGCGGTGCCCCATTACGGGTACTTGAAGATGAAGCTGCCTGGCCCTAAGGGGGTCATCACCATAGCCGGCGACTATCACCGCTCCATGGACTGCGCCACGCAGAGCTCCAAGATGGCCCAGACGCTGGTCATCGCCACCGAGAAGCAGCTCATCCACGACGCCGTCGCCCTCGCCAAGGCCGCGCAGACGGACATGCCGGCTGCAGGCAACCTGGCTGGGACGACTCACTTCCAGCCGGCCGACAACACCAAGAAGATCCTGCTGGACCCGGCGCAGCCGGACAAGTTCGTCACCATCGGTGCCGGCCTGAACAGCAAATAGGAAAGCGAGCTCACCAGCTTCCTCCGTGAGAATCGGGACATCTTCGCATGGACTCCAAGAGACATGCCGGGTGTGCCGAGGGAGTTGGCTGAGCACCACCTCCACGTCCGGCCTGAAGCCAAGCCGGTGAAGCAGCCCCTCAGGCGCTTCGCCGAAGAGAGAAGGAAGGCCATTGGTGAAGAAATCGCCCGGCTGCTGGCAGCCGGCTTCATCATGGAAGTGCTGCACCCGGACTGGTTGGCGAACCCGGTCCTGGTCCTGAAGAAGAACGGTCCTGGCGCATGTGTATCGACTACACCAGCCTGAACAAGGCGTGCCCGAAGGACCCCTTCCCCTTGCCGCGCATAGATCAAGTCATAGACTCGACTGCCGGCTGTGAACTGTTGTCTTTTCTAGATGCCTATTCAGGCTACCACCAGATTCCTTTGAATCCGGCTGATCAAATAAAGACTTCGTTCATTACCCCGTACGGGGCTTATTGCTACACGACTATGACGTTCGGCTTGAAAAATGCAGGCGCCACCTACCAAAGGTGCATGCAAAAATGCTTGCAGGATCAAATCGGCAGAAACGTTCACGCATATGTGGATGATGTCGTTGTAAAGACCAAGGAGACGACTACCCTCCTTGATGACCTGAGAGAAACCTTCACCAATCTGAGAAGATTCCGGATGAAGCTCAACCCAGCCAAGTGCACATTCGGCGTGCCGTCTGGCCAGCTCCTTGGCTACCTCGTCTCTCAGCGAGGGATCGAAGCCAACCCGGAGAAGATCAGTGCCCTGGAGAAGATGGAACTGCCGCAGTGCCTCAAGGACGTCCAGAAGTTCGCTGGCTGCCTGGCCTCCTTGAGCCGCTTCGTCAGCCGGCTGGGAGAGAAGGCACTGCCCCTGTACCAATTGATGAAGAAGGCGGACAAGTTCGTCTGGTCACCACAGGCGGATGAAGCCTTCCGTGACTTGAAGCGCGTGCTCTCAACCGCGCCAATCCTCGCAACGCCGGCTTCAATGGAGCCGATGCTGTTGTACATCGCAGCCACCAACCGAGTGGTTAGCGTTGTCCTGGTGGTGGAGCGCTGATGGCGTGTAACTCACACGTTCGTTGGGAACCCCAAGAGGAAGGTATGATGCGCACAGCAGCAAGTTTTCCCTCAGAAAGAAACCAAGGTTTATCGAACCAGGAGGAGCCAAGAAGCACGTTGAAGGTTGATGGCGGCGGGATGTAGTGCGGCGCAACACCAGAGATTCCGGCGCCAACGTGGAACCTGCACAACACAACCAAAGTACTTTGCCCCAACGAAACAGTGAGGTTGTCAATCTCACTGGCTTGCTGTAACAAAGGATTAACCGTATTGTGTGGAAGATGATTGTTTGCAGAAAACAAGAAACAGTATTGCGATGATTGTATTTCAGTAAAGAGAATTGGACCGGGGTCCACAGTTCACTAGAGGTGTCTCTCCCATAAGATAAACAGCATGTTGGGTGAACAAATTACAGTTGGGCAATTGACAAATAGAGAGGGCATGACCATGCACATACATATCATGATGAGTATAGTGAGATTTAATTGGGCATTACGACAAAGTACATAGACCGCCATCCAACTGCATCTATGCCTAAAAAGTCCACCTTCAGGTTATCATCCGAACCCCTTCCAGTATTAAGTTGCAAAGCAACAGACAATTGCATTAAGTATGGTGCGTAATGTAATCAACAACTACATCCTTAGACATAGCATCAATGTTTTATCCCTAGTGGCAACAGCACAACACAACCTTAGAACTTTCTGTCCCAGGTGTCAATGCAGGCATGAACCCACTATCGAGCATAAATACTCCCTCTTGGAGTTACAAGCATCTACTTGGCCAGAGCATCTACTAGTAACGGAGAGCATGCAAGATCATAAACAACACATAGATATAACTTTGATAATCAACATAACAAGTATTCTCTATTCATTGGATCCCAACAAACGCAACATATAGAATTACAGATAGGTGATCTTGATCATGTTAGGCAGCTCACAAGATCCGACAATGATAGCACAATGGGGAGAAGACAACCATCTAGCTACAGCTATGGACCCATAGTCCAGGGGTAGACTACTCACACATCACACCGGAGGCGACCATGGCGGCGTAGAGTCCTCCGGGAGATGAATCCCCTCTCCGGCAGGGTGCCGGAGGCGATCTCCTGGATCCCCCGAGATGGGATCGGCGGCGGCGGCGTCTCAGTAAGGTTTTCCGTATCGTGGCTCTCGGTACTGGGGGTTTCGTCACGGAGGCTTTAAGTAGGCGGAAGGGCAAGTCAGGAGGGGGCACAGGGGCCCCACACCATAGGCCGGCGCGGCCAGGGGGCAGGCCGCGCCGCCCTAGGGTTTGGGCACCCTGTGGCCCCACTTCGTTTCATCTTCGAACTTCTGGAAGCTTCGTGGAAAAATAGGACCCTGGGCGTTGATTTCGTCCAATTCCGAGAATATTTCGTTACTAGGATTTCTGAAACCAAAAACAGCAGAAAACAGCAACTGGCACTTCGGCATCTTGTTAATAGGTTAGTTCCAGAAAATGCACGAATATGACATAAAGTGTGCATAAAACATGTAGATAACATCAATAATGTGGCATGGAACATAAGAAATTATCGATACATCGGAGACGTATCAGGATCCCCAAGCTTAGTTCTGCTCGTCCCGAGCAGGTAAAACGATAACACAGATAATTTCTGGAGTGACATGCCATCATAATCTTGATCATACTATTTGTAAAGCATATGTAGTGAATGCAGCGATCAAAACAATGTATATGACATGAGTAAACAAGTGAATCATATAGCAAAGACTTTTCATGAATAGCACTTCAAGACAAGCATCAATAAGTCTTGCATAAGAGTTAACTCATAAAGCAATAATTCAAAGTAAAAGCATTGAAGCAACACAAAAGAAGATTAAGTTTCAGCGGTTGCTTTCAACTTGTAACATGTATATCTCATGGATATTGTCAACATAGAGTAATATAATAAGTGCAATAAGCAAATATGCAGGAATCAATGCACAGTTCACACAAGTGTTTGCTTCTTGAGGTGGAGAGAAATAGGTGAACTGACTCAACATTGAAAGTAAAAGAATGGTCCTCCATAGAGGAAAAGCATCGATTGCTATATTTGTGCTAGAGCTTTGATTTTGAAAACATGAAACAATTTTGTCAACGGTAGTAATAAAGCATATGTATCATGTAAATTATATCTTACAAGTTGCAAGCCTCATGCATAGTGTACTAATAGTGCCCGCACCTTGTCCTAATTAGCTTGGACTACCGGATCATCACAATGCACATGTTTCGACCAAGTGTCACAAAGGGGTACCTCTATGCCGCCTGTACAAAGGTCTAAGGAGAAAGCTCGCATTGGATTTCTCGCTATTGATTATTCTTCAACTTAGACATCCATACCGGGACAACATAGACAACAGATAATGGACTCCTCTTTTATGCATAAGCATGTAACAACAATTAATAATTTTCTCATTTGAGATTGAGGATATTTGTCCAAAACTGAAACTTCCACCATGGATCATGGCTTTAGTTAGCGGCCCGATGTTCTTCTCTAACAATATGCATGCTTAACCATAAGGTGGTAGATCTCTCTTACTTCAGACAAGACGGACATGCATAGCAACTCACATGAAATTCAACAAAGAATAGTTGATGGCATCCCCAGTGAACATGGTTATCGCACAACAAGCAACTTAATGAGATAAAGTGCATAATTACATATTCAATACCACAATAGTTTTTAAGCTATTTGTCCCATGAGCTATATATTGCAAAGGTGAATGATGGAATTTTAAAGGTAGCACTCAAGCAATTTACTTTGGAATGGCGGAAAATACCATGTAGTAGGTAGGTATGGTGGACACAAATGGCATAGTGGTTGGCTCAAGTATTTTGGATGCATGAGAAGTATTCCCTCTCGATACAAGGTTTAGGCTAGCAAGGCTTATTTGAAACAAACACAAGGATGAACCGGTGCAGCAAAACTCACAAAAAATACATATTGAAAACATTATAAGACTCTACACTGTCTTCCTTGTTGTTCAAACTCAATACTAGAAATTATCTAGACCTTAGAGAAACCAAATGTGCAACCAAATTTTAGCATGCTCTATGTATTTCTTCATTAATGGGTGCAAAGCATATGATGCAAGAGCTTAATCATGAGCACAACAATTGCCAAGTATCACATTACCCAAGACATTTATAGCAATTACTACATGTATCATTTTCCAATTCCAACCATATAACAATTTAACGAAGGAGAAACTTCGCCATGAATACTATGAGTAGAAACCAAGGACATACTTGTCCATATGCTACAGCGGAGCGTGTCTCTCTCCCATAAAGTGAATGCTAGGATCCATTTTATTCAAACAAAACAAAAAAAACAAAAACAAACCGACGCTCCAAGCAAAGCACATAAGATGTGATGGAATAAAAATATAGTTTCAGGGGAGGAACCTGATAATGTTGTCGATGAAGAAGGGGATGCCTTGGGCATCCCCAAGCTTAGACGCTTGAGTCTTCTTGATATATGCAGGGGTGAACCACCGGGGCATCCCCAAGCTTAGAGCTTTCACTCTCCTTGATCATGTTGCATCATACTCCTCTCTTGATCCTTGAAAACTTCCTCCACACCAAACTCGAAACAACTTATTAGAGGGTTAGTGCACAATAAAAATTAACATATTCAGAGGTGACACAATCATTCTTAACACTTCTGGACATTGCATAATGCTACTGGACATTAGTGGATAAAAGAAATTCATCCAACATAGCAAAAGAGGCAATGCGAAATAAAAGGCAGAATCTGTCAAAACAGAACAGTTCGTATTGACGAATTTTAAAATGGCACCAAACTTGCTCAAATGAAAATGCTCAAATTGAATGAAAGTTGCGTACATATCTGAGGATCATGCACGTAAATTGGCTTAATTTTCTGAGCTACCTACAGGGAGGTAGACCCAGATTCGTGACAGCAAAGAAATCTGGAACTGCTCAGTAATCCAAATCTAGTACTTACTTTTCTATCAACGGCTTAACTTGGCACAACAAAACACAAAACTAAGATAAGGAGAGGTTGCTACAGTAGTAAACAACTTCCAAGACACAAAATAAAAACAAAGTACTGTAGGTAAAAACATGGGTTGTCTCCCATAAGCGCTTTTCTTTAACGCCTTTCAGCTAGGCGCAGAAAGTGTGTATCAAGTATTATCAAGAGACGAAGCATCGTTATCACAAACTCCCCCATCTATGGTGGTACTAAGGGCTTTGTCAATTTTAGGCCTATAATAATATTTCTTTGGTTTAGGCAATTTAGAGACATACATAAACTTTTGCTCCTTACCCACATAAGCTTTTTCTCTAAACTTAATAGATGAAAAGGTTGAACCCAATGTTCCCATAGCCTCTTCTAGTTCACTAATCCTTTGGGTTTGATTATCATGAATAGCACAAGATTCTAAGATGGTGATTCTCTCATTAATTCCACCTAGAGATTTATCAAGTTTATCAGTGCTATCAAGTAATGCTTTCAAAGTAGTATCAATAATTGGAAGGTTTTGCTCTATGGTTTCCAATTTTTTCATAACATCCTCAAGAGAGGTTTCAATTTTAGTTTCATTAACAGGTGGTGTTCCAAATAAACTCTCAATAATGCAACTAGCTTCTAAAGCGGGAGCGCCTAGGAAGTTACCTCCCGCGAGACAATCAAGAACATATCTATTCCAGCTAGAGATACCATCATAAAAATTCCTGAGTAGGATAGTGGTGGAGTGTTTCTTAGTGCACCTATTATGGGCATCACTGATTCTATACCAAGCATCTTTTAAACATTCTCCCCCTTGTTGCTTAAATGAACGAACTTCAACTTCAGGATTACTCATTTCAGCAGTAGTAACTAAAGCAAACTAGATAAAGTAAATGCAAGTAACTAATTTTTTTTTTGAGTTTTTGATATAGCAAACAAGATAGCAAATAAAGTAAAACTAGCAACTAATTTTTTTGTATTTTGATTTAGTGCAGCAAACAAAGTAGTAAATAAAATAAAGCAAGACAAAAACAAAGTAAAGAGATTGGGAAGTGGAGACTCCCCTTGCAGCGTGTCTTGATCTCCCCGGCAACAGCGCCAGAAATCTAGCTTGATGGCGTGTAACTCACACGTTTGTTGGGAACCCCAAGAGGAAGGTATGATGCGCACAGCAGCAAGTTTTCCCTCAGAAAGAAACCAAGGTTTATCGAACCAGGAGGAGCCAAGAAGCACGTTGAAGGTTGATGGCGGTGGGATGTAGTGCGGCGCAACACCAGAGATTTCGGCGCCAACGTGGAACCTGCACAACACAACCAAAGTACTTTGCCCCAACAAAACAGTGAGGTTGTCAATCTCACCGGCTTGCTGTAACAAAGGATTAACCGTATTGTGTGGAAGATGATTGTTTGCAGAAAACAGTAAAACAGTATTGCAGTAGATTGTATTTCAGTAAAGAGAATTGGACCGGGGTCCACAGTTCACTAGAGGTGTCTCTCCCATAAGATAAACAGCATGTTGGGTGAACAAATTACAGTTGGGCAATTGACAAATAGAGAGGGCATGACCATGCACATACATATCATGATGAGTATAGTGAGATTTAATTGGGCATTACGACAAAGTACATAGACCGCCATCCAACTGCATCTATGCCTAAAAAGTCCACCTTCAGGTTATCATCCGAACCCCTTCCAGTATTAAGTTGCAAAGCAACAGACAATTGCATTAAGTATGGTGCGTAATGTAATCAACAACTACATCCTTAGACATAGCATCAATGTTTTATCCCTAGTGGCAACAGCACAACACAACCTTAGAACTTTCATCCTTTGTCCCGGTGTCAATGCAGGCATGAACCCACTATCGAGCATAAATACTCCCTCTTGGAGTTACAAGCATCTACTTGGCCAGAGCATCTACTAGTAACGGAGAGCATGCAAGATCATAAACAACACATAGATATAACTTTGATAATCAACATAACAAGTATTCTCTATTCATCGGATCCCAACAAACGCAACATATAGAATTACAGATAGATGATCTTGATCATGTTAGGCAGCTCACAAGATCCGACAATGATAGCACAATGGGGAGAAGACAACCATCTAGCTACAGCTATGGACCCATAGTCCAGGGGTAGACTACTCACACATCACACCGGAGGCGACCATGGCGGCGTAGAGTCCTCCGGGAGATGAATCCCCTCTCCGGCAGGGTGCCGGAGGCGATCTCCTGGATCCCCCGAGATGGGATCGGCGGCGGCGTCTCAGTAAGGTTTTCCGTATCGTGGCTCTCGGTACTGGGGGTTTCGTCACGGAGGCTTTAAGTAGGCGGAAGGGCAAGTCAGGAGGGGGCACAGGGGCCCCACACCATAGGCCGGCGCGGCCAGGGGGCAGGCCGCGCCGCCCTAGGGTTTGGGCACCCTGTGGCCCCACTTCGTTTCATCTTCGGACTTCTGGAAGCTTCGTGGAAAAATAGGACCCTGGGCGTTGATTTCGTCCAATTCCGAGAATATTTCGTTACTAGGATTTCTGAAACCAAAAACAGCAGAAAACAGCAACTGGCACTTCGGCATCTTGTTAATAGGTTAGTTCCAGAAAATGCACGAATATGACATAAAGTGTGCATAAAACATGTAGATAACATCAATAATGTGGCATGGAACATAAGAAATTATCGATACGTCGGAGATGTATCAAGCGCAAAGAAGCCGGCAGGGAGCAGCTGGTTCAGCGCCCAGTTTACTACCTCAGCGAAGTGCTCTCCCAGTCGAAGCAAAACTACCCCCACTACCAGAAGGTCACCTACGGCGTGTACATGGCGGCCAAGAAGCTCAAGCATTACTTCCAAGAGCATCCCATCAAGGTGGTTGCCACAGCGCCCTTGGCGGAAATCATTGGCAGCAAAGACGCCAACGGCCGGGTTGCCAAGTGGGCTCTGGAGCTAGCCGCCCACACCATCCTCTACGAGGCACGTACAGCCATCAAGTCACAGATCCTCGCGGACTTCTTCGTCGACTGGGCCGAGATGCAATACTTGCCGCCAGTGCTGGATTCCACACATTGGAAGATGCACTTTGACGGCTCGAAGATGCGCAACGGCTTGGGAGCCGGCATCGTCATCACCTCTCCCAAAGGAGACCGGCTGGATTACGTCCTGCAGATCCACTTCGCCGCATCCAACAATGTGGCGGAATATGAAGCGCTCATTCATGGGCTGAAGCTGGCCAAGGAGATTGGCGTGCGTCGCATACTCTGCTTCGGCGACTCCGACTTGGTTATACAGCAAGCATCTAGCGACTGGGACGCGAAGGACGCCAACATGGCCTCATATCGCTTCCACGTCCAGCAGCTATCCGGCTTCTTCGATGGCTGCGAATTCCATCATGTGCCACGGGCAAACAACGAGGCGGCTGACGCCTTGTCCAAGATTGGCTCAACCCGGCAAGCCATTCCGCCGGGTGTCGCCTTGGAGGTTCTCAAAAAGCCGTCCATCACACCGTCACCGGACTCGGATTCAATATTCGTGCCGGCTGACCCGGGGGCTGCTCAGCCGAACCCGGGGGCTTCATCGCCCAAGTCGGGGGCTAACAAGCCAAGCCCGCCGGCTACCATGCCGAACCCGGGGACTTCTCAGTCCAACCCGGGGGCTTCATCGCCAAACTCGGGGGCTAGCAAGCCGAACCCGCCGGCTAGCAGGCCGAACCCGGCGACCATGCAGTCGAATCTGGAAGCTCCCACACAGGAGGCCTTGTTGGTTAGCGTATTCGAGATACGATGCGTACCTTCATGGGCACAAGATTTCCTCTCCTACCTCACCGACGGTGTGCTGCCTGATGACAGAATCCAGGCCAGGCAGATTGAGAGAAGGGCCAAGGCCTATACCATCATCAACCACCAGCTGTACAAATGCAGCGTAAGTGGGGTGTTCCAGCGGTGCGTCGAGCCGGCTGAAGGGATTGAACTCCTACGGGAAATCCATCAGGGAGAGTGCGGCCATCACGCCTCCTCCGGAGCCATAGTGGTCAAAGCTTTCCGGCATGGTTTTTACTGGCCGACTGCGCTCAAAGACGCAGAAGAATTGGTGAAGAAGTGCAACGGCTGTCAACGCTTCGCAAAGAAGAGGCACCAGCCGGCTTCCGCCTTGAAAACCATCCCCATCACATGGCCGTTTGCCGTATGGGGCTTGGACACGGTGGGCCCGTTCAGAACGGCGCGAGGCGGCATGACGCATCTCTTGGTGATGATTGATAAATTCACCAAGTGGATCGAAGCCAAGCCAATCAAGAAGCTGGACGGCTCCACAGCCGTTACATTCCTCAAGGAAATCATTGTGAGATATGGCTACCCCCACAGCATCATCACCGACAACGGCAGCAACTTCGCCCAAGGCATCTTCGCTCGCTATTGCGAGGAAATGGGGATCCGGATGGACCTAGCCTCCGTGGCGCATCCGGAGTCCAACAGACAAGTGGAGAAGGCCAACGGCTTGATCCTAGCAGGCATCCGGCCCCGGCTGGTGGAGCCGCTCGAGCGGTCAGCCGGCTGCTGGATTGAAGAGCTGCCCAATGTGCTATGGAGCCTGCGCACAACGCCAAACCGCTCAGTCGGCTACACGCCTTTCTTCCTCGTCTACGGGGCCGAAGCCGTCCTGCCGACTGATATCGAGCACGACGCGCCAAGGATCAAGCTCTACACAGAAGCCGAAGCTAAAGAAGCTCGCGAAGATGGAGTCGACCTGGTCGAAGAGGCCCGGCTGCTGGCCGCGTCCAGATCTACAATTTACCAGCAAAGCCTCCGACGCTATCACAGCCGGAAGGTCCAGCCCTTAGCATTCCGAGAAGGAGACCTAGTGCTCCGGCTGATCCAACGGACAGCCGGACAGCATAAACTATCATCCCCATGGGAGGGTCCCTTCATCGTGAGCAAGGCGGTAGGCAATGATTCCTACTATCTCATAGATGCCCAAGAGGCTAGAAAAAACAAGCCGGACAAGGCTGACGAGGAGACTAAACGTCCCTGGAATGTCAACTTGCTTCGCCCATTTTATGCTTGAGAGGAGGAATGTATGTATCCCTTGCACTCCTTTTGTAAGCTATGAAAAAGCAAGCACCAAGAGCGCCGTTTCCGACAAGTTTTTCGCGTATTCTACTTCGTTTCGCCGATTGGCTAACACCCTCTCACGCGGCCGGCTCAGTAACGTGAGCCGGTTTCCAACAGCCGGCTTCCGATCCAGCTACAGACCGCAACCCGACTGTCCGGTTGGCGGGAGTAAGGCCTAGGGAGCCGGCACGCGAAAGACGGCTAAGGGAAAGAGTGAAAGCGAATTGACTTGCAACTTTTCATAAAAGTGCCGGATTGCCCAAGTCGGTTCATTCGACTGAAATACTATCGGTCTCACCCAGCGGCCCGCTCTTGATCCGGCGACGGATCGCAAGTCGGATGTACGATCGGCAAGAGCAAAGCCAAAGAGTGGGACGGATGGGAAAAAGCGAACAAATCGAAAGAAAGCAAGCCAGCACAAAAATGATTAACAAACACATTAAAGTGTGCCTTGATAAAAGGATAATAATATTCTTACATATGCACCCGGCATCCCGGGGATTTAACAAATCGTCTTTGCAAAAGCAACACCTAAAGAGCAGGTACATCTAAGCACCGGCTGGATCAGGACCAGCCGGGGGAGCATCAGCAAAGCCGGCAGCCGGGTCGTCTTCAGGCACGTCCCCCGCCTCGTCTTCTGGCTCCTCGCCCTCGTCTTCGGACGCCGGGTTCGGATCCTCGATGAAGACGCCCTTGTCGACAAAGTCGGCGATGGCGCAGGCTCGGGCCAGCCGGGCAGTCTTGGTTTCTGCCGGAAGAGCGTCCTCCACGCCGGCGCGGCGGCACTCGAGCTGGGCGAGGTCAACCTCGCTATACCAGGAGAGCACGAAGGACAAGGCCATGTCGGCTCCAGCACGCGCGGCGGACTCCTTCCAGTCGAGGAAACGGTCAGGCGCCGTCTCCAGCCAGGAGATGAGGTTGGAGAGGTCCTGCGGCAGCGTCTCCGTCGGCCACAGCAGCCGGATCAGTTCCTCCGCCGCCTTCCGGAGCTCCCAGCCAAGCTTCGTGATGGGCTCGACGTGGGCGGCCATGGACGCCAAGTAGTCCTCCATGGAGAAGTACTCGGAGCCGCCCTCGCCGGTCTCCCGCCTCCGGGCATCACGCGCAGCACCAACGGCCGCTAGCGCCGCATCCTGCGCCTCTGGGAAGGCCGCTGCAAAGAAGAAGTGCGTCAGAAATCTATCAAAGCTGGAAAAAGCTGAAAAATGCAAATTTTCGAAGTCCTAAAGTAAGACTGGCGGCAGCCGGCAAGAACCGACTGCCCCCAGCCTGAAGATGGAGATTCCGAAGCTCTAAAGTAAGACTGGCGGCAGCCGGCAAGAACCGACTGGCCCCAGCCCGAAGATGGAGATTTCGAAGTAAAAAAGAGAAAGACTGGCGGCAGCCGGCAAGAACCGACTGCCCCCAGCCTGAAGATGGAGATTTCGAAAAATACAAGTTTCGGCCGACGGCTGCCAACCAAAGCCGACAGCCGCCAGCCGAAAGCCGGCAAGGGGATAGAAAGAATGTAAAAACTCACCCGCCAAGCCGCGGTCGAGCGCGCTAATTTCCTCCACCCACCGCTTGGCGGTGGCCGACAGCTCCGTGGATTTAGCAGTCACCTCTTGGTGAAGCGCAAGCCGCTGCTTCTCCACCTCCTCCAGCCGCTTGCTCAGGCCCTCCACCTTTTCCTCCTCAGTCTTCCTGAGGGTGGCAAGCTCCTGGAGGTAGTTGGCTTCTAGCCGGCGCAGGCGCGTCAGCTCCCCCTCAGCCACCTTCAACTTAGCGGCAGCAGCCCGGCCCGCTTCCTCGCTCTCGGCGCACTGGGCGCGGGCGACCCGAAGGTCCGCCTCAAGCTGTGGAACCTTGGCGGCTTCAACTGCAGACCGGCCGAAAAGATCGTTAACCGAGAAAAATCAAAGAAAAAGAAGTCAAGTCGAAAAGAGAAAGCCTTACCCTTGACGGTTTCCAGCTCGCGAGCCAAGTCGGCCCGGTCAAGCTTGGCCTTGTGGTAGCGGGTGACGACGCGGTTGTACAAGTTGGTGCGCCGCTCCGAAACCGCCTAAGGAAAAAGAGTCAATCAACCAGACGAAACCCGGACCGGCTCCGAGTAGCCGGCCCACGCCTCGGAGGGCTACCAGGATAATAATCAAATTGAAAAACAGATGAAGTGCTTACCTTGCTGGCTTCCTCCACCTTGGCGACGTTGGCCGCGGTCTCAGCAGCCCTAGCCTTGAGGTTGGCCTGCAAGCCGGAGAAGAACATCTTCACCGACGCCTGGCCTAGGTTCCCCTCCCGGCTGGTCACCTCGTAGGAGTCCGCGCTGAGCCACGCCTGCTCCATAGTGCCAGCCGAGCCGAGGCTGGAGTCGGAGGCAGACGGCACGTGCAGCAGCCGGGCGCCCTTGGCCACATGCAGGCTTCTCAACGATGCCGACGGGGTCTCCGTCCTCACCAACGCCCGGGAGCCAACGTCCCCCGTGCTCGCCGGCTCCCCCCTCGCCGGCTCCTTCCCGGCCGGCTCCTCCCTTGACGGCTCCGAAGATGGAGGCGCTCCAGGCGATGCAGTCGGTCCGGTCGGGGCAGCCGCCTCCGGGCTCTCCTCCAACACCACCACGCTGGGCGCGGCTCCACCGGTCCTAGCCACAGACGGTGCAGCCCCGCCGGCTCCGGCTCTGCTCGCAGGCGGCATGCCCCTGCCGGCCCCAGCCGCTGGATCCAGCTGACGGGCGCGGCGCGGGAACATGTCGTCAAGAGTTGGCCGCCGCGCCGGCTTGCCTTGAGCGCCGCGACCAGGCGCTGTGGCCAGAGGCACAGCGGAAGAAGATACCCCTGCGGAAGTCGGCGTACCTGCAGGCGGCATAGCGACAGGAGGCGGCGTGGGCGCACGCGCCGAAGGTTGTGGCGTCGGCTCCCTCCTTTGCCGCTGGAGCGGCGACACGACGGGAGCAGCCGGCCGAGAGCCGCCCCCCTTGGCAAACTTGATAGCAGCCCTAGTCAGACAGACAAGAAAAAATAAGTATAGAGAAAAAGGAAAGAGACTCACCCGGCTCGCTCAGGAACCTGCTTGGGCGCCTGCCGGCGCTGCTTCTTGGCCTTCGCCTCCAAGGCGGCCGTAGAGCGGTCGCTGGCCCGCTTCTTCCCTTGGGGCGCAGAAGTCGCCGAGGCGGCAGGCGGCCTCACACGCAGGGGCACCACAGGGATCGGCCCCGTGGTGGACGTCGCTGGCTCCTCCTCCTCCTGCTGCTCCGGCGAAGGGGGCGGGTTGTGCTCCCCCTGGCCGCCTTGGTCAGGCGCCTGCGGCAGATCGTCGTCGCCGGCTTGGTCGCCGGCGTGGTCAGCCGGACCGGCGTGATCCGGCGTCCAGGGCCTCTGCGCCAGGTCGCCGTCCTCTATGCCCTGGCGGTCAAAGAGCTAAAGAAAAAACAAAGATGAAGTTACGAGACGGAATTCGGCGAAAAGAGAAGACGGCCACGCAGCCGCAAGCCGGAAGTCGGCTGAAACACAACTTACCAATTCTGGCGGGTGCGCCCGGTCGTAGGGCTCAAGCCCATAATCCCAGGCCTCGGGCATGTTGGCCTTGGTGATGTTGTTCACCCGGCGGGCCACCTGGGCCTTGTTGAGCGCCACCCTGGACGTCCGGGTCGGATCGAGCCGGCCGGACATGTGCCCGATCTTGTGGGTGCGCAGCTGGAGCGGCAGCACTCGGCGCTCGGCGTAGGTGCAGAGGAGGTCCTCGGCGCTCAGCCGGCCTCCGGTGACACAGTTCCCCAGGAAATCCCAGAGCTGGTTCACCTCCGCCTCCGGGTCCGTGCTCTGGGCGTTGTGGCCCTAGTTGATCCGGCCGACTGGCGGCGCCGGGTTGTACTCCGGCAGGTTGATCCGGTCGAAGGCCGGGTTCTCGTTGCGCACGTAGAAGAACGTCATCTGCCAGTTCTTCACCGAGTCAACGGTGGGGATTTTCGGGAAAGGCGTACCCGGCCGGGAGTAGATCGAGGCGGCGCCGCATGCCCGCAGCTGGCCATCAGTCGTCTGCGCCTTGAGGTAGAAGAGGCGGCTCCAGAAGTCGATGTCCGGCCACAACCCGGCGTACGCCTCCATGAAAGCCACATAGCAGCTGAGGAGGACGCACGCGTTGGCCGGCAGATGGTGAGGCTGCAAGCCGAAGTAGTCGAGGAAGTTGCGGAAGAAGTTGGACGCCGGCAGGCCCAACCCACGGTCGAAGTGCGCGCCGAAGACGACGCGCTCGCCGGGTTCCGGACGGGGCACTATCTCCTCGCCGGGAGCCCTTGTAATCACCGCCGACGGGATCCGGCGGAGACGCACCAGACGCTCGATGTCGTCTTCTCGCATGTACGAGCCCCTCCAGGACCCGCTCGCGCCAGCCATTGATGAAGAGGAGGAAGAAGAAGACCACGAGAGACGAAAAGGTGAAGAGGAACCTCGTGAGGGCGGCGGCGACGGCGGCGGCGAGGGGCGCGCGGTTGAAATGCGGGGCCCCGTGGCGCCGGCTCGACGGAGTGGCGGCGGCGGCTCAACAGGGATGCGCTCGCCGGAGTTCGCCAGTGGGAAGTGTTCGCCAGAAGCAGCGAAGAGCTCGAGCGGAGCGGAGCGGAGCGCGGGCGCGAGGAAGAAGAGGAAGTGCGGGAAGTGCCGCCTCGATTCCCCCCGCGCGGCATTTATAGCCGCCCGCGGCGGACGGTTGGCCCCCAAGTGGTAGACGTGGCCACGTCGCCCGGATCTTCTGCGCCATAACTCCCCCCACGATCGCTGCGGTTACCAGAAACTGCCACACCACGTCGCCCACAACCACACCGGATCCGGAGGAGACATTGATGTGACCAGACGAACCGGCAACAGCGGCCTGACGTCAGACCGGTCAAGTCGGACGCAGGACCCGAGGCAGCGGAGACTCCGGCGCGCCGCAAGCCGGAGCCGGACATTAAATTCGACTCAACCAAAAACTTGCCCAGCGAGGCGGAGACATCGCCAGAACTTGCGAGAAAGCGAAAGCTGCATAAGTGCAAATAGCGGCCGGCTAGGAGCAGCCGGCCGGAATGAGCCGGATGAGGGCGCAGCCGGCTGAATGGAAATTCTCAGTCGGCCCCTCCGAGTGCCGTCAAGTATATTCAAGAGATCAAAAGCCAGGAAAACCTGCCTAGGTCCTTCTAAACACAGGACCTTGCCAGCTTCGGGGGCTAATGTCGGGGGGAAGACCCCGGGTAGGGCAATGGACGCGGAGCAGCCGGCTGGCCACTGGCCGACTCGCGGCAAAGGCCGGCTGAGGAGCAGCCGGCTGGCGCCGCGGCCGGCTGGTCCGGAAGCCGGCTGGCTCTAGGTCCTAGTCGACCCGGCTACGGCCGCCAATGCTGTAGCTGGGCCGGCTTCTACAAGCCATATCCGACTGGGGTTTGTACCTCAGACCGACTCGAGGCTGGCGAGTCTTGCACTAGAAGGAACCGGGTTGGTGATCCGGGTTCCCAAAGTCCACGCTGACTTCATCCTCCGTAAAGCGCGGGGCACTGTGGAGCAATAGTGCCACGCGCCGGACATGTCATCATGGTCTACGTTGATCCGTACTGGCTACAGTGGCTGATGGCGACAGGGACACCTCCTCTCCATACCGCTGACCGTGGCAGCCGGATGGGACAGGCCATGAGGCCTCAATGGCTCCTGACGTCACTGCCTCGGGAAGGAGCGGAAGCCGGAGCCGGCCAAGCCAGCCAGTAGACTATAGGGTCTTATATGTAAAGTGCCGGTGCCTATATAAGCCGCACTACCCCCTCTCGTGCAGGGGATCAATCATTCTTACTTCATTCTAGTCTTAGCGCTGCCCTGTGAGAGAGACCTTCGTCTACCTTAGCCTCCCAGGGCAAGCCGGATACAGCTCTAGGAGCACCATTGTACCGTGTGATCATCATATACACGCATAGCAGGAGTAGAGGTGTTACCTCCACAGGAGGGCCTCGAACCTGGGTACGCCTCTGTGTCACGCGTCCCCATACCCGCATCCGGATACCGCCGTGAGATCTCCTAGGAACCACCTTCGTTAGCCACCCTATGGCATATGCCGTGATGATACCACGACACTCCGCCAAGAAGGCCAAGGTAGTGAAGCCCCCTCCGCTTGACTCCAGGAAGGTGGAGCGTGAGCGCATTAAGCTGCTGGCAACAGTGGGAAAGCGATCACGCGCAAACATCCCCGGCGCCACGTAAGTCTCCGAGTATGGTACATCTCTATTTTGATAGAACTTGTTACTTATTCATTTCCTTTGCCTGTTTGTAGGAATCCGAGCACCACCACCACGCGGACCAACGTCCAAGAACCCATCACCAAGTATATGAAAAAGTCTCCGGCCGTCGGCCCTCCAACACCAGCTCCGCCAAGCACTTCTCACGCGACTCCCCAGCCATCTCCACCTCAAGCTGAGCGATCTCCCCCTCCTGCTACCAAAACTCCAGTGGAGATAATTCCGGTGAGTAGCGAAAAGGTGGGCAGAGAAAGCTACGGGGCAAAGCAACACGCCCCTGGAGAAGCTGAAATACAAGGCCAAGAGGAGGCGGAAGTCAACTCTTCGGGGAAAGCTGAAGCTGCGGGAAATGACATCGTCGTTTTTCCGAAGAACTTTGGAGATCCAACTGACCTTACCTCCACCCCCAAGGCTTATGCCACCAAGTTTTTTTAACAAACTTACCGATGCGGAAAAGTGGGATCTTGAACAAGGTCTGCTTAACGCCATGTTGAACTATGCCTGGGGAAAGCCTGATGCCGAGTCGTCGGAGATTCAGGACTTCAAGAAGGAGGTCGGTCAGTTCTTCGACAAGCTCCTCTGCAAGCAAAAGGTACTTCCCGGTAGCCCCCAGGTATATAGGCGGAAACTAGTCACTAGTTAGCACCTAAATACTTAAACTGGAGAAGATTTTAAAATGTCTCAGTAGCCCCCAAGCATTATGGCGGAAAAAGTTTCCGGCAATAATGCTTCAGAAGGATCCACTTGTAGAATAACCGGAATTTACTCCTGCTCTGTCTCTATTTACAGGAACAGCAGGCTCTGCACTATGAGCTTCATAAAAACATCGCTCTGCAGCGCCGCGTTACCCTGAGTCACGCGGAAAAAATTCAAAATTTTAAGCAGGAGAACGCGGATCTGAAGAGGCAGCTGACAGATGCCCAAGGTTGGTTTCCATCTTACTTGCCAATAATCCATGATCCGAATTCCAAATTGATTTTGACTTATCTTGGATAGGTGCATCCTCTTCCCTCGCCACAGCATCCTCCGAGCTCGAGACTCTGCGCTCCTCCTATAAAGATCTAGAGGCGAAGCTCACAGAGGCGGAGAAGAAGCTGGCGGAAATAACTCAAAACTCATCCGGAAGGAGGGTGAATTTGAGTTGAAAAGAAAAGTTGATAGTGAGACCATCTAGAAGCAACAGAAGGAGCTCAGTGGACTCCGGAGTTACATGGAGAAGGCGGAGAAGCACTGGGACTTACTCAACGAGGACGTCATGGGTATAACTCCGGAATTCATATAATAATGTATGTGATGAACTCAATCTTTATGCTTATCTCCAATAGTCTCATGCAGAGCCTCTTGGATACACTGAAGAGCGTCGGAACCAGTTCCCCCGAGATGATCTTCTTCAGCTTGCCGGAGATGATTGCAAGGACCTTATCTCAGCTTCCCGGAAGATTTGCCACAACTTGGCAATCAAGAAGAGCCATACTTGCGAAGTTCGCAAGCTTATCCAGAGAATGGATATTCTTCCGGAGCTGGTCGTGGATCTGCAGGCGTCATCGGCCCGAGGTGTTGCTGCCATGTCCTTGGCCATGTGCCTAGCACATAACCCGGGTCTTGATATTGACAGGGTGACTTCCAGTGTTCCTCCGAACTCGGACGTCAATGCGCTTCTAGACGCAGTTAGTGGCTACGACACCCGCATCGCCCGGAGGATCTGCCATAATGAATTTTACGACAAGGTGGTTCTTCTAGCCGATGAACCTCTTGAACCGGAGCTTCATAAGGAACGCGAGGCGGAAGCTCGACCTGCTCAATCCGGAAGTCAATATACCTGGACGAGCTCCAAGGATGCCACGAAGGACAAGTCCAAGGGCGGTGCAACATCTCCCGGGGATGAAGAAAGTGACGATGATGTCTCATCTCCGGTTCAAGATGAAGAGAAAGGCGAACCAACGGTCGACGACAATGCTGAATCTTCTCCGGCTAAGGAGAAGTAGAAAACTTGTTCATGCGGGAAGAAAACAATGCATCATTTTGGCCCCGTCGAGGGTTTGTAATATAACTTAAATTCTTAAGTAGCTAGGGACAAAACAATTCTGCATGTGCGGAAAAAACTTATCCTGCTATCCGTTATAATTATTTTGCATGTTTCGTTCGTTTCAAAGCAAGTGTTGGTTTCTATGTTTTCCGGCTTGCTCACTTGACCTTCCACAAGCCGGAAGACCTTTAGCCAGAAACGCTCGCTAGCGGCGACGAAGCTCAATGGCAATCCGTCAATAACCGCGGAAACAAGCCCCCAGCCGAGGTGCCGGAAGTCGCTACCAGATGCTCTGCGGTTCTAAAGGACGATTTTGAAAAAATTTCCACTAGAAAACTTAAGCTCACGTCCTAAAGGACGATTTTGAAAATCACAACTTTCATACACGCCTAGGCGGAAATATCCAGCTCTGCGGTTTTAGTCGGAAAACATACACGATCTAAAAATGAAAAAGTAAAGGAGGTAAAAGACTCAAAGAGTGAACCAGATGCTTTATTTCATTGATCATGTATAACTATTACAGAGTATGTAACTCGAAAAAATTGCTAAGTGTGGAAAGGACGTAGTTGTGCAATATTCCAGGGACAATCTGTATCATCATAGATATCATCCGGATCCTCCCGTTTTTGTTTCCGGTACCAATTTGCAGGTCTGTCTTTTTTCTCGCGTAAATCAACGAGGTAGTACGATCCGTTGTGCAGTACTTTGCTAATGACGAAAGGTCCTTCCCATGGGGATTGCAACTTATGCTCTTTCACCTGTCGAAGGCGGAGGACCAGGTCACCTACCCTAAACGAGCGATTCCGAACTCGACGGCTATGGTAGCATCTGAGTTTCTGCTGGTAAATGGTGGAGCGTTGGTCAGCTAGGTTCCGAGCCTCTTCGATCAGGTCCACAGATAGCTGTCTGGCCTCGTCAGCTATATCGTCGTCGTAGGCGGAAACTCGTGGTGAATCATGGATGATGTCGGAGGGAAGCACTGCTTCAGATCCGTATACTAGGAGGAAAGGGGTGAACCCTGTTGATCTGTTAGGGGTAGTTTGTAAACTCTACAAAACAGCATCTAGCTCTTCTGCCCAAGCTCCGGCTGCGCGACGCAGCGGTTCTTCAAGGCGAGGCTTGACTCCGACTAGTATGAGACCATTGGCTCGCTCCACCTGTCCATTGGACTGCGGATGCGCCACAGATGCTAGGTCAAGCCGGATCCCTACGTCCTGACAATAATCCTTGAGTTCTCCTTGAGCAAAGTTTGTGCCCTTGTCTGTGATTATGCTATGCGGGATGTCGTATCTTACTACGAGGTTGCAGATGAATTTTAGTGTTGTAGCACCATCGTCCTTTCTCACTGGCTTTGCCTCGATCCACTTACTGAACTTGTCAATAGCGACCAAGAGGTACTCAAAACCACCAGGAGATGATTTTTTCAGCTTCCCCATCATATCAAGCCCCCAGACCGCAAATGGCCATGTGATAGGGATGGTCTTGAGCTCCTGAGCTGGAGCACTTGGTTGAGTAGCATAGTATTGACAGCCTCAGCAAGTTTTCACTAACTTCTCAGCATCTTCTTTAGCTGTGAGCCAGTAAAATCCTTGTCGAAAGGCTCTAGCGACGAGGGATCTGGGAGCGGCGTGGTGCCCGCAATCGCCAGCATGAATCTCTGAGGATTTCTATGCCATCCTGATTTGAGACGCATTTCATAAACACCCCATTTGCGCTTCGTTTGTAGAGCTGTCCATCAATAATTGTGTAGGATCTTGCTCGTCTGATGATCTATCGTGCGAGGACCTCGTCCTCCGGCAACTTTTGATCTATGAGGTAGTCCAGGAACGGTTGTGTCCACGCCGGAATGATAGCCATTACTTCCTTAGCCGGAGAAACTGCCACATCTGGATTTTCCGGGTTAGCGCCCTTTACCGAGGGTATCCGTAAGTGCTCTAGGAAAATGCCAGGAGGAATTGGTTTCCTGCCGGATCCGAGCTTGGATAGCATGTCTGCCGCTGTGTTATCATCTCTCCTGACGTACTTGACTTTGTATCCGAGGAAGCATTTGGCGATCTCGTCAACTTAGTCTCTGTAAGCCGCCATAACGGAGTTTCTGGCGTTCCAGGTTCCGGCTACTTGTTATGCCACCAGGTCGAAATCTCCGCAGCATATGATGTGCTTGATCCCAATTTCCTTAGCGATGCGCAGACCGTGTAGTGGAGCCTCGTATTCCGCCATGTTATTTGTAGCTTCGAAGTGAATCTGCAAAACATACAGCAGGTCTTCTCTGGTGGGGGACTTCAGGGTGACTCCGGCTCCTGAGCCTTGATGCTGCTTGGATCCGTCAAAGTGCATGACCCATGTCTCATGTTCCGGCTCCAGATCTGCATCCGGAGCTTCTGTCCAATCTACGATAGAATCTGCCAGGATCTGGGATTTGATCGCGGTCCTGGCTTTGTAGTTGATTTCGAAGGCAGATACTTCAATGCCCCACTTTGTTGTGCGTCCTTTTGCGTCAGCATTGTTAAGGATCGTTGACAGTGGACACTTGCTCACGACTGTTACTGGATGATCTTGGAAGTAGTGCCTCAGCTTCCTACTACCTAGGAACACGCCATAGGCTAGCTTCTGAAAGTGAGGTATCTTTGTTTAGATTCCGTTAGTATCTCGCTAATGTAATAGACTGGCCTTTTGACTCCATACTTTTGACCTTCTTCCTTTCGCTCCACCACAATGACGAGGCTGATGACTTTGTTGGAAGCTGCCAGGTAAAGGAGCATAGGCTCTGACTCTTCTGGAGCTGCTAGGCTAGGTGGGGAGGTGAGTATTTCCTTCAACCCTTGGAGTGTTGCATCTGCTGCATCGTCCCAGACAAATTTGTTTGTTTTCTTCAGCAGCTTGTACAAAGGTAGTGCCTTCTTGCCAAGATGGCTGACAAGTTGGCCTTTTGATGCACAAGATTGCCTTGATTTTTTCCGGGTTAACTTCAATGCCCCTGTGAGAGACGATGAAGCCAAGCAGTTTTCCGGCTGGAACGCCAAAGACGCACTTCAGCGGATTCAACATCATCTTGTACCGTCGGAGGTTCTCGACGGTTTCTGTGAGGTTGATGATCAAGTCGGATCCTTTCCGGGTCATGATCGTGATGTCGTCGACGTAAGCGTGTACGTTCCGGCCAATTTGGTCCTTCAAGCACCGCTGCATCATAGTTGGTAGGTGGCACCTGCATTTTTCAAACCAAAGGGCATGGTGACATAGGAGTAAGTGCCGAACGGAGTGATGAACGAGGTCGCCTTTTGGTCGGACTTCTTCATCCGGATCTGGTGATACCCGGAATATGCGTCAAGAAAATATAGAAGTTCTGCCCCTGCCGTTGAATTAATGACTTGGTCAATGCGCGGCAAGGGGAACGGATCCTTCGGACAATGCTTATTCAAGCCAGAGTAATCGATGCACATTCTTAGTATTTCAGAATTCTTTTTGGGTACAGGGACGGGGTTTGCGACCCAATCAGCATGGATAACTTCCACTACAAAACATGCCTCTAGTAACTTTGCTAGTTCCATTCCTATGGCGCGGCGCTTCTTATCTCCAAAGTGTCGCATAGCTTGTTTCACTGGTTTAGCCCCCGGATTTATGTTGAGGTAATGCTCGGCGAGTTCCCTAGGTACTCCGGACATGTCAGAAGGTTGCCATGCGAAGATGTCCATGTTAGCGCGGAGGAACTCGATGAGCACGTCTTCCTATTTGGGGTCCATGTTGGCTCCGACCGAGACCTGTTTAGAGCTATCTCCTTCCTTGAAGTCGATTTTCTTGGTCTCTATCGCGGCCTTGAACGAAGTTTTATGTTCGGAGATCTGCTTCTTGGTGGTGTGCATCTCTTTTGGATCCACCGCGGCTCTGTAGCCTTGCAGCTCCTCTCCAGATATCACAGATTCAGCGAAGGCGGCTTCGCCTAACTCGCACTCGTGAGCTTTCTTGTAGTCTCCAGATATGGTAATCATGCCATTGGGACCCGGAATCTTGAGCTTGTTGTACATGTAGCACGCTCTTGCGTGAAACTTGTGGTAGGTGGGCCTGGCGAATATGACGTGGTAGGAGCTCTTGAAGGGCACGACCTCAAACGTGATCATCTCTTCGCGGAAATTGTTAACATCGCTGAAGGCCACGGGAAGTCTGATGTTTCCAAGGGAGTTTGCCTTTTTACCCGGAACCACACCATGAAACTCAGTGGTGCTATGTTTGAGTTGTTCCTTGGTAAGGTTCATCCTCTCCAGAGTCTCCAGGTACATGATGTTCAAGCTGGCTCCGCCATCCATAAGGCACTTGGACAAATCATACCCATCTATGCGGGGACTTACAACCAAGGCATAGCACTCCTTCGGAATGATGGTGGGATGATCCTTCCTATCAAACGTACACGGAGTTTCCGACCACCTAACATACTGCGGCACAGCTGGAACTGTGGCGTTCAGGATCCGGAGAGCTGATTTGCTAGCGCGGACTGTTGGAGTTCCGAGGAAGGTGTGGTACACGCCCGCACTCTTTTTGACGAAGGGGTTGGGCTTGTTAGCTGCGGGGCCATCTTTGGGATCCGGCGAAGCATCGTCCTCATCCATCACCTCGGAACTGTCTTCTTCCTTGTCCTTGTTTTTGCCCTTGCCACCTTTGCTGCGTGGGCGGTGCTTGCGTGATCGCTTGTATCCTGCTTCCGGGTTAGTTTTGAGGTCATTGACCCACTTGCAGTTGCGATTGGTGTGAGAGGACTTGCTGGTAGCCGGATCAATGTGGGCTAAGCAAGGCATGTCTCTGTACTCTTCATACGTTTGGGGAGCGCGGGTTCCGGCAGCGGTGACCTCCTCACCACGCCGCTGGCCCCTGCCGGCTCCACCTCCGCGGCCGCAGCCTCTTCCGCCTCCTTGACCTCCGCGCTGGAAAGCCATGGCGATCAAGTCGGATCTGCCACTTCTTTGGTCATCGGGGGGATTTTTCCGCTTGCTGCCGCTGCTGTTACCGTTATCACGGTTCTTCTTTTGCTGATGCAGGGGTATTGCTGTAGCTGTGAGATCTCCGCCTGCGTCGTCATCGGCGGCGGTGTGATCGCTGGCAATGGTGATCATGTCATCCAAAGTCAGTTTGTTTGCATTGACCAAGCAAGTGAGCTTGTGCCGCAGCAGTCCTCCTCGCTGCAATCCACCTATGAAGGCGTGCATGGCCGTGCGATTATCAACGTTCTCACACTCGTTCCTGGTTGCTAACCATCGGGTGAGGAAGCTCCTTGATGTTTCACCCTTTTTCTGGATACATGCCTGCAGGTCGCTTGTCGTGGCAGGTCTCTTGTAGGTGCCCCTGAAGTGCTTCTCGAAGGCGTTCTTCAGGTCGAACCAGCAAAATATGGAGTTCTTCTCGAGGTCACTAAGCCAGATCCGGGCTGGACCTACAAGGTGCAGCTGGAGCATGCGGCATGCGATGTTAGGGGTTCCTCCAGCAAAGGTTACTGCATTGTAGTAATCCTCAATCCAGGTATCCGGCCTTTCGGTGCCATCATAATGCTTCAGGTTTCCAGGTAGCTTGAGGTTCATCCTTGGCTTTGGTTCCTCTCGAATCATCCTGCCAAAGCACTTTGGGCCGATGTAGTCAGATCTGTATTCGTTGAGACGTTCCCGCGCGTCACGCGAGCCATTGCGGGGGGATTTTGAGCGTGAGCGAGATCTCCGGCCACCGCCTCCGCCGCTAGGCGGTGGGGAGGGAGATCTGCGAGGGGGCCGATGCAACCTCTTGCTTCCGCCTTCAGATTCTCCTCTTCCTCCGTGATGCTGACTCCGGCTTCTGTGAGGCTCTAGGTCGCGCTCATCGTTCCGGCTCCGACGAGGTTCCGGCGTACGCTCCCTGTTCCTGTTCCTCTGAGGGACCACGTTGTCGCGGATGTTGATTCCACCAGGCCCGTGGGGTCTGGCGTTTCCGGCTGGACTACGGTGGCGAGGAGGTGGAGGACGCGGGTACCCGTTGGGCGGAGGTGATGGATTCCGGTACTTGTCCCTACCAATGTACATCGCATCCTTTCCCTTCTCCGGATCTGACGGAGGTGTCTTTGATGGTACAGGGATTGGATTTGGGTGTTCTCTGGTTCTCCTTCTGCGCTCTGAGGATCCAGTGCGTGATTCGTCGTCGCGGTGTTTGCTTCTGGAGGCCTCCTTTTGCGCAGTGGATATGCAAAGATCTGGGTTAGATTCCAGCATGCGCGAAGTGTCTGCCTTGCTCTGCTGTTGTACCGCAGAAGCGACGAGCGTGCGGAGATACTTAATGTCGATTTCCTCATTCTTCTTGTTCAGAAGTTCTGCAGCCTTCTGCATGGTCTCTTTTGGAGTTGTGAGCGGCTGATGATTTGAGGGAGTTGCGAAGGTGATCTTGCGGGGGTTAATGGCCTCCCGCTGGATCTTGTCTGCCTCCTTGCGGGCGTCCTTTATCATAGACTCCCAATGTTCTCGGAGTTTTTTGGCCTTCTGCAAAGATTCAACAGCTTCACGTTCTCTTTGGAGGAAACCATTCATTACTTGTTGAGCTTCTTGCCTTTCTTCGAGCATCGCCGCTGCGGTGGTGGAAATTCTCTTGGCGGTAGCCAGCATCTCCTTTCTTGCAGCTTCTAGAGCTATCGGATCTGCGGCTTCCTCCGGAGTTATAGGCTTGTTAAGGACTTCTGTGTGAACTAGGGCTCCTATGCCTCCTTGCTCCACGAGTTCTTCTGGGGTTAGGTAATCCTTGGCCCCAGAAAAATTGTCTTCTCCGGATTCCGATGCGGCACGGCGACGAGGTCGCGATGGCGGAGTATCCGAAGTGGACGCTTTTGGGAGGGCTGCGCTGGTGGGAGTCTCATCTTTGTCAGCGTCTTCGCCTAACCCAGTTATGGTCGCTAGGACCTGCTTAGGTGGAGCAGATTCCGCCTCAGCTTCCTTTTCGCCCTCTATTAGAGCCTGATCGAATTCCTCCGTGTTCATGGACGAAGCATCGTCGGAGGTTGGACTGAGGTTGCCCAGGATTGATTCTTCTACGTCTCCGGCATCCTCTTGCTGATCCGGTGCGCTGCTAGCTCCGGCAGCCTCCTGCTGTTCCAGGGCGTCGCCAGTTCCGGCAGCCTCGACCTGCATGGGTCCTGCATCTCCCGGAGGAGGAGCGGTTACAGCGGTATGTGCGAGGAAGTGCACGAAGTGAGACCTTTGCTTCTCTAACACCTGGGAGACCCAGGCGGATCTGCATTGGTCTTCCACCGTTGTTTCCTGCTCAGGGGCGGATTGGGTGGGTTTTGATTTTTCCAGATCTAAGGCGGAATCTTCCATAGGAAGCTCCAGCATCTCAGATCGGATCTTCACGACTGCGTCCTGCTCAGCGGCGGTCGCGTCAGCGTTACTTACCAGGGCGTTTTCGTCGGAATTGACGGTTTCGCCAATGAAAACGTGTATGCCGCCAGTTGGGACGATGGAGAGCTTCATGGGGTTGGTCCTAGCCGGAATCCAGCACTCGTCCTGGGGGACGATCGGAAAGTTTCCGGCGTAAAGGACACGCCCCACAGCGATGGATTCGTCGTAGCTTCCCATGGCGGAACCCTCCCGGTTCCGGCATCCTGACGCCGCTGGCCCCACGGTGGGCGCCAACTGTCATTGCCTATTCGATGGTGCCTCGGAGGAGGGATCCTCATGAGGGGTAGAAGAAGTAGGGGCCATAGGGCGGAGAGTCCTCGGGACGGTGGTACGCGATTTACCCAGCTTCGGAACACCTGCTCGAAGACAGGGCCTGCTGCTGCTTGTCTGGAATTATATGGGCGCTTTTGTGTTGTTACAATGAGTTGTGGTTGTGCCTCTAGGGCTCCCGGGATCCGGCTTATAAAGGCGCACGGATCAAGGGTTTACATGCAGAGTCCTAGCCGGAATACAAGTTGCCTAACTACGGTACAATAACTTGCCGTGTACGTCAAGGATCCACCTTCCATCTATGTCGTGCAGGATCCGGATACTTTATGGGCTTCCACGGATCCGGCCTTCTTCGTAGGTCGGTTCAGATCCGGCTCCTCGCTCCTGGGCTGGACTTCATCCTTCAGGATCTACAGCAACTGGGCCGCCCGATGGGCCACATGCCTCATCACCATCTGTGGGCTACCCGGGCTTGCCGGATCGAGGCCATGCCGTTGATATACCCATAAAGTATACCCACAACACTTCCCTCGATAGCTGGTGGAGAGGTGCGAGAGATGATGCTCCTCAAGAGACTCTGCTCGATGTCGGACCACTGGACCTGAGAGGAGTGCCAACCACTGTAGGCGGGGTGAACAGGAGGCTGAGGAGGAGGACCTTACTCACCACTGAGCTTATGCAGAATAACCGCTTGTGTATGCTAGATATCGGTGCGCTGACGGCTGGCCTGGAAGTTCTCCTTGTGGATCTCAATGTTCATGCAAAGTACATTGCGCTGAAACCAGTTGAGCTTCTTCACCTCCCTCTGAATGAGAGGAGTAGCAACAGAGCGACCGGGTGCATGGGCACTAGAACGAGCATCTCCCATAAACGAACCTGCAATAGGGGCAGCTTTCTTCCTCTTGATATATGCCTTCCTTAACTTGTGTTCCTCAAAAGGAAACTGACTCGGATCTTCCGCCACAACAGTGTCATTGATAAGCAGCTGAATGTAAGGAGCATATGGCATAGAAGTCCGAGAAACCATGTCATCAAAGATCTCATTGAAGATATAATCCATGGCATCAACGGTGAAATATCTAGTCTCATCCCCATCCTGTGCACACTCACATGAGAGATGAAGAAGGTCCACGAGTGTACCTCGAATAGCATCATTGTTCCCACCACTTGGAGCAATGGTGGCCCTGAAGAAGCAAAGAAGTTGATCATATATAGGAAGAAGTCCAGTAATAGTGCCAACAGCTCCTTCTTCGGTGTAGAGATCAAAGAGCACATCCTTATATGTGCGTTGAGGACCATGGAGACGCTTACCACCACTGAAAGGGTAACCAAGAAGCTCACCAAACTTGTGGAAAGAGGCCTGACAGGGAGAAGTGCGAGACATCCACTGCATGGTGCGATCATCATCCTTCTTGATAGACAGAGTGACATAGAACTGCTGAATAAGGGGAATGTTGAAATTGCACTGAATCTTCATGAGCTTGTGCAGCCCCAACCGCTCGGTCACCCAAACGGCATCCTCAAAGTGATCATTCTATGAAAGCTTCTCCACATCAATAGCTTGCATTGGCCTCACCTTTGACTTGGGTTCATAGATGTCCTTTAAAATGAAAAGCTGCTCCAAGCACGAAAAGCGAGGATCCTCAAAGTCCAGCTCCCGCTCGACATCCTCATACCAGTTCTTCTGTCAGATGGCAGAATATTCAATTGAGTCCATGGTCTTATAATTTACCCTTGTCTCCTTGCCTTTACGCCTCAGAGTAGCTGACTTCCTGGGAGCGGACAGGCCCTCATCACTGGACCGAGTAGCACGAGGGCGACGCCTTCGAGAACCACCACTTGTGAATAGACATAGAGTGATAGCATGTAGGAGAGTAAGCTCATAAGTCATGAATTGATACAGTAGTGTAGTATATATGCATACTAGGAGCCGACAAAAATATAGACAAGGTGGATCGAGAAAGACTGCACCAGGAACAACTCTCCAGGCCGGATAATCCAGTGTCCCCGAGGGGCGGATAATCCAGTCGGGCCGGATAATCCGGCCTTCGCGAGGGGTGGATAATCCGGCCCTACGAATCTGCAGGCCAACTCGATCAAAACCTAGTCTAGCAACAGATCGGCCTCACAGCATGTAAATGTAGTATACTACACACGATTTGGAACAACTAGACAACATCTCAACCAAGAAAATAGCACATATAAATCACAACACCTAGGGTTAGGGATTGTGAGTCGTACCCTCATCCATTGGAGGAACCGCTTGGTGGAGATGGAAGCTAGGAAGGAGGAGAACACGATCCATCCAACAACTTTGAGAGGGGCGGACGGGGAAGCTCCGGCGAGGAGGAATGGCTCCGACGGCTGCGGAGAAGAGAGAGGCGTGTGGGGAGGAAAACTGGTTGTTTGCACCCACTCTCCCCACGGCCTTGATCTAAACTCGCACATCCTGCCCAAGCCAGATAATCCGGCCCAAACTGGGGGCGGGTAATCCGGCCGGGCCGGATATTCCAGTGTCTCATGGGGCCGGATTATCTGGTGTTCTGGAAAAATTCTAGAACACTAGAAATCTGGCCTATCTTTGTTGGGTATTTGCACATTCCCATACATGATGTAATATATGATATCATGTCATGTATAGGGTGCAAATTGACCAATAAGATGAGACAACCAACAACATCCGACCGAAGTCATTCAAACTCCAAGTTTTGACCAAACCATGATTTAAGAGCAAGATGGAAGTGGTTGTAGATGAGAATAGGCTTGGGTTTAGATGGCTCAAGATGTCGATGGTACATGGTCACTCAAGTTTGCAAGATTAGCAAATAAAGGCCAAACTAGAGTGATTTCCCATAAGAACAAATATATGACAAATAAAGTCCATTAAGATCCAAATAACACCAACTCTTCACAAAGAAGAGTGTGGTGGCCTAGGCCACCATGTATGAGTGTTATGGTATGGCACCGCGAAGATGTATCTTGGGTCCAAAACCAATACTCGTCATTGAAGCTCACATATCAACACATGATATAAAGAGAATGATTTCTTACTATTGGCCTTATGGGGGGAGGGATAGCTCAATAATTTAAACCGCACTCCCCCTATCTCCATGCCCACATCTAAACCAAATAAATTTTTGAGAAGAAGGTGTGTTTGCAAGATGGTCAAGCTATACTCCTCGAATCAATGATATTTAGCTCATTCCTCAAAAAGCAAAACCTTGCTTCATCAAGAGGCTTCGTGAATATATCGGCGAGTTGGTCTTTGGTTGGAACATAGCATAATTCAGTATCACCATGGGCAACATCATCCCTAATGAAATGATTCTGGATTTCAATATGCTTCGTTCTTGAATGTTGCACCGGATTATAGGCAATCTTGATGGCACTTTCATTGTCACATAAAAGAGGCACTTTGTCACAAGTGACACCGTATTCCCTTAAACTTTGCCTCATCCATAAAAATTGAGTGCATCCACTTGCGGCGGCAACATACTCGGCTTCGGCAGTGGAGAGAGATATACAATTTTGCTTCTTAGAAGACCAACATACCAAGGACCTACCAAGAAATTGGCAAGCACCGGAAGTTGATTTCCTATCATCCTTGTCTCACGCCGAATCTGCATCAGTGTATCCATTAAGATAAAAACTTGAGCCTTTAGGATACCAAAGATCATATCTTGGGGTATCAACCATATATTGAAATATTATTTTGAGAGCAATCATGTGGCTCTCTTTAGGAGAAGCTTGATACCTTGCACACACACCAACACTCAACACTATGTCCGGTCTAGATGCACAAAGGTAAAGCAAGGATCCAATCATGGAGCGATATACCTTTTGATCCACCTCTTTACCATTGGGATCTAGTGCAAGATGACATTTGGTAACCATTGGAGTGGCTACACCCTTCATTTACGTCATCTTCAACCTCTTGAGCATGTATTGGAGATATTTTGCTTGGTTGATGAGAGTCCCTTCTCTCAATTGCTTGATCTCAAAACCAAGAAAGAACCTCATCTCTCCCATCATAGACATCTCAAACCTATCGGTCATAAGCTTTGAAAAATCATCATTGAAAGCTTTGTTAGTAGAGCAAAAGATAATATCATCAACATATGATTGGCAAACGAAAAGCTCCCCATTGACCCTCTTAGTAAAAAGAGTGGGATCGATTAGCCCAACATCAAACCCACGGTCTATCAACAATTCTTTAAGGTGCTCATACCAAGCTCTAGGAGCTTGTCTGAGACCATAAAGTGCTTTATCAAGCTTATAGATGTGGTTAGGAAAGTCGGGATCCTCAAACCCTGGGGGTTGCTTAACATAAACCTCTCCATGCAAATGATCATTAGCAAATGCACTTTTCACATCCATTTGTTGTAACTTAAAATTATGATGTGTGATACGTCCCAAACGTATCTATAATTTTTGATGATCCATGCTTGTTTTGTTATAATTCTTATATGTTTTATGTGCACTTTTCCACACTTTTTAGCATTTTCTAGGACTAACCTATTAACGCAAAGGTCGCAGCGCTGCCGCTCGTTTTCTGCTATTTTTGTGTTTCAGAAAAGTTGTACATGAAAGTTTCTCGGAATTGGACGAAACAAAAGCCCAGAGTCTTATTTTTCCGGGACGAAGACGGAGCCAGAAGGACAAGCGCAGGAAAGCTGCCACGTGGTAGTACATAGGGCAGGCGCGGCCCCACCTTGGTCGCGTCTGGCCCATGTACTGGTGCCTCGTCGCCTCGTTTGCTCCGCCCTTCCGCCTATTTATTCCTCGTATCGGGAAAACCCCAGGGACCCGAGCCTCCATCCATGAAAAGTTCCGACACCACCGTCAACCGAAACCCCAGTTCGAAAGGGTTCTGCAGTCCATCCCGGCACCCTACCGGAGAGGGAAATCACCGCCGGAGGCCTCTACATCGCCATGTCTTCATCCGAGGTGATGCGTGAGTAGTCCTCCACGGGACCATGGGTCCATAGCAGTAGCTAGATGGTTGTCCTCTCCTTGTTGTGCTTCATGTATAGATCTTGTGAGCTGCCTAACATGATCAAGATCATCTATTTGTAATTGCTACATGTTGGTTTGATGTGGATCCGATTTATAGAGAGATTGCTTTGGTTGAGATTATGTATTATGTTATTATGATCTTGCATGCTCTCCGTTTCTAGTAGATGCTCTGGCCAAGTAGATGCTAGCGACTCCAAGAGGGAGTATTTATGCTCGATAGTGGGTTCATGCCTCTATTTAACCATGGGAAGTGACCTTGTTCTCTACGGTTGTAGATGTGCTGTTGCTACTAGGGAAAAAACAGCGGTGTCCTATTCAAGGGTAGTTTCATCGTTTACTTTACACACATTGCTTAATGCGATAGCCCGTTGCTTGCAACTTAATACTGGAGGGTGTTGCGGATGCAATCCGGAAGGTGGATTATTAGTCATAGATGCAGTTGGATTACGGTCTATGTGTATTGTTGTAATGCCCGCATACTTTCATAGCATGTATTCTGCACCAACCATTAGCATAGAATCTCTGTTTATCAATTGCCCATCTATAATTTGTTTACCCAGCATATTTATTTTATTGGGGAGGCGCCTCTAGTGAAATGTGGACCCCGGTCCTTCTTTTAATTGCAATCTTCTACAGCATTTTTCTGTTCTATTCTCTGCAAACAATTCTTCTTCCACATGGTTGATTTAATCCTTTTTTCAGCAAAACCAGTGAGCTTCACAACCTCGCTGAAAGTTGGGGACAAAGTACTTGGTTGTTTGTGTGCAGGTCTCCACGTTGCTGCTGACGCCGGCAGTGCGCCCTGCCACGAGTTGGTTCGCAACACCTCGGGAGAGAACGTTTTTCTCCTACTAGTCGATAAACCTTGGTTTCTTACTGAGGGAAAACTTCCTGCTGTGCTCATCATACCTTCCTCTTGGGGTTCCACTCAACGTTGACCACCTTCTTCTTTTCTTGTGCGGGCTTGGCCTTCTTCTTATTTGCCTTCTTTGCCTTGGCATTAAAGCCAATGCCCTCCTTCCCATTGTTTGACCTTTGCTTACTCAAAAGGTTATCCAAAGATAGCTTACTTTGGGGAGAGGAGGCCTTAGCAAGTTTATCCTTCTACCTAGCATTTTCCTCAACAATATTTGCATGATCACAAGTAGAGTTAGAGGAGCTAGGCACATCATGTTTAGCAAGCCTAGTTTGAAGTTGCTCATTTGACTTGGTGAGGAGAGAGTGTTCACTCTTCAAGGCCTTGTGAGCCTTGTCTAGATCATCTAGATCCTTAACAAGTTTCTCATGATCAACACCAAACTTGGCTTTCTCCCTTTTAAGCACTTTTTCCTTGGCTCTAGCATGATCTCTTTCTTTAATGAGTTCAGCAATTTCATCTTGAGGCTCTTCAAGAGTTCCTAGTTTCTCTTCAAGAGAAGCTATAGTTTCTTGTCCTTCCTCAAGAGCCCTTTTTAGAGTGCCAAGTTCAAGAGAGTCCTCTCTTTCTATTTTACACTTTTCATCAAGCATATCTTCTAGTTGTGGTAGACGAGACATGAGAGCCCCAACATGCTTTTTGTTGTCACCATTAAAGTTAAAGATGAAAGCATCAAACTCTAGCATTTCTTGTTTAATTTTTAAGCTAGCATGATCAAACCCTAGAGCATTTGGAATGTTACGCATAGAGGGGTTAGGGGATGATACCTCGGAAGATTTAGCCATGAAGCAATTTTCTTCCTTCATGCGAATATTCTCATTTGGGGATTCAATTGGTGATGAAGAGGTAGTGGAGATGGAAGCAAGAGCAACCAACCCATTGGAAGTTTCATATTCTCCTTCATCATCATAATCATCATCCCCGGATGTGTATTCTTCTTGAGTTGAGAACACAATAGATGTATCCAAGGAAGACCTTGCCATGAAGCAATGTGCATTTGTGATGTGAGGGTTCTCATTAGGTGATTCAAAGAGGGATGAAGAGGGAATATTGGCGCTGGCAATGGCGGCCACTTCCTTTGAGGTCTCTTCATCACTATCACTATCATTGTCATCGGAAGAATACTCTTATTTAGTCATTAGCACAATCCTTGATGGCCTCTTGTTCTTCTTATTCTTGATGTCGAATTTCTTGTTGGGGGCCTTTGAATCTTTGCTCTTGTCCTTGGGAATAAGCCTTCCACCACGAGTTTCTCTATTCTCATAGGGGAACTCGGCGATGAAATGAAACTTGTCACCACAATTGAAGCAAGATCTTGATCTTGGGCCCGAGCTCTTGAACCGACTTGCGTTGTTTCTCTTGATGTTTTCTTCCTTTGCTTTGGATGGATCAACCCAAAAGGTTCTTGCATGGAATGCCATATGGTCATGGTAGTGGTATTCCAAATCCTCTGGATAGGACATGCTCCAAGAGGTCCTATATGATTCTTGATTATCCACCTCTTCCACCGTATTGACCTTCAAAGAAAGATTTGTACCTCTTGCCATCCCTATCGATTCCGAGAATCTTGAGAGTTCTGTTCGGCCACCTTCAGAGCTTGCATCTCTTGCACCACTTGATAGGAGGTTAGCTTAGGATAGCTATCTCTTCCAAGGAGACTCTTGACATCGATGGGTTCATAAGGCATCATGCAATTAATATACTTGTCCTTGATCCAAAAGTCATCAATATGTTTGGCACCCACATTCCGAAAGGCATTGGCAATGGTGATAAGCCTTCTATACATCTCATGATGATCTTCATTTGGCAACCTCATGAATCCTTCGGCTTCGTTCTGAAGAGCACTATACTTGTTTCTCTTCATACTTTCACTTCCCATGAAGATTATGAACAAAACCTCCCAAGCTTCCTTGGCAGTAGTGAAGTTCCGAACATAAGCCAAGTCCTTTGTCCCCACAGTGGTTTGAATCATGTTCAAGGCAATAGAGTTAAGTTGGTTATCAACCTCTTATCTTCTATTCAACTTGTTGGGGTTGTAAGGCTTGTAACCTTCCTCAATGATTCTCCAAAGCTCATTGGAGGCACTGCAAACATGAGAGGGAAACTCAAATTACCACTTATTAAAATCTTCAACATTAAACTTGGGTGGATCACCCCTATTGTTTATATGAGGGTGGGTGCTACGCACGCTTCTATTCCTGTAGACAGTGTTGGGCCTCCAAGATCAGAGGTTTGTAGAACAACAGCAAGTTTCCCTTAAGTGAATCACCCAAGGTTTATCGAACTCAGGGAGGTAGAGGTCAAAGATATCCCTCTCAAGCAACCCTGCAATTAAGATACAAGAAGTCTCTTGTGTCCCCAACACACCTAATACACTTGTCAGATGTATAGGTGCACTAGTTCGGCGAAGAGATAGTGAAATACAAGTAATATGGATGATTATAAGTAGTAATTGCAATCTGAAATAAAAATAGCAGCAAGCGAACATGTAGTAGAACTTGTTGGAAACGGTGTTTCAATGCTTAGAAACAAGGCCTAGGGATCATACTTTCACTAGTGGACACTCTCAACAATGATCACATAATTGAACAATTAGATAACCTCTCTTCACTTGTGCTACTCTGAATTACTCTCCTATTGGAATCACTAATCATCACGTAGTGGCTACAATAGCTCCACTCAAAGTTCATCAAGTACTTGATAAACACCACTCATAGGGATATCCTCATCAAATCATAATCCAAGATAATACCGTTGCAATTTAGACCGAGTACTAACATAGCATACACACTGTCAACAATACCTATGAAAGGGGGAATAGATCACATCAATATTATCATAGTAATAGTTAACTTCATAATCCACAAGAGATTACAATCATAGCCTATGCCAAGTACTACATGATGCACACGCTGTCCTCTTTACATCATGGAGGAGGAATAGACTACTTTAATAACACCACTAGAATAGCACATAGATAAAGAGTAGCATCTACTTATTCAACATGATACAAAGCTCATGATCACATAAAGATCACACCATGGGAGAGAGAGATGAACCACATAGCTACTGGTAGAGCCCTCAGCCTCGGGGGAGAACTACTCCCTCCTCATCATGGGAGACAGCAACGGCGATGAAGATGGCGATGGAGTCGATGGAGATGGATTCCGGGGCCACTTCCCCGTCCCGGCGGCATGCCGGAACAGAGACTTCTGTCCCCTGAACTTGGCTTCGCGATGGCGGCGGCTACGTAACTTTTCGTGGCGGAAGACCGATATCTTTAGGGTTTTCGCATCTGGGAGAATATATAGGCGGAAGGGCGGCCTCGGAGGGGCCCCAGGGTGCCCTCCCCACCTGGTGGCGCGGCCAGGGTTGGGCCCGCACCCCCCTATGGTGTGGGGGCCCCTTGGCCGCCCTCTGGCTCTTCTCTGGCTCTCTGGGTCCGTCTCGGCAAAGTATTGACTTCTGTCTTCGTGGGGTCCAATTCCGAGAATATTTCCTGTGTAGAATTTCTGAAACCAAAAACAGCATAGAACAGGAACTGCCGCTTAGGCATCTTGTTAATAGGTTAGTGCCGGAAAATGCATAAAAATGATATAAAGTGTATATAAAACATGTGAGTATTGTCATAAAACTAGCATGGAACATAAGAAATTATAGATACGTTTGAGACGTATCAGTGGGGAACCGGGATATCGGGAGAGCGGAAAGGTGGAGGAACGACATTGTAGCTCTCACCATCACCCGTTCTAGGAGAAGTGCGAGGGGTCTTAATTTTGTCTAATTGATCACCATCCAAGGGCTTTGTAGTAGAGTGTGAGCCCGAAGCATCTCCCTCTACTAAAAGGTCCTTGTCCTTATCCTTTTCCTCTACGACGGGAACGACGGGAGGGAGCGATGTTATAAGCCCCAAAAAGTATATCTTCATACTTTCCATTTGAGCTTCCATGGAGGATCTCAAGGATGTTTCCATCCACTTGAGATCTTCCATGGAGGCTGGCTTTTTGGCCCCTTCCGCAGGCCCATCATCCGGCATACTCTTAGACGGTTAAGCCCGAAATAAGAGCTGACGCTCTGATACCAATTGAAAGGATCGTATGCCGCACGTAGAGGGGGAATGATTAGGTGCTACCCAATTTTTAGTTCTTTTTCAATTTAGACTTGACACAAAGGTAAATTCTCTAGATGTTCAACTATCTGAATTTTACCTATATGATAGGATATACAATTAAGCAAGATATAGCTAGACAAGATATAATAGAGCTAATAAGGATAAAGGTAACCGAGAGTGGAGCACGCAGAGACACAGAGTAGTTCCTTCCTTTTGAGGGGAAGTACGTCTACATTTGGAGGAGTGTGGTCGCCACAAAGGCCTCACTCAGGTCTCCTGTGAGCAACGCCACAAAGGCCTAGCCCACTTCCACTAAGGGATTTCCTCGAGGAGGAAACCGGGCTTTTACAAGGTTCTTGGAGCACACATCCACAACTGAATCGGAGGCTCCCAATAGTTGTAACAACACAACAACAATAACAAGAACAAATCAACCACAAGCAACTAGGGTTTCCAAATGGAACACTGGCAAATGGCCCCTCAATCAAATGAAGGGAAAATGAAAATCGCTTCTGTGAAGATGTAGATCGGAGTCTTCTGCTTCGATTCAACAAAGATCAAGACCTTTGGATGGTTGGAGGAGGAGATCTAGTGAATCTTGTATTTCTTAGAGTGGCTCTAATGGTGGATGAACTTGAGCAAGAATGAGCAAGCAACACTTGAGGAAGAAGGGGGTATTTATAACCCCCCCCCCCCCCCCCCCCAAGAAATCCAGCCGTTGGTGAAAGCTGGGGCCAGATTATCCAGCCACCCCGCAATATTCGGCCCTCGACAAAATATCCGGCCAAATATCCAGCCCGAGTCCAGGGGGTTGCCGCTCAGATCCTTAGCCATTTTTAGGGGCCGGATATTCTGTAAATATCCGGCCCCGGATTATCCGGCCTGGTACTAGTTTTCTGCTTCCTTTTTCTTCCTTCTCAACACAAATTCAACCACAACTAATTTCTGTACTATATCAACCCACATTAGAGTATCCCACATGTTGTCATCAAACACACAACACTTAATTAGAGAGATGTTCTTTCAATATGTACGCCCTATATGAGTCAGACATCAATCTCCGATTAAGCATCAAGACTCCTAACACCATGCAGCTAATCACAAGGTGTTAAAGAAACTTGAAGATATCCTCAGCTACGCTCATTACTATGGAAGTGAGTGAAAGAAGATGCATAAGTTGTTCGTCCTAATAACAGTTGTGGGAAATCTTTTTGTACCATTCAATTTTGTGAAGTTAAGATTTGAGTGATTTTCCTCCAATTATTTATGTTTTTTTACAATTGACTTAAAATCCAAGGATGATGAATTTTGTGCATGGTTGTTGAGTAGCATAGGAGACACAGTGTAATCTCAAGTTTTTACGGCCTTATGTCACCTCTCCTATATCGATATCTTGTGCACCAACATTTTCACCAGAATGTGCTGCCAGAAACCTCTAATACAGAGACCGAAAGCAGCCGACCGAGAAGGCGACAACAATCTACTTAGCCTAGGCGTGTGTGTCTTGAGAGGGGCATCCATGATGTATCCAATGGAACAGGTGAATCCTACCCCAATTCTGTATCTCAGATTTGTCGTTCTAGGTAACTGAGAAGGATATTTCGACCGAACAAAGTACGAGTGGCAAGTTTGAGCATTCCCACGGGTATTTGCAAAATTCGAAACGCGTTGCTTGTACATGGGCCAATCAGTCGAGCCATGTCAGAACATCGCGCCACCCAACTACACGCAGTCATGCACACACCTCCATTTGTATCTAGGCCCGATCCAGTGAGGCGAGATCTCGATCACGCTACGTTATGCCCCGACCTGACCAATGGCGGCGATAAATAGGAAAGCCAAACCCGAAGCAACTATCCTTGCCGAGACAACATAGAGCCCTTCCCAGTCAAAAGCAGAGGAGAGGCCGGAGAAGAGAAGAGGGAGCAAGATGGTGGCACCGCGCCCGTAGCAGCTGCTGCTCCTTCTCCTCCTATCGCTACTACACCTACTGAGATCAAAGATTGGGCGTGTCATGATCCTCAAGACTCTCTCGCACATCTGCTGATAGAGATCTTGAGAAGATTTCTCTCTTGGTAGGGATGTAAAAGTTTAGGATAATTTTCGCACCGAATCGGGTTCTAAATCCATTTTGAGTGTATAGAAAAAATATCAACAATTGTAATACTATATAGATATTGTGAAATTACACTTCATGCCGTATCTATTGGCATTGGAAATATTAATAATTTTATATAAACTTGGTTAACTTTATATTGTTTCATTTTGGACAAAATGTATATGATCTTATTTTCAGGAATCATGGAAGGAGTACTAGACATTTATGGAGACATTTCTTACACTTGAAAACTCTACAACACTCTACCTTAATCTATACCTAATAATAAAGGAGCTAACGTTTCCGTGGTTCGGTCCGTTTTCGTCCAACATATTGCGCCTTCGTCCGACCATCTATACGCCTTCGTCCTGTCTTCGGTTTGCATCGCGTGCGCTTGACGAGCTCTGCTAGCCTCGCCCGTATCCAACACGAACTATTATATGATACAAATTCAACGTTTAGCTTAGCCTGTTTAGCAAACCGAAGGCAATAAAAAGGATTGGATCCTCCACCGAAACCACAGATCGATTGCAAGTTTCGCTGCTCGACATCGCAGCCGTCACCCCGTAAATCTCCGGCCAACGGCGACGTCAACCCCCTCTGGCCAGTGGAACGGGACCGCCGTATTCAAGAATCCTGACCCCCGGGCTCAGGCCCTCCCCTACCATGACAGGAGCTACAGCCCCCGCATCTGGATCCCAGACCCTCCCCTACCTCCTCTGGGTCCACCTTCTGCTCGTGCTGACCATGTGCATCGGGGTGGGGAGGTTGGGCTGAAGCTCCCGTTCAGCCCCGATTGCGTCCTTCCGATCCGGCCCAGCGCCGTGGAGGAGCTCGTAGACGGCACTTGCCGCAACCATGGCGGGGCTTGAGGCGTCGCGTACTTGGGGGCCGTGGCCACGATCACGGCAAGGAAGGGCGGAAGCTCGCGCGCGTCAGGGGAGGGCGCGGAGCTTGGCGATGGCCTGATGTTGAGCCTGGCCGCGGGAGAAGGTGTGTGGCAGAGGTGGAGCAGGTCAGAGCAGAGGATGCCGAGGCCGAGGTTGACGAGTGACGTGGGGCGCGACTAGCTGGAACTAAGAGAGGAAGGGAGGTCGACGAGCGACGTTGGGCACGACCAACTGGAACAAAGAGATGAAGGACGCCAGCTCCGCTCGGTGCACACGCGGGAGGAGTCGTCAGGTATAGCCAGCACCACAAGAAAAGAAAGCGGCACTACGAGTCCGGCGAGCTCGGCGTCGTCCTGCCAACACGCGTATTCGTGCGAGGAGCCGAGGAAGGAGTTGCGGAGTGAGTTGAACCTTGAAATCTCTGGGATGAGCTACCTGCACGCGGCACGGCCGAGTGCCGCTTGGTGGCGCGACGATGAACAAATGGACAATATGCTGGGTAGTCAGGTAAACGGCCACATGTGCATGTGCGTCGAGGTGTGGTGCATCAAGAAACGAGGCTTGATTGCTTCGACCGTGGAATCAATGTGCTTGGAATCAACAAACACCCGTACTGCTAATTGGTTTCAAGAAGACATGGTTGCCTAAGTAACCTCTGACCCTCTGTATGTGGTATGTGCCGTGAGCTAATTAAACGTAAGGGATTGTGGGCTCTGCTCGCATCCATGGATTAAAAAGGAATCCTCTGTCTCGCACGATCCGGCACGACCGCTCTGCTGATACCAAACGCTGATGCAGCCCATGAGTGCACGTATATGAAAAGGACTCGAGCTTCCTCAAGATGGAAACAGAATCGAAACCGAGCTCAATTGGCATCCAATCTCGTCGTCCGGCCCGTGTTAAAAGGCCTTGAGTCCAATCTCAATTGGCATGCAATCTCGCCGTCCGCCGCCTGTGCTCGACATGCTCGTCGATTTCGCAAGGAACCGCCCAAAGCTTCTAATCTCATTGTGGCACCTGTGCTAAGACATTGACGCCGTCTCACCCTACCGATTTGGGCTGAACTTCCTTCGCCCGTGCTACAGCAAAGGTACACATAAACTAACCAGTATTATGGTGTTTAAGAGGAATAGTAGAAGTTGTGTTGGCTTCATCTTAATTGATATTTTCAGTATGACAGATGAATGAATGAAAAAATATTTCTTTTTTACATATGCCATCGTGGTTGGCCTGTTAGAAAAGAATATGAACAAAAGACCGGTTGGATGTAAAAAAAGATTAACCGAGAAAATAAAGAATGATTTCATGCATTGTTCCTTCATTACTTTTTTATGCATTTGTTTCTCATTGCTCGCGTGTTCCATTCGGAGTAGAAGTTGTGTCGGCTTCATCTTAATTGATATTAACATGTTTCAAACTTACATTATACAAACTCTTATGCAGGCAAGGTATTTGGGTTGCAATATCAAATCATGGATGCCAAAGAAGAGAGAAGGAAAAGAGATAGAGAGTGGTATGCACGGATGACGAATGAAGAGAAGCAGAAAAAACTGAAAAAACGTCGTGAAGCCTATCATCAAAATAAAACAAAAGAGCCAGACCAGAAGCCAAAAATATGCACAGAAGAAGAAAAGGAGAAAATGCTAGAAAAACGTCGTGAAGCCTATCAGCAAAACAAAATAAAAGAACCGGAGAAAAGGACAAAAAGATGTGCACAAGATAGATAGAGATATGCAAATATGCACCCTAGCAAAAAGAAAGCTAGAATAGAACAAGTTACAGCTAATCGTGAATTGAAGCGCGGCACACCGTGCAAAGAATCAATTGCCATGATGAACCCGTCATATATCCCAACGGAACAGGAAGTTTTGCTAGAAAAACGTCGTGAAGCTTATCATCAAAATAAAATAAAAGAGCATGAGCAAAGGATAAAAAGATGTGCACAAGATAGGCAGAAATATACAAATATGCTCTCAGAAAAAAACGAAGCTAGAATAGAACAAGTCACATCTAATCCGGAATTGAAGTGCATCTTACCATGCGAAGAATCATTCGTGATGGTGAACCCGACATATATCGCAACAGACCATGAAATTGTCACATCTACCTTAAATGCGAGACGAAGAAAACCTCTCTGTGCAGGAGAAATACAAGCATTGCTACATCGTCGAAATGAAGAGTTCTCGACACAAGCATTGCTACATCGTCAAAACGAAAAGTTGTTGACAAAGCAGAGGAATACTATGTCAAAGTTGTTAATATTTGATGTCAATTGGAAGATCTAGAAATATTCTTAGCATGCTTAGCTTCTACATGACGGGACAATCTTGGAAATTTTTGGGAGCATCTATAAAATCGTTTGCTTTTGTAGATTGACATGATTTTATTCACCATTGCATTATTTCTCGATACAACATGTTAACATTGCCATCATTGACACCTTTCAAAAAAATGAGATTTGACATGCATTATAATGTAGAGAAAAAGGACGAATAAAAAAACTTATCATTCTTGACGGTAAGACGACCTGACAAGAAAGCAATCCTAATTTTTTAGGACTTCTTCGTTCCTTCAAGAACAATCTAAATTTCATTAGTGAAAATCTCTATGCCCCGATAACTATGTAATAAAAATTATCCCGTAGCAACACACGGGTTTTAATGCATCGTCTGTAGCTGATCGGCGTAGAATATCACAGGTTCACCAAGCAACAGATCTTTTGCATGAGCGTTGAGTATTTGATTCTCCCGGTGCAACGCACGGGCACTTTTGCTATATAATAAAAAGAAATAAGCAGACCACAATAGATAATAGTGACATAGTAATCCATAGAGAAATGACATTCTTCCTATCCTTGTTTCCTTGGTCAGATCTACAAAAAAAAATAGCTATTTTTTAATTGCGACAAAATAAAATTTCGAAACTAACAAAATATTCTAGTGCACAAGTGTAATTCCATATATATGTTATTAGATATAGCTAAACGTAGCGATCAAGTCTCGTATCTATACGATAGAATCAGATCTTTGTATATTTGGTAGTTGCTGATTTGTAGGATCTAGATTGATCCATGTACTTGTATCCCAAGCCATCTCGGCTATATATATAACAGATGAGACCACGGCCAGGTTGCATCGGCCTATTACGTGAATCTTCACTTGGTATCAGAGCCTGGCCGCCATGACTTCCCCGCCAACTCTGTCTCTCAAACCGCCGGCGCCATCATCTCCTCTTCGACGACGTCGATCATGTCCCCGCTCACCCCTGCCACGTTCGCCAGCGCGATCTCCGTGCGGCTCTCTCGGACGAACTTCCTGTTGTGGAAGTCTCAGGTCGTCCCCACTCTGCGGGGCGCCAGCCTCTATGGCTATCTCGATGGCACTCTGGCGACGCCGTCAAGACGATCGTCGAAGGCGAAGGCGATGCGGCACAAGAGGTCCCCAATCCAGCGTACACCCGCTGGTATCTTCAGGACCAATCTATCCTCGGCGGCCTCCGCTCCTCCATGCACGAGGACGTCCTCGCGCAGATCACTAGGGAGGAGACCTCCGCCGCCGTCTGGACTTCGCTTCACGCCATGTTCTCCGCGCAGAACGAAGGTAATGCCATCGGCATTCGCACCCAGCTTTTGAACTACCGTCGCCACGATATGCCTGCCTCAGATTACTATCACAAGATGGTGTCCATGGCGGACACCATGGCCAACATCGGCGAGCCCCTCAAGGACTCCGAAGTCATCAGCTACATCCTTGCCGGCATCAGACCGGCCTACAACGACCTCTTCTCCGCCGTCACCATCCTCAGCAACACACGGACCGTCACCCTCAGCGAATTCTACGGCTACCTGCGCGCCCACGAGGCTCGCCAGGCCATGACGGTTGCGTCAGGCTCGGCGGAGTATCAGTCATCCGCCAACGCCGTCACTCGCTCCAACGACCCTTCGCCTCGTCGCCACGACAACAACAATCAGAGCCGCGGTGGCGGCCGCGGAGGCGGCGGTCGCGGTCGTGGCCGGGGGCGCGGCAACTTCAACAACAACGGCCCCCAGTGCCAGGTGTGCGGCAAGTACGGGCACACCGCCCTCCGCTGTCGCAATCGCTTCAACCATGCGTTTCAGCCGGAGGAGTACAACGGCGGTCAGGGCGGCAACCGTCAAGGCGGCGGAAACTATCACGGTGGCAATGCTGCCGTGTACGGTGGCTATGGCGGCGGAAACTATCACGGTGGCAATGTTGCCGTGTACGGCGGCTATGGTGGTGGCCACGGAGGGCAAGGTGGCTATGGCGGTGGTCACGACGGGCACCACGGCGAGCCCTGGATCATGGATAGTGGCGCAACCGACCACATCACAAGCGATCTCGATCGTCTGACCTTCCAGGAGCGATACCACGGCAACGAGCACGTCCATGTGGCGAATGGAGCAGGTTTGCCTATCTCTCACATTGGTCATTCTCAAATTTCGGGCTTAGATAGAAATCTATCTCTTCGCAACATCCTCCATGTACCTAACATTAGTAAACATCTTCTTTCCACTCATAGACTCATGTGTGATAATAATGTCTTTGTTGAACTTCACCCAAGTTTCTTCTTTGTAAAGGATCGAGCCACGCGGAGAGTTCTGCTACACGGTAGAAGCGAGCACGGCCTCTACCCTATTCCACTCCATCGCCCTCCTTCATCACCAGCTCGACACGCCCTCTCCAGTGCCAAGGTTTCTTCGTCTCGGTGGCATCAGCGTCTCGGCCACCCCTCGCCTACAGTTGCTCGCTCCATAATAAAGTCAAATAAATTAGAATCTTCAGTTCAGTCCGAGTCATTAGTGTGCGATGCTTGTCAGCGCGCAAAGAGTCATCAGCTCCCATATAATCGTTCTACTCGTGTTTCTTCGTTTCCTCTAGAACTTGTTCACTCGGATGTTTGGGGCCCTGCTATTGCATCCTCTAGTGGTTTTAAATATTATGTGAGTTTTGTGGATGATTTCAGCCGGTATACTTGAATTTATCTAATTAAGCACAAATCTGACGTTGAACAAATTTTCTATGACTTTCAGCATCATGTCAAGCGCCTCCTAGATACAAAAATATGTGCCATCCAGTCGGATTGGGGCGGTGAATATCACCGTCTCCACAATTATTTCCAACGAACCGGCATCTCCCATAGAGTTTCCTGCCCACACACCTCCCAACAAAATGGCATCACCGAACGAAAACATAGGCACATCGTCGAAACAGGACTTGCCCTTCTTGCCCATTCGTCCCTTCCCGTTCGCTATTGGGATGAAGCATTCCTCACAGCCTGCTAAACCACCTATCACTCGCCTTCTCAAAGTTTCACCTGATTACTCCTTCCTTCGAATCTTTGGCTGTGCCTGTTGGCCCAGTCTCCGTAAATATAACTCACATAAACTTGACTACCGCTCTAAACTCTGTGTGTTTCTCGGCTACAGCTCCATGCACAAAGGCTATAAGTGCCTCGATCGTTCCACAGGTCGTCTCTATATATCTCGTGACGTAGTATTCGACGAGTCGCTCTTCCCTTTTGCGTCCACATCTTCATCCACACCTCCCTCACCTTTGACTGAATCTGTCCTCTTTCCGCAGTCTGAGCCCGCGATTGTGAATGATCATGCGAGTAGATATGATTTAACCTTGCTTTTTCCCATGCAAAGTGTCTCTGATGCAGGTTCTTCTCCTTCGCCGATCGACGTCCTCACGCCATGCAGGTACCCTGCATCGCCATGCAGTACTGGGACAGCACCGACGTCGCCCTCGCCTGCTGGTGGGCCGGCCCATTCGGCTCCGCTTGCATCTCCAGAGCCGCCTCTCCCTGAGTCGCCGGCTAGGGCACCGCCGTCCCCGCCTGTCATGCCTGCTCCGGACATGCCGCCATCTGCGCCATCGACATCTACTGCACCTCCTGCTCGGACTGTCCGCACGCGTGCTCAAACAGGTCATGCGCGTCCCAAGAACTACACTGATGGCACCGTCCGGTATAACCCCTATCGTCGGGCGTTTTCCGCGGCCCCTTCCACTCATCATCATGCCTTGGCTGAGCCTGAGTGGCGTGCGGCCATGGAAGCCGAGTTCCATGCACTTCAACAGAACCAAACCTGGCGGCTGGTACCTCGTCCCGCTCGCGCCAATGTGGTTGGCAGTAAATGGGTGTTCAAGCTGAAATATCGTCCCGATGGCTCTGTTGATAAACACAAAGCACGGCTAGTGGCTCGCGGCTTCACTCAGCGTTTCGGTGTGGACTATGAAGACACATTTTCTCCAGTTGTTAAGCCTGCTACTGTCCGGTTGGTGCTCTCTCTAGCTGTGTCTCGTGGCTGGCATCTCCGTCAGCTTGACGTCAATAATGCGTTCTTGCACGGATTTCTTGATGAGGAGGTTTATATGCAGCAGCCTCCAGGGTTTGAAGATCCTCAACATCCGTCTTATGTTTGCAAATTACAGAAGGCGTTGTATGGTTTAAAACAATCTCCCAGAGCCTGGTACTCTCGGCTCAGTGACAAGCTTCAGCAACTTGGTTTTCTTCCGTCTCGCGCAGATACTTCCTTGTTTATTCTTCATCAAGGTGCTGTCCAGATTCATGTGCTTGTGTATGTGGATGATATCATCATTGCTGGGTCCTCCTCTTCTGTTGTTGATGCACTTCTGCGCCAGCTTTCAGCCGCTTTTCCTCTCAAGGATTTAGGCCGCCTCAACTATTTCTTGGGTATTGAGGTCACTCACAATTCAGGGGGAATAATTCTGTCTCAGCACAAATATGCTATGGATTTGTTGCAGCGTGGTCTCATGGAGAATTGTAAGAGTGTCTCAACCCCCATGTCTGTTACTGATAAGCTTGGCCGAGACAGTGGTACACCGCTCAGCTCCGAGGATGCATTTAAATACAGAAGTATGGTCGGAGGACTTCAATATCTCACCTTGACACGCCCGGACATCTCGTATTCAGTAAACAAGGTGTGTCAGTTTTTGCCTGCACCAACAGATGTTCACTGGGAGGCGGTAAAACGTATCTTGCGGTACATTAAAGGGACTGTGTCTACAGGTCTCAAAATTCGGCGTTCCAGCTCCAGCTTGTTGAGTGTTTTCACAGATGCAGATTGGGCAGGCTGCACGGATGATCGGAGATCGACAGGGGGTTTTGCAGTGTTCTTCGGCTCTAACCTTATTTCATGGAGCTCTCGGAAGCAACCAACCGTTTCTAGGTCAAGCACGGAGGCGGAATACAAAGCGTTGGCAAATGGAACTGCAGAGGTATCTTGGATACAATCTTTGTTGAAAGAACTATACGTTATGCAACCCAGAGCACCAGTATTGTGGTGCGATAACCTTGGAGCCACATATTTAACAGCTAATCCTGTTTTTCATGCACGGACGAAACACATAGAGGTGGATTTCCATTTTGTCAGAGAAAAGGTTGCCATGGGTGCACTCGATGTGCGGTTTATATCTTCTGCAGATCAGGTGGCAGATGGTTTTACGAAACCCGTCACAGTTCAGATGCTTGATCGTCTAAAGCACAATCTCAACCTCTATAGTGGCTGATCTTGAGGGGGAATATTAGATATAGCTAAACGTAGCGACCAAGTCTTGTATCTATACGATAGAATCAGATCTTTGTATATTTGGTAGTTGCTGATTTGTAGGATCTAGATTGATCCATGTACTTGTATCCCAAGCCATCTCGGCTATATATATAACAGATGAGACCACGGCCAGGTTGCATCGGCCTATTACGTGAATCTTCACTTATGTTACAATTGTATAACAAACATAATAGTAGACAATATACATGGTTATTTATACTTCTTAATTTTGAAAGAGATAAAAACATGTGTTGGTGGGTGTACCAAGGAATAAGCACATATCTCTAGTGAAAAAGGAGAAGGTCAAAGAGTTCAGTATAAAGCTTTGTGAGATCGTGCATATAATAAAAGACAAGGTTTTGGGTTGCCGCATAAAGAAACATTTCCCCTAATTAAACTGTTTTTGAGATAAGGATAGCAATGACCAGTGTGGGTCTAGCATATTGACAGCAGCAAAAATATGGTGGATATGCACATTATCTTTAGGCCATATATCAGTTAGACATGAATCTCCGATTAACCATCGAGACTTGTGACACCACATGGCTAATAAAAGAATGTTAAAGAAACTTGAAGACATCCTCAACTAGTCTCATTACTAGGGAAGTGGGTGCAAATAGATGGAGAAGTAGTTTATCCTAATAACAGTTGCGGGAAATCTCTTTGTAAGTTTGTGAAGTTACGATTGGATGATTTTCCCCAATTATTTATGATCTTTATAATTAATTTTAACTCAGGGATTTGAATTTTACGCAAGGTTGTTGAGTAGCGTAGGAGTCACAGTATAATCTCAAGTTTTTATATCCTGATGTCACCTATCATATATCGGTATCTTGTGCAATAACTTTTTCACCTAGAGTGAGCCGTCGGAAACCTCTAATACAGAGACCGAAAACAGCCGACCGAACAGACGACAACCATCTACTTAGCCCGCATGTGTGTCTTCAGAGGGGCATCCATCATGTATCTGATCGAACGGATGAACCCTACCCCAATCATGTATCTCGGAGTTGACGTTCTAGCTAACTGAGAAGGAGAGACTGAGCAGAGTCCTAGTGGAAAATTTGAACATTCCCATAGGTATTTGCAAAATTCAAAACGCGTTGCCTATACATGCGCCGGTGCTTAGGCAGCTTCAATCAGTCGGGCCCTGTTAGAGCATCTCCAGTCGCGTCCCCCAAATGACGTTTGGGGGACGGCGGACAAAAAATAGAGAAAAACGCGTTCCAGTCGCGTCCCCCAAAGCTAATTAGCGCCTCATTTTGTGTCCGGCGTCCCCGGTAGAGACTCTAGGACGCCGGACACAAAAACAGCGTCCGGACGCATGCATGCAGCCCCTAGTTCCCACATGCTAGTCTCTTTCCCCACACTTTCTCTCACCTACTTTTCCCACATGGGGTGGTCCCCTCTATTAAAATGCATGCATCCGAACGCTGTTTGAGGGACGCGGCTGGGAAGGGCCTATTTTTTGTATAGATTTTTGGTCTCTTTTTGTCCGGCGCCGGTCCCAAATGTGCCCCAAATCATTTGTGCCGGACGCTTTTTGAGGGACGCGACTGGAGATGCTCTTAGAATATCGCCACCCAGCTATCCGCCTTCATCCGGATCGAGGCCCGATCCCGCGAGGCAAGAGCCCGACGATGCTACGTTAAGAGCATCTCCACTCGTCTCCCCGACGAGGCCCCCGAGCGACGTTTTTTCCATCCGGACGGCGTAATTCGGCACAGTCGCGCCCCTGGTTCCTCGTTTTTGTCCGGATTTGTGCCTAAATTTATCCGGCGATCCCACGCCATCCCCGGCCCCCCGGGGAGCGCTCGGGGAGTCCGGACGAAACGAAAGCGCGCGTGGCCCCAACTTGTCGGCGACAATGGCCTGGGTTTGTACGGCAATACCCTCGTCTTCCCGATCTACGGCAATACCCTCGTCTTCCCGATCTACGGCAATACCCTCGTCGAACGAAAGCTTTGAACTCTCAAGTGGTGCAACATAGATAGATTATATATATTTCGAATATAATTCGAATAAACATAAAAATTACATATAAAAACTTTAAAACAAACTTAAACTACTTCTTCTTCCTACATGGCCTCGCGTCATCGTCGTGGCGGCGACGCTTCCGGCTCGTCACCTCCTCGTCAGAGGAAGTTGAGTCCTCCTCCTCGTCAGTGTCCTCAGCCTCTTCGTCGTCCTCCTCCTGCTGCTCCTCCTCCGCTTCCTCGGCCTCTTCCTCGGCCTGCTCCTTGGCCTCTTCGTCCTCCTCCTCGTCGTCATCCCATGCGTCCTCCTCCTCGTCGTCATCCCATTCGTCCTTGCTGGCCGGCGGGGGGGAATCGTCGCTGCTGGACGATGCAGCTTTATCCCACCAATGGCGCCATTCAGGCGGCTTCCCCTCGCTGTCGGTGTCCGATGGCCAAGAGAGATCGCTCATGGTTGACGGAGGATGGTGAGGAGAGAATAGATGAATGGCGTCGGCCGTCGGAAACCGTATATGTAGGTCTCTCGACGAAGAGAGCGGCGGTTGCTCTTCCGCGGAGTTCGTGCTCCATTACGGCGGTTCTCGCATCGAGGCCACTTCGACCGTTCCCGACGAGTCGTTTCGGCTCTCCAGACCACTTCGCGACGGTTCAATGCGTCGAGGAAACTCCGACGATTGCCCTTCCCGGTGACTGCACCGTCGCTATGCACGCGGTGGGTGCGCGTCAGAAGGCGAACATGGGCTCGCGGCTGGGAAAATGGGCCTCCCCAGGCCACAAAATACATCCATCCGGCGCTAAATAACGCCGGATTTCGACGTGGGGAGCGCCAACGAGTGGGGATACTCTAAGTCCTGACCTAACGAATAACGGTGATAAATAAGGAAGCCCAAACCCAAAGCAACTCACATCCTTCCTCGAGACTAGACAAACAGAGCCCTCCCCCTAGTCGTCTTGTCAGCTCCGGTTGTGTCCGTCAAGGTTCTGCTCTTTTCTGTGGTCAAGCACGGCAGCGGGCGTCCGCTCGATTTCGTATGGAATCGGGATCCCGGTCTAATCTGATTTCGTGAGGAGGCTGCGCGGCGCGGTTCTTTCCCTAAGAGCATCTCCAACAGCGCGCTGTATTCAAAAAAGCGGCTGGTTTAGCGCGCGAGCGTAAAATTATGCTCCAACAGGCGCTCTATCCCGCGCTGTAAAATACAGTTTGGGGCAAAAGCACTATGTCGTGCACTATATCTACCGCGCCGGAAAGAGCGCGTTGTATCAATCACGCGCAGAAACAGGTATAGATTTTTACAGCTCCAAGGTTTAGAACTTCTGCTGGAGATGAATATGCCCTCACGCGTAAAACATGGATAGAGCGCGCTGTAAAGCGCTTTTACAGCGCCAAGATTTAGCGCGCCTGTTGGAGATGCTCTAAGTAAATGGGTGGAGGAAGGCGGTGTGGTGGAAATAAAAAAGAAACATCTTTTCGATTTGCATGGCAGGTACGACTTACAAGTGGCATGGTGGGTAATTTAGATCAATATTGAGGGCAGTTTAAAGTAGGACGAAATTTTTGGCAGAAACATTACTTTCTTTATTACTACTATATATATATTAGGTAAAGATTTTATTTCCTCCCTGACAAGTCTAGAGCTACATACAATAAACACAGTTGGTTCATGTTGAAGAAGACTCCATAAATTGGGCTTCTGATGGGTTGGGCTTTATCAAATTATAGGCATAAAATTGCTTATTGCTTGTGGACTTGTAGGCCTTTTTGCCCCAGCATAGTTCTGTGAATGTCTGCTCGACGCCGACAACATCGTCCACACATGCTCCTCAATACATTCAGCTACTATACCTACTGAAATTTGCAACGAAGCAATCCATCCATCACAAACCCATCTTGCTGATAGAGGGCTTGAGAAGATTTCTCTCCTGCTAGGGGTGTAAACATTAGGATAATTTTCGCACCTAATCCGGTTCTGAATCCATTTTAAGTGTATAGAAAAAATATCAACGATTGGAATACTATATATATATATATATATATATATATATATATATATATATATATATATATATATTGTGAAATTACACTTATTAATAATTTTATATAAACTTGGTTCACTTTGTATTGTTTTACTTTGCACAAAATGTATACAATCTTATTTTGAGGAATAACGGAAGGAGTACTAGACATTTATGTAGATATTTCTTAGACTTAAAAACTCTACAACACTCTACATTATAATATAATAAAAGAAATAAGCATACCACAATATATTGGGACAGAGTAATCTATCAAGAAATGTCATTCTTCTTGTCCTCGTTTGCTTTGGTCAGATCTACATAAAAATTTCATTTAGCTAAAGAATTATTTAATTACGACAAACTAAAAAACTAACAAAATATTCCTAGTGCACAAGTGTAATTCCATATACATATGTTACAATTGTATAAGAAACATAATACTAGATAATTATATTGCTTAATTGTGAAAGAGATAAAATTGTATATTGGTGGGTGTACCAAGGAATAAACACATATATCTAGTGAAAAAAAGGAAATAAGGAGGTCAAAGATTTTAGTATAAATACGTGGGGACCATTTATTCTGACTCGTCTCCGCTAAAAGATTTCAACATGTCTAGTTAGATTTGTGAGATCATGCACATAATAGTCGATGAGGTTTTGGGTTACCGCATAAAGGAACCATTTTCCCCGGTTAAAGCTACTTTGAGATATGGATGGCCATGCCCAGAGCCGGGCTTGGCAAACTAATAGTATCAAGAATATGATGGACATGAACATCATGTTTACGGCATACATCAGTGACATCAATCTCTGACTGAGCGTCGAGACTTGTGAGACCATGCAGCTGAATGAAAGGTATTAAATAAACTTCAAGACAATCTAAGCTAGGCTCACTAATAGGGAAGTTAGTGAAATAAGATGTAGAGGGTGTTCATCCTCGTAACAGTTGTGGGAAGCTTCCTGTAACATTCAAGTTTGTGAAGGATCTGAGTGATTTCTTCGTCAATTATTTATGATTTTCTATAATTGACTTAAAACCCAATGATGATGACTCTTTTGTGTGGTTATTGAGTTGTAATCTCAAGTTTTTTACATCCTTATGTCAGATTGCCTATGTCGGTGTCTTGCGCAACAACCTTTTGGTCGGAGTGCGTTGCCAGAAAGCTCTAATACAGAGACCGAAAACAGCCGACCGAACAGGCGGCGACCATCTACTTAGCCTAGTCGTGTGTGTCTTGAGAGGGGCCTCCATCCCCGATCGAACGGATGAACCCTACCCAAATCCTGTATCTCGGAGTTGACGTTCTAGCTAAGTGAGAAGAAGAGTTCGACCGAACAAAGTACCAATGGCAGATTTGAACATCCCCACGTGTATTTGCAATTTGCCTGTACATGGGCCGGTGCTATTAGGCAGCTTCAGTCCATCGGGCCCTGTCAGAACATGGCGCCACCCAACTACACGCAGGCCTGCAGACACCTCCACCCGGATCTGGGCTCGATCCGGTGAGGCAAGAGGCCGATGACGGTACGTTACGTCCTGGCCGACGGCGGCGATAATAAATAGCAAAGCCCAAACCCGAAGCAACTCCCATCCTTTGCCGAGACGAGACAGACACAGCCCTCCCCGTCGTCCCCCTGCTCCTCGTCTCGCTGCTCGCCGCCTCAGCGCCCCGCCGCGCGGACGCGTGGGGCAAGGAGGGCCACATCATGACCTGCAAGATCGCCGAGGTATGCTGCTCTGCTCCCTCGCTGACATAATTCAGCTAGATCGAGCTGCCCGTTTGCTCGTACGATGGCCGGGGACGAAGTCAGGGAAGAAGCAATGCATTAGTCCTGGTGCTGAATTACGTGTTGCAGAGGTACCTGTCGGAGGATGCCAAGGCGGCGGTGCAGGAGCTGCTGCCGGCGTCGGCGGGCGGGGAGCTGTCGACCATGTGCCCGTGGGCGGACACCATGCGCTTCCGCTACCACTGGGCCAGCCCGCTCCACTACGCCAACACGCCCAACGTCTGCAACTTCAACAACTCCCGTCAGTACCCTCCTCCTCCCCTCTACGCTCTACATCTCTCATCTGCATTTCAGCACAACGCGTGAACGGGAAAACTTAGCACACGCCGCTAGGCTAGGTCGCACGTTGATTTTCTTCGAGGTGCGACGGCGGACCACCGATGGAAGGTTATTTGTGATTCTGCAGATTGACTGACTGAGCCATCAAGGCATGAAACTGGCGCGCGGTGGCGTGGGTCGCCTTCGTGAAGTCGCCTCAACCTGGAGAGGGGAGAGCGCCGCCGTTCCAAGTGGCGAGCTAGCTGCAGCCTGCGGGGACGGGCGGACTACTGGACGCTGTAGAAATTTTTTTGACGCTCTGTACACCCAAAGTACAAAATGCTGGCTCCGCCCATGATGCCTGCGGTAAGTTGGAACCACCGGCGAGCCTTCGGGACATACACCGGCGGTAAATCCCGTTGGCGTGCACAATTTTTAGTACGCCGGTGGTATACCTGGGTCTATAGGCTTTTTCCTAGTAGTGGTGCCTATATCGTTGGATTTTGCAACAACTTTTTCATCGAAGTGCGCTGCTAGAAACCTCTAATACAGAGGCTGAAAACAATCGACCGACCGGGAGGCGCAAACATCGACCTAGCCCAGTCGTCTATGTCTTGAGAGGGGCATCCATTATGTATTTGATCGAATGGATGAACCCTACCCCAATGTATCATGGTAAAACGTAGATGGACAGGATCTCCGAAGTGTTGTTTCTGTAATGCAAATGAAACTGTTAACCATTTGTTCCTTGGATGTCCATTCGCTACTATTATTTGGCGGATGATTTATTTTGCTTATAATATTCCGCCACCTACGAGTATTACTAACATGTTTGGGAACTGGTTGTATGGAGTTCCAAAGAAAGATAAAAACAAAATTCGGATTGGTATATCTGCTATATGCTGGACAATATGGAACACTAGAAATGATATGATTTTTAATAATCAAAAGGGTACTAACTTTTTGCAGGTAATTCTTCGAGCTGTGCATTGGATACAGCTATGGGCTTTCCTGCTACCGGAGGACCAGCGCAAGGATATGGATACTGGCTGCAACAGACTACTGGCGGTTACGCAGGATTTCTACTACCGGGCTACTGGGTGGCGACATAATAATAGGATAGAGTATGGCTAGCCTATTTAGATGTCTGATGTTCGATTGGTTGATTTATGTGGCAACCAAGTCGGACCTGCTCTGTTTTTGTTTGCTTTATGTTTCTCATACTTAATACTTGATACGTTATAATAAAAGGCCGTGTGCATCAATTGATGCAGAGGCTGGGGCGTTTTTGCTCCTTGATCTAAAAAAAATGTATCTTGAGTCGACATTCTTGCCAAATAAGAGAAGAAGATTCAACCGAACAAAGTGCAAAAACCAATAGTCTAAGGAAATCTTATTTCTTTTATTATTAGGCATAGATAATAGATATAGATGAGACATGCATATATTGTGAAAATACAATTTGTGGTGTATCTATTGGCATTGGTTTGGCATTGAACATATTAATATTTTTATATACACTTGGTTAAGAATTTGGACAAAGGTCTATGACTTATTTTCAGGAATAATGTAAGGAGTACTAGACCTTTTCAAAGATATTTCCTAGACTTGAAAAGTCTATAGCACTCTATCAAGATATTTTAATAAAATAAAATAAATAAGAATACCACAATAGATAACTATGGCCGAGTAATCCATGGAGAGATGTCATTCTTCTTGTCCTCATTTGCTTTAGTCAGATCTAGAAGAAAATTTCATTCAGCTAATGAAAATCTTGAATTGTGAGAAAATGAAATTTTGAAATCTAGCAAATAGTGCACAAGTGTAGTTCCATATATATGTTACAATTGTATAACGGACATAATACTAGACAATATACATGGTTATTATACTGCTTCATTCTAAAAGAGATAAAATTGTATGTTAGTGGGTGTACCAATGAAGAAAAAAACATATCTAGTGAAAAAATAGAAATAAGGAGGTTAAAGAGTTCAGTATAAATATGTGGGGACCATTTATTCTAACTTATCTCTGCTAAACAATTTTAACAAATCTAGCTGGCTTTGGGAGATCCTACGCATAGTAATCGATTAGGTTTTAGGTTACCACTTAAATACCCCATTTTTCCGGTTAAATCCTTTTGGAGATAACGATGGCCACGACCAGATCCGGGCCTTTGGTATCGACCGTAGCAAAAATATGTTGGATATGCACATCACTTGTACGCCCCACATCATGCATATATGAATCTCCGATTGAGCATCGAGATGCGTGGCAGCACGCAGGTAACCCGAAGGCGCTAAAAAACTTCAAAGGTGACCTAGGCTCATTACGACCGAAGTTAGTGAAAAATGATGTGGAAGGCTTTCATCCTGATAACAGTAGAAGGAAAGCATCCGACCGACTGGGCGGGCGGGCGGCGACCATCTGATCGAACGGATGAAGTTACTCTAATCTTGTATCTGCAGTTGGTGTTTTTCTAGCTAATTGAGAAGAAGAGTTCGACTGAACGAATTACCTGTGATAAATCTAAACATTCCCATGGGTATTTGCAAAATTCGAAATGCGTTGCCAGTACATTTTTTTTCAGAACAATTGCCTTTATTCAAATATTAAGAGTTGCATATAAGTTTAAACCATCCGGCACTTGTACAAACCAATCATATCTACCCTCACTAAGCCAGGTACCGAATCTAGCCATTGTACTACGGAGTATTAGGCAGCTTCAATCAGTCGGGCCCTGCCAGAGCATCCCGCCATCCGGGCCCGATCCGGTGAGGCAAGACGACGCTGCGTTACGTCCGGAACAACGGCGATAATCTTAGAAGAGCTCTAAGACTACCCACAATGAAAGATTATAAGAGATCACGATCATCACGATGCAAAAAGTTCGATGTGTCACATCAATAAATGAAGAAAGAGATGGTAGTAGTATCGTATAGACATCTTGTATCATAGCACGTAGAACTAGAAAAATTAATATCAAAGCAATCTTGTACACACTTTTGCATTGAGATTCTACAAATCACTAAATATAACTAATCTATGATACTACTACATGATACTATGCATTGTGAAGATAGTATCACATACTAGTACCATATGCATGATACTACTATATGATACTCCCCATTGTGACTAGTCTAAGCTCCTAGGGTTGTGCGCCCCTGTCGTTCGTTCTGGTCCTACCTGTCAGTTTTTTGCTGTGTTAGTCTAAGTATCTTCTGGGTTCTTGTTGAACGGTTCGTCGGTTGAGATACCGCCTCACAATTTGCAAAAAGAAAAGGAACTACAGTCTCATACAGAGCTTCCGTCTCTACTCTCCCAAATCCCCCAATCTTCCACATAAGGAAGCCCAAAGCCGAAGCAACTCCCGTCCTTCCCGAGACAGACAGAGCGTCACAGAGCCCTCCCCGTCGTCCGCCTGTCAACCAAAGCAGGGGAGCAGAGCAGAGAAGGTCGGAGGGAGCGAGATCCTGCTCCTCGTCTCGCTGCTCGCCGCCCGCCGCGCCGAAGCGTGGGGCAAGGAGGGCCACATCATGACCTGCAAGATCACCTGCTCTGCTACCTCCCTCACTTGCATAATTCAGCTAGATAGATCGACCTGCCCGCTTGCTCGTGCTACGGGGAGAAAGTCTGGGAGGAAGGAATGCGTTAGCCCTGGTGCTGAATTACGTGTTGCAGAGGTACCTGTCGGAGGACGCGGAGGCGGCCGTGGAGGAGCTGCTGCCGGAGGCGGCGGGCGGGGAGCTGTCCACTACGCCAACACGCCCAACGTCTGCAACTTCAACAACTCCCGTCAGTGACTCTTCCCCTCTCCATCTCTCCAAGTTCAGTTATGGCTGTCTTCCGTATGAGATGAAGTCTAATTACGCGCCATTAATATCGCAAGTCAAAAAAAATCACCACCAAAATGGTCTTCAATTTCGACTCGGCGTAAGTATGGGGCTGCCTCTAGTCATTTATGGAGATATTTCTTACACTTGAAAACTCTACAACACTCTACCTTAATAATACTACTCCCTCCAGTTCATATTAATTGACTCTAATATGGATGTATTTAGACACATTTTAGTTCTAGATATATCCATATTGAAGTCAATTAATATAAATTGGAGGGAGTACTATAATAAAACAATTGAGCAGACTGCAATAGATAACTGTGACATAGTAATCCATGGAGAAATGCCATTCTTCCTGTCCTCGTTTCCTTTGGTTGCGACAAAATATAATTGCGACAAAATATAATTTTTGAAACTAACAACATATTCCTAGTGCACAAGTGTAATTCCATACATTTAATTACAGTTGTATAATGAACATAATACTAGACAATATACATGGCTATTTATACTTCTTAATTTTGAAAGAGATAAAATTATATTCTGGTGGGTGTACCAAGGAATAAACAAATATATCTAGTGAAACAAAAGGAGAAATAAGGAGGTCAAAAAGTTTAGTATAAACGATGGGAGCGGTTACCACGACCGAACGAGGAGAGGCGTTGCAGACGGAGCTTGGCTAGGTAGGCCCATTAGGGAGCTATGAATGTCGCGGTCGAGAGGATGGAGGGGGCAGCGCAATCTCAGTAGACGCCAAGACCGAAAGAAGTGGGACGCATTGTCATGTTGCTCAGCAGTGGCGGGGTCATTTAGCTAAGGTAAAAAATGTTATTTTTTCACGACACACCACACCACTGAATCTAGGTACACACCGATGTGCTTTATTAGGATGGAACGTTCAGAAGTTACCATCGCGATGTCACAGATATGAACCATACTGGTCCTCTTTTTACCACCGCTATAAATATCTATGAGACATTGGATTAGCGAAATAGATGTCTATTAATTATTTAACGGTACCACAAAATACCTCTTTTAAAAACTGGAGGAGGTTTAAGGTGATTACTCACCGGCTAGTAGGTCGGGGATGACATTGAGATACCGATCTTAACGGGCGTGTGTACTACTGTGGTGTAGGATGATGGGAATTCAACTACTGGATGGAGATTGGGGCTTTTCAAGGAAAGCACGACGGCTTGGCAGCCTTCATCAGTTTCTTCCACATCAATAACTCATTTAGTTTGTTGTGCTCGTTTGTGGTGGGGGAGCTAAACCAGAAGCATTGATGGGCTGTTACGCGCAACACTCTGCTGGTATGGTGTGTTCTTTGAGCCCCGGGTTGAAACGCAGGGATGGAGCATTTTAACGTGGCAATGAAGTGATGGTTTCAGGTTCACTGAAACGTGATGATGGACTACAGCGGGAGAAAAGCAACGCAATAGGATTGAATACACCTAATGAAAACTGGGTGAGGTGGCACTTGATGATATGTCATGCTTACATGTTGAGAGAAATACTTTTAGTGGGTTGCTCTTATTTAAGTATTATTATAGATTGTAGATGTGTGGGGACCATTTATATTTACTCATCTCTACTAAACGATTTCAACATATCTAGTCTGCTTTGTGAGATCCTGCATATAATAATCGACAGGGTTTTGGGTTATCGCATAAAGAAACCATTTTTCCTAGCTAAACCTTTTTTGAGATAAGGATGTCCATAACCAGTGTTAAGTCTGGCATAATGTCATATGTACGTCATATATCAATCAGACATCAATCTCCGATTAAGCATCAAGACTCCTGACACCATGCGGCAAATCAGTGGCGGAGTTTGGGAGAAAATGAGGGTGAGGGAGGGGCGAAATGCAAAATACGAGGATTTGGGGGGGGGGGGGGGGCAAAAGTCTAATTTTTTTTCTTCCAAGCTGCTCCCAAACATGATTCCTTCATAGTTCATTAAGGTACGCCCCTGCGGCTAATCAAAAGGTGTTAAAGAAACTTGAAAATATCCTCAGCTAGTCTCATTACTAGTGAAGTGAGTGAAAAAAGATGCAGAAGTTGTTCATCCTAATAATAGTTTTGGAAAAATCTCTTTGTAAGTTTGTGAAGTTACGATTTGAGTGATTTCCCCCAATTATTTATAAGTAACTTTAACTCAGGGATGATGAGTTTTACGCATGGTTGTTGAGTAGTGTAGGAGACACACTGTAATCTCAAGTTTTTACGGCCTTATGTCACCTCTCCTATATCGGTGTCTTGCGCAACAACTTCTTCACATGGAGCTCGCTGCCAGAAAGCTCTAATACAGAGACCGAAAACAGCTGACCGAACAGGGGTGGCCATCTCCTTAGCCCGTCCGTGTGTGTCTTGAGAGGGGCATCCATCCATCATGTATCCGATCGAAGCGATGAACCCTACCCAAATCCTGTATCTCGGAGTTGACGTTCTAGCTAAGTGAGAAGAAGAGCTCGACCAAACAAAGTACCAGTGGCAGATTTGAACATCCCCACGGGTATTTACAATTTGCCTGTACATGGGCCGGTGCTATTATTAGGCAGCTTCAATCCGTCGGGCCCTGTCAGAACACGCCGCCACCCAACTACACGCAGGCCTGCAGACACCTCCATCCGGATCCGGTGAGGCAAGAGGCCGATGACGCTACGTTACGTCCTGGCCAACGGCGGCGATAATAATAAATAGCAAAGCCCAAACCCGAAGCAACTCCCATCCTTGCCGAGACCAGACAGACACAGCCCTCCCCGTCGTCCTCCTGCTGTCAGCGAAGCAGGGGAGCGCCGGAGCAGAGCAGAGAAGAGCAGAGGGAGCAAGATGGCGGCACCGCGCCCGCAGCAGCTGCTGCTCCTGCTCCTCGTCTCGCTGCTCGCCGCCTGCGCGCCCCGCCGCGCGGACGCGTGGGGCAAGGAGGGCCACATCATGACCTGCAAGATCGCCGAGGTACGCTGCTCTGTTCCCTCCCTCGCTGACATAATTCAGCTAGGTAGAGCTTCATGTTAGCTCGTACCATCGGGAAGAAGTCAGGAAGGAAGGAATGCGCAAGTACTGGTGCTGAATTATGCGTTGCGTGGTGGTCGTTGCAGAGGTACCTGTCGGAGGAGGCGAAGGCGGCGGTGCAGGACCTGCTGCCGGCGTCGGCGGGCGGGGAGCTGTCGACCATGTGCCCGTGGGCGGACACGATGCGCTTCCGCTACCACTGGGCCAGCCCGCTCCACTACGCCAACACGCCCAACGTCTGCAACTTCAACAACTCCCGTCAGTTCCTCCTCCCTCTCTCCATCTCTCCAACTTCAGTTATGGTTGTTTTCCGTAGAGAAGCTCAAGTCTAATTACGCGCCATTAATAATAGTATCGCAAGTCAAACAAAACCACCACGAAAATGCTCTTCAATTTCGACTAGGCGCAAATACAGGCTACCTCTTACGTGTCACAGTTTTGCTTTTTCTACAATTGGTTAGCATTATGCACAGCTTCAGTCATATCTAATTAAGTAAATATGATGTTCTCTGTTCCTATTACCGAGAGATAGTGAAACCAGGCCATATTTGGCCGTATGGACAAAAAAAGATCTGAAACTCCAAAATGGAGTTCTAGCTAGCTAAAGAGAGCCCAGTTATCAAAAACTCAAAACTTTGTTTTGGAGTTTCTGTAAATATGAAAAAATAATATGATGTACATATAGATGTCTAGTATGCACATCTAAATTTTCATAGAAACGTATTTTCAGTTATGGTCTACAAAAAAAAATACAAATGTGAGGACCAAACCGATTTTTTTTATTTGCATACTTAGAGCCACATGTTTGTGTAGCCCCATGAAAACAAACAGAAAACGAGTGAGCACTTTCTTTGCACGCAATTGTTGAGTTACTATTTTTACAAAGTTTTACAGGTTTGCATAAATAGTTCTTGTGTACCCTTTTTTATTTTATTTAACTTGGGTGGGCTCCAAAAGGCCATACTCAAAAAAGAAAGTGCTACAAAGTGGAATGCGATCCCACTTGTCACTCTCACAAGAACACGCATATTTTCCCCTTTCATCTGTAGAACTGTCTCTGTGATGGAGTTCTTTTTCCCTACGAAACACTCTGCATCTATGATGGATATTCCTCCCCGCCAAAAGAATCTACGATTTGAACTAAGTATAATTTACTGCGATCTAGTATCAGTAGGCGTTGCTTGTCAGAGAGGACTTAGAGGTTGAGTAACGCTAAACAACTCTACGATTTGCTGCATATTTAGAGCCATATGTTTGTGATTTTTGTGTAACCTAAAATGCTATGTGGATTTTTTTTTACAGGATTGCATAAATAGTTCTTGTATATCTGTAAAAAAAAGAGCTTTTTCAAACTTTTGAATGCCGTTTTTATTTTATTTCCTAACACCGAGATCTGTTGAGCACTGGAGCTTGGGCGGGCTCCAAAACGCCACACTCCAAAAATAAAGAAAAGGTGCTACAAAGTGGAATTAGAGCCCACTTGTCACCCTCACAAGAACGCACATTTCCCCTTCCATCTGTAGCAATCAGAAGCTGTAGCAGTCAGTAGGAGTTTCGCATACAAAACTATGTTTCTGATGGAGTTCTTTTTCCCTAAGTAAACGCTCTGCCACCTATGATGGATGTCTCTCCCCTGTCAGAGAGAACTTAAGAGGTTGAGTAAAGCTAAACAACTCTCCGACTCATCTCTGAGTCTGGTCGCTTGCTTCACGCATCGCCCACGCCATGATGCCATCCATCACCACTCGTTGAGCCCAACTAATTCTGACTATGCATGCACGTTTTTTTTTCATCCAATCGCTTTCGTCCTAAAGAGTTTGAAGATTTCCACTGTAACTAATATGCAAAAATATCTCTGAATAACACGGTTTGTGTAAAAACGAAATTTGAAGCTTACGGTTTGTGTAAATTGCACCAGGGAAGTGACCTAGGTCTATAGCAAGTTATATGTTGCACTTGTTATCCTGTCCACACGTTCTTGTTGGGTCAGCCAAGTGTGTATGTGACCACTGGAGATCACATGCAAGTGTCCACTTGTCATGTTAGATCTCAGTTATGGATTATGTTATCCATGTTCTCCCAACCGATTGATAACTTGTGTCGGTCTTCACGCATCGCCTGCATCACATGATCCGATCCAATTTACCCACGTGCTTCTCTTCAGCCAACGACTTTCAAACGATCTGAATATCAGAGGGGATCGAAACAATTGCTCTCATAAATTTTTTTTCGATAAAGGGAATATATTAATATCAAGAAGATACCAATTACACCCAGCATCTGCAACAACGCACCACCCTAATGGCACTACGGATGCACACAGCCAAAAAAAAGAAAAGAAAACTAAGAAACAAAAGTCCCCGCTACAGTATCTCGAGCCTAACAACAGCAATACATCCACCACCATGACAACACCTGAATTACAGACTCTCCAAAAAACGACGCCTTCAAGAAGGGAACAGTGCTCAAACACCGTCGTCGCCCGATCAAAGATCTTAGGTTTTCACCCTGAAGATAGTCCCCGCTCTCAAAACAATGCCTCCACCAAGGTCACTGCAAGGCACAACCAGTTAAGGTCGGACCTTGGGTTTTCACCCTGAAAGGTAGGACTCTGCGCTTCACCTGTGTTGCCGCCCCCACTTCCAAACCGCAGCTATGAAGCCGAGACACCAAGCAAGCCCCTCAACAGCGCGAAGACTTGAACCTCCCTTAGCTAGTCCTCCCCTCCGGCCTTTAAGAAATTCTCTTCTTCCGACTTTCATCATGAATCCATAGTCACTTGATGTCAACACAGAAAAAGAGCTTCGCGCCGCTCCCTCCAGAACCAAACGGTCGGAATAAACGCATGGGCGCGCACGACCGAATACCTCCGGTCCAGCAAACTCCAGGTAAAGCGCTGTTACATTCACCGGCGGAGCCTTCCGGAACTCAACCCTCCGGCCAGATCACGAGTCCAGGCCTCCGGTAGGTCCTCCTCTTCACGCAAGAGAGGCCCTAGGACTGCCGCCTTTATTCAGGTCGGACCCCCACGTCGGCGACCATCCCGGGCTGGCCAACCCAACCCTCCACCGGCGACACCATCGCCGGCTTCCAAGCACCTCCATCGCACCTGACGCCCGCCACCTGCCACCAGGTCGACGCCGTCACCGCCATCCAGGGCCGCCGCCCTTTGTGCCGTGATCCAGACCTTGAGGAGGAGCAGCACGAGATCCACCCCATCACCACCCGCCCGGCGATGCCGAGGCGAGGAAGGAAGGAGAGGATCGCGCCGCCAGGATCCAGGGCCGCGCCGCCGCCCCCATCATCGCCCGCCCGGCGAGGCCGTGGCGAAGACGTGATGAGATGGTCGCGCCGCCATCAACCGCCGGGTCCGGGATCATCCCCCCGGCGCGGAGGCGTGCCTCCTACCTCCGCCCCAGGGGACCGTGCGCGAATCCCCGCCGCCCCCATCACCGACCGCGCCAGGCTTCGCCGGCGGCAGCCTCAGGAGACGGCGAGGAGGGATAGTGTATTAAGCATCAAGTGTTGTAAATATCAGACAGGATAGTGTATTAAGCATCAAGTGTTGTAATTTCTGTTCTCCTAGTGTAATACTATATCAAGTATGAGCTCATGGCTACGTATTACATTGCAGGGGACTGCCACAATTCCAAGGGCGTGCAGGGAATGTGCGTTGTTGGAGCCATCAACAACTACACGGAGCAGCTCTACACCTACGGAGACTCGCCAAAGAGTTCATGTAAGTAGATGCCATGACTCTCATCCAGTTAATCGCACTGTCGAAACAGGCAAGGAGATCTGAACATTCATCCCGTCTGCGCAACCCAGATAACCTGACGGAGAGCCTCATGTTCCTGGCACACTTCGTCGGCGACGTGCACCAGCCGCTGCACGTCAGCTTCGAGGAAGACGAAGGCGGGAACAGCATCCAGGTGCACTGGTACCGGAGGAAGGCCAACCTGCACCATGTCTGTCCTGTTCTCTGTTCTTCTACACCTCCCATCAGACATTCTCTATCTGAATTAAATCTTTCTTATTTGGAAAGGGGAAAGGATTTTGGTCTGAACTGCATTTTTGTGACGTTATATGTTTTGCTAGGTGTGGGATGTCAGCATCATCGACTCGGTGATGAAGGACTTCTACAACAAGGACATGGACACCATGGTGGATGCCCTCGAGACGAACCTGACGCTGAGTGCACCAGTAAACCATCATGCTACCTTTTCTTGTTCTCTTATTATTATCCAGTTCTAAGTACATTGCTATTGCCATTCCTGTTTCTAATGCTGTGAGTTGTAGAATGGATGGTCTGACGATATCAGCGACTGGGAGAACTGCACGAACATGAAGTCAACCTGCGCAAATGAGTAGGATTCATATCGCAGCACTTAGGTTTCAGTTCATGTCTTCTGCAACTAACTTGATCGACATTTGACGTGGTATAATTAAATCTGTGGTGCAGCTATGCAATTGAGAGCATAGATTTGTCGTGCAACTATGCGTACAAGGATGTGACGCAAAACATTACTCTAGGAGGTAACTAAGTGTCTATGTTCACAGTAGCTATTACTATGAAAACTACAGTACAATATGCATTTTAGCCTATAATCTCGTACTAATGGTCAGCAATTATGGGCTCTGGAATGCAGATGATTATTACTTCACCAGGTACCCAGTTGTGGAGAGGAGATTAGCACAGGGTGGGGTCAGATTGGCGATGATACTCAACCGTATATTTGACAAGAAAGTAGATACCATGCCATTATATGTACAGTAAGGTTACCACACACACGCACACACGGCAGAAAAGTATTATAGCAGCCGCTGCCACTACATTGTTTGATCAATTGTCACTTGAATAAGTTTGCACATTCTGTAATAGAAACCACATTATCTTAGCATAGCATTCAGACATGCAATTGTTGTAAAGTTGTAATATAACACGTCTATTAGCTTGTACAATATACCAAACCGGATGTGTATTTCAAAGCAATGCTTATTTTGCCTTATCTTCTTCATTTATTTATATATTTGAGAGTAAATGTTTGCTGGGGATCATTAATGAATTGACTGTACATATCTTTGTAATAGACAGTATAACAGTATGATCAGCTGTTCTAGCCTACTAGGAATCCCTGGGGATAAGTTAAATTTAGTTGCTCAAGCCACTCCAACAAAATGGCTGATACTAATCAATCTGGAACAAATGGTGCATCAAATCAATTTATTCATATCTTACTGAATCATACACAATATATCCACCATCTAAACAACGGGACCCTACACAGAACTTTCAATCGTCAATGCGAGCGACCCACCGAACCCGCCAGTACCTTAGTCAGGGCGTGAGCGGCGATCCCGACCGGGCAGAAGAGCAGGCACAGCGAGATGGAATGTCTGGTCTCGATGTTGTTCTTGATGCCATCATGGTACACCTGCCTGCATCGCCAGTCAAAACATAGACATTATCAGTTTTTCACGAGGCATGTGAACATTCATCTCTATTATGTACCTGAAAAGCAAACAAGAATGGCCAACCTGGCGGCAAAGAGGTCGACGGCTAGGAGGTGGATCCAGGCGGAGGCGACGGTCATCTCGCTCGCGAACATCCTCACAATTCCCGGTAACTGCATTGCAAGATTCATATGTTATGTTTTGCTAGGCGGGAGAACACATTCAGACAATGCAGTGTTGCTGAATTTAGTACTGTTGCTGTAAAGAGTGTAGTGGTGACAGTGGGTGGCTGACCTCCGGGAGCCAGTACTTGCTGGCGAACATGGCGCGGATGGTGTCAGGTGTCCAGGAGAGGTAGAGCAGGTAGGCGTAGAGGAGACCTAGGGCCACGTAGGGGGCGGTGCTCTCCACCGTGCGCTTAGTCTGCAGCACCACAAACACTAGGTGAGTTTTCCGTTCTGCAGGCTGGCGTACTGCCTGGCATGCTCCGGTCGCCGCAAGCGTGTGGGGAAGAGAGGGGTCAGGGAAGAAGGGGCGTGCTTACGATGTCGGCGTTGGGGGCGGCGATCATGAGCGTGTAGAACGGCAGGACGGCGACCGTGCCGACAGTGAATGCAGTGCTGGCGATCTGCGGCGTCGTCAGCCCTGTTTGGGAGCAAGAAAATCGGTCAATGGCGCTGCCAAGTCGTCGTGACTGGTGAGCACCTCGACCAGCTATTAGAATTGCGAATTCTTGGTGAAAATAGAAAGAGAGCGTGCGTACATGCGCGAGGCCGGAGCAGAGGCGCCCTTGCCCGCGCGCCGGCGGCGCCGCGGCGAGGGGCCACGGCGAGGTCCTGCCGGAGAGGGCTCCAAGAGCATGTGGCTCCATGGCCGGCGGCAAGGGCAGCAGCGCGCGTGCCTGCCGGCGCCGGCGTCCGCCTCAGCGCCAGCAGCAGAGGGAGACCGGCGACCTGCAGGGAGCAAGCAAGAAATCAGAAGGATTCAGGTGGAAAAGGCACAGCCATGGCAGCTAAGCTAAGCTTACCCGGGAGGTGGTGGAGATGGCCAGGGCGGAGGAGGCCGCCATTACTTCCTGGGAGGCGACGAGGAGGACCTGGAGCAGCCGTGTACGGGGAAGGAGGGGAGCGGGTGAGCTGCCATTCCCCCCACCTCCTCTATGTACTTGTGGCGAGCAGGCAGGGCGCCGAGCCGAGCTGCGAGTTGATTGAGTGACCACTCCACTGCCTTACCATCTTGGGCAAGGGCCGGTGGCGGGTCCCGCCGGAGTGGGAGGAGGCACCGTCGGCCGGGGCGGTTGCCACCACCGTCCAGCTCCCAGACCAACCACGTCCAGGTTCACAGTCCATTTGCAAATTGCAACTTGCATCACCTCACTTACCCAGCCATGTGCTCGTATGACGAGCCTTGACTCGGACTGCCGGCCGGATCTCCGATCCGTCTCCGTCGGCGGCCGCTCTGCCTCGACACATGGCTGATAGTTCCGGCGCTATATCATCAGTCACCCGCACGGCTCTGCAATCCATCAGTAACCTCAACAAGACAACAGAACACATAAAGCGAACAACAAAGCATACAACATTTAACATCAACCATCACACATCGCAACAGGATACCAACAATATAACCACACAAACAAGAGAGATATAGTTTCAACAAATCTGGATTTAGAAAAACAAAACTGTCTCAACAGATCCATCACAAGGCGCTAATCAGTCCTCGGGTCCAGCCGTTTGGCCAAACCATCTCTCCTCCTCTCCCTTCTCACGGATCAGTCTACCGATAATTAACAATTTAACTTAAAAACTCTGCCATCTCCCTCCCAAGAAGACGTCTCCTTGGGATGAAGATGCTAAAAGAACGGGTAACAACAACTCCGACTAGTATATATTTTTTGTCTAGAACCTATCCAACCCCTTATTATTTCCCTCCCCTTTTCACTGCCTGTATAAATAGAGAAGGACGGTATGTTCAGAACGACGCCATGTACTCCGACGCCATCGCCTGGAGCTTCTCAGACAACACAGACAGGTGCTCTGGGACCGTCGCCAGGTGCTCCGGAACCTTCGCCAGGTGCTCTTGCACCATCGCCAGGTCAGCGGGGAGGTCCAGGTTGGGGGAGAGCGCGAAGCCCGCGGCGGCGGCAAGGGCGATGACCAGCAGGCTGCCCTTGAGGCAGGTGGCGCCACGGGACAGCCTCCCGATGATCACCTTGCAGAGCTTGTCTGCTTCCTTGATGGAAGCCTTCTTCCCAGAGTCTTCTGCTTCTTCAAGAGCCACCTCATTCTGCAATACCAACAACCAATAGGCAGATTAGAACATGTGCAGATATATGCTGGTAGTTCAAGTCAATGTTATCTCCAATCAACAAGTAACTTGGCTAAGTGTCAATAATTCTATCTCTGATCAATAAGTAACTTGGGTTAAAAGTGTTGATAGCAGTATTTCTGATCAATAAGTAACTTGGGTTAAAAGTGTTGATAGCAGTATTTCTGATCAATAAGAAACTTGGCTTAATAGTGCCACTAAAACTAAAACCTAATCAATATAAGTAAATTGGCTTATGACTGTGAATAACACTATGTCTGATCCATAAGTAACTCGGCTTAAAAGTGTCAACAATACTATATCTAATCAACAAGTAACTTAGCCTAAGAGTGTCAATAACATCGACTAATAGATATGTAAAGGTCATTTCCACATCACGAAAGACCAAACTACTTTGTAACAACTCACTAGGACTAGAACTTTGCTGTGCCAATTTCAAGAAGCATCTTAACAGTTAAAAACTACGAGACAGCAAAACAATTTGTACACATAGCTCACCTTGGCCTTTATGCTCTTCAGAGTTGTTTTGAGAGCTTCAGAATTGAGCTTGGGAGCGAGCGTCTTCCAGTCAGCCGCTATTTTGCTCAGGACAACAACACTGGCTCCAATGTTTTCTGGGTGAAATTTGTCCTGAAAACAGAAATTATACATCAGTCACGATCAACTTGTGTAAAATGGCTCTACAAAGGCAAACAAGTAAAATATTACTTACCCACTGCTTGTAGCACTCTGGACTCTGAGTCAAGCACCAAATAAAAATATCAGCGGCCTCCCTGGAGAGCTCTGCATTTTCTGAAACATAATACAACAGTAAGGTAACAGGAATTTGCAAAACATAATTAATTGGCTCTGTATTGCAAATGAAGCTACTGATTAAAAATAACTCACTTTCTTGCATTGCTTTCACAGCCAAGGGCAAAAGCTGCTGCGCCGCTTGCCTCACAGTCTTAGAGCCAGGAGGACCAGCAAGAGCTAGTTCCTTTATTATTGGGTAGGCCGCTTCAAACCTCTCTGTAGCCTAAAGAGATCAATGCACCAGTTAGAACATTCAATTAAACATGCCGTAGAAAGGATGTGAGAATTAACATACCTTCACACGTGCATTAGGCACGGGAAATGCTCCTCTCATGAAGAGATCAAATGTTCCAGCGGGAACCAGGCGCTCCCCCCTTCTAACTGCGCCGTTCAATAAGATACCCCGAGCTTTGGAAGCATTGGGAGTAGTCAAAAACCTGCACATGAAAATCCCATTAAACGCTTCTGAAATGTAACAACTAAGATATAATCAGAAGATGTTATACAGCAGAAAACATAGCAACAGTGTGTTATACATATTTGCAGCAAGTTATACCTTTCCAGCAATTGCAAAACAAGATCTCTTGACTGAGGATTCCCACTTTTTGCACATAATGCGGGAAATAGGGAATGAGACCAGTAAAACATTCCCGATACTAGGTCACCTTGAGATGCCTATGATGAACATGAAAATGAATATGTATAAGGAAATAGGAAATATACAGATTAGGTTGTCAAAAGTAATCGGTGAGCAAAAAGGTTACGAGAAAAAAGTTAACACCTGATTAATAACCCAGGCAATGATGGGAAGCTTTTCCTGTCCAAGATATTTACTGTTCCCCACTATTTTGGGGAAGAGGTTTACTAGTACATCTGGCTTCCTTCTTAAAGTCAAGGCAAGCACAACAAATATTGCAACCTGACAAGATGAATGTTCAGTTAAAAATTCAAGTAAAACCATCAACACGAACAAATAATCACAAGCTCAATAATTGAAAATGTTACATCTATTCTAAGATTACTTCTGGTTGGTGAACAGAAGTTCTTTAAAGAACACTTCAGCAGTGCTGGATATCCAGAAACTGAAGTAATAAAAACAATACACTAACTGTATTTATATAAAGTTTTGTGGTCTTTCCACTTTCCAGAAAGCACAAAAGTTGTGTGTCTTTTGCATTGATGAAATAGACTTGCGTAAAGATGAATGAAATTACTTATGTGAAAAAGGAGCACCAAAAGAACTACAGATCTACAACACTGCCTATTTCTGTTCCACTACAGAAACATACATATCAACAGAAAGAATGTAATTTGCATTAGATGAAACTAATATACCTATTCATCAATGTAGGATGCCAGCAAATGAAATATACAATTTCCAAAACCTATCTATCAATTGGAAATTTTTTATTTAAAATCAAGTGCTTCTATATGCATCAAGCAACCTCAGTGTGGCACGTTGGTTGCTAGACTCAGTTGACACAGGTTCAGTATTACAACATCATTTGCAATTACAAATTTAGATATTATTATTTGTATTCCCAATAATCATGAATCAACGATACTTTATATGATTAACTCATGATATAATAAAGTCATAATGGGATGAAAGCTACCTGGGCTTTTGGAGTTTGCTGAACAACCTTCTTCGAGCCCTTAACTCCCAAAGGTTGACCTGATAATTCAGACATGATGCTATCTATACACCACACAACAAATTCTCCCAAGGCATCAGAAGATCTCTGATTGATCCAATCACTGGCAGTCTTGCAAACTGGCTCAGGAACATGGTTCAAGGGTACCTGTTAGATACATCCAGTTAGGCCCATCACAGAAAAGACCCAGAAGTGTAAAGCAACGCCATCCGCAATTATAAATGTACTGATATAAGGTGAAATTCAATCATATTGATAAAGTTGAAACGGCAATATGGACAAGCGTCAATATACTAAACAGTTAACTCATCTCTACAATCCATCTTACAGTTTAACTCCCCAAACCTGGTTCAGAAACTAATAGAAGGAAACTACCCTATAAAGTTATAATTTTCTCGCTATACTTTGCTCTAGAGCCATTTGGTATTATTATAATTCGGTTTCTTTTAGTGATGCGGAAACATATGCGATGTAATGTAACACACTGAAATAAGTAGTGCACATAGCAGTAATTAAATTACCTTATCCAGTTATAGTAAGGGTACGTACCACCAACATATGCAAACTTACCTAACGGTCAGAATAACTCGACATATGATTATTGACGTTATTTAAAAACATGTCTTTTAACTTCTACGACAACACCACAATCAGCATATAATAATCTGATGACCTTAAATAACTTCCCTCAATAGCTTGACAGGAATTCAGATGATTAATAATACTTGACAGCTAAAAAAGGTAGCACAAGCGCTTAGTAAAACACTAATGACAGTGCTTGAATTAGTACCAGTGTTGGGCGCAATAATACTGAACAATTTAGAAAATACCATAACCGCTACGCAAACCACCTCTACCAACAACACATTAATAAGTATCAACATTGGTGCAAAATTTTAATAATAATAGACACGAAAGTAGCGTAGCCGTTTCACGGACCACTGCACATGATGCTTCAATCAAAAAAGTGTGGCATAATAATACTAAACGGTTAACAAAAATAGCACAACAGTTACTCTTACTCGACTACTACAGAGGATGCACGGATTAGTGTCAACATTGGCGTTAAACCTTTAAGTGTACTACACATCATTGACATGGTGTAAAACCCTACCCTCTAACTTCTAAGAAAAACCTTACATAACTTTCTCAATAGATTTTCAGGAATTCAGATGATTAACAATACTTGACAGACAACGAAGGTAGCATAACTGTTTCGTGAACCACTGGACAGTGCTTGAAGTAGCATCAGTGTTGACGTAATAATACTGAACAGCGCAGAAAACTACCATAACCGCTATGAAAACACCACTACCAACAAAGCATTAATTAGTATCAACATTGGCACGAAATCTAAAAAATAGTGGACAAGAAGTAGCCTAACCATTCCGTGGACCACTACAGATGATGCTTCTATTAAAAGCAGTGTGACATAATAATATTAAAACGGCCAACTAAAAATGCACAACTGTTACTCTTACTTAAACTGCTCCTACAGAGGATGCATGGATTAGTGGCAACATTGGTGCAAAACCTAAAATAATCTGACATATAGTGTACTAGTAACCATTGACATGATATAAAACCCTGCCTCTAACTTCTAAGATAATACCAGTCATTTAACAACCTGATGTCGGATGATTAATAGTACTTGACAGACAACTAAGGTACCATAACAGTTTCTTGAAACACTAAAGACAGTACTGAACAGTTCAGAAAGCTACCATACGCGCCCGTGAAACCAGTATGGCGTAATAATACTAAACAGTGTAACAAAAATACCATAACCATTATTCTAACCACTACAGAGGATGCATGGATTAGTATCAACATTGGCGCGAAACCTTAAAAACTGCCTAACCATCCTAATAAGTGCAATTCTATTTCACATTAATTCAAATGCACGGTTCAGAAAACTACCATAAGCGCTACGTGAAACACCACTACTGGCAACTCATTAATTAGTATCAACAAGGGCGCGAAACATTAATAATAGTGGACACAGAAGAAGCCTAACCGTTTCACAGACCACTGCAAATGATGAAAGCAGTGTGACATCATAATACTAAACAGTCTAACAAAAGTACAATACGAGTTACTCAAACCACTACAGAGTATGCCTGGATTGGTATCAACATTGGCGCGGAAACCTTAAAAATGCATAACCATCCTACTAAGCACAATTCTACTTCACGTGTAACTGATATGCAAACCATAGAATTGGATAACCATCCTATACTAAGCACGATAGTATTCCACATGTAATTCAAACGAAACACTCACAAGAATAAAGAATTAAAGAGCATGTAGCGAACCAATAGCTCACCTCCACCATCTTGGACATTGGTGATTCCTTGAACATCTTTGCCCACGGGAACTGGGCTGCGCTCACGTTTGCAAATGCTCGGCCAAAGTAATCAGCAAACCGCATGAGCTGGATACCCTCCTGGTTCTCATACGAGGCCTGCAACCACAGAGCAAACAATCAGAATCTAACACAAAAGAACACAAAAGAGCTGCACCCTTTTTACAGCATACAGTCCTCGCGCGCAGCACAGTACCAATGAACCTTTCCTGAGATCCCATCTTACATCATGCGATCCCAACTTTCTAGAAAGCCTAATATATCCATACTATAAATACCAGAATTATCGGCTTACTCGATACGAAACTCCATAAAACCGAACGTTCAACGGGAATTAGAACAGAGCCGGCGAGATCCAGCGCTAAACCTTGGCCAGATCCGACCGTGAGGAAGGAGACAAAACCATGATCCAGACCGGGCCTCGCGAGATCTGGCCTCTAGACAAGGCATTTCAATCACGGGCGGGGAGAAGGTGGGGGCTAGTACTTACCGAGACTTCGATGAGGTGCGCGGCGAGGTTCTCGGCGTCGATGAGCGCGGCGGCGTCGGCGACGGTGACCTTGGGCTTCTTCACCTTGGGTTTCTTGGGCTTCTTGACCTCCTCGGGCTGAGGCTTGGCCGCCTCGTCGGAGTCGGAGCCGTACTCGTCGTCGTCGGAGCGCGCGCCCCACGCGGCGATCGAGCCGTCGGCCTCGTCGGCCGCGTCCCGGGCGGCCCGGATCGCGCGGTGCCGCTCCTGTGAGCGCTTGTCAACGCCCTCGAACACGTTGGACTTGGCCAGATCGGGCGCGGCGTGGGTCGGGGCGGCGGATGGGGCCGCGTGCTTGCGGGGTTTCCTGGGGAGGACCTTCTGCCAGCCGTGGGAGGGGTCGGTGGGCGCGGTGGAGGAGGAGGCGAAGGCGTCCATGGATGCGGAGGAGGAACCGGCGGCGAAGGCGACGTCGTCCATTGCCATGGCGGAGGGCGGGGGCAAGTCGTTCTGCTACGAGTTGTGTTTGGTTGTTTGAGAAAGACAGAGGCGAGCGTTGAGGAGGAAAACCGAGGAAGGGACGGAGGATTTTATTCTGCGCCGGGGCAGAGGCGTGGTGCGATTTTCTGGAAATCTTTCGTGAGCGTGCGCGTGACGTGCACCGTCGCCTCTGTCAGACGCTGCTATCTGACCGTGTATTTGGACGTGATCTTGGAGATAAGTTTTCACATTGATTGTGAGCATTTTATAGTTTTTGGAGCTTTTCTATTGCCTTTTATTTCTGTTATTAATTTCATGATCGTTTGGATATGCAGCCTCTTATTTTGGGTCATTAACTCTATGATCTTGTGTGGATATGCTGACATGAATGTGTGAGTGCGTCACCAGGTTGTTTCGAGATGTGTGCAGGCTGGCAGGGGGTTGGATTCAGCAAAACAAAGAGTTGGTAGGGTCACTCTTGCGAGCAAAGGGCGTCAAGAAAAAAAAACTTTTTGTTTACTCGTACCACTTTTTGGTTTTGCTTGGTGTCTATAGTACTAGGATTTTTTTTTGTGTGGCAATCTGAAGCCTGGTTTAAAACCTGAAAAAAATTGAACACATGCAATGGACTCACTCAGGTCATGTTTTCAACAAGATGATTGGTAGGTCATGTTTAACAGTGCGCGGGAAACATAGGGTCTCTGAAACCTAGTTGATATTTTCCCGCGCCTAGGTGAACAATGTGAGGTATTATCGATTTTGATGAGTTGAGCAAGTGATGTGGAAAGTCGACCTTTAATATTCAATCTGAAACTTATCTTTGCTTTCTGTTATACTGTCTTCCAACTGCGTTACATACTTTATGATGCTTTGGATATGCATACGTCGTAGAGTCGTGAGCATTAAGTTTGCTGCCGGTGGATCCGAAAAAAGTACTAACTGTTTTAACCTCTCTAAGCACAATGCGTGAGCGCTAAGTTTGCTATGGGTGAATCCGACAGAAGATAGTAACCACTCTAGGTGATGTGAGCATTACATTTCTTGCAGGTGAATCTGACAGAAAATAGTTATTTACTCATTAACTAAAAAGTCTTCGGTGGGAGATCTTTGGGTGTTTGTGAATCATATGCTTGTGAACTATCCAATTAATTTAGGAACTTTGTGATGCTCTGGATATGCACATGGATAGTTAGGTTTTTGTGTTGGCTGAAACCGACAAAAGTAAAGTAATTCACTGCACTTGCCTTGACAGGGGCATCGTTATTCTTCACGGGGGCAATTGGTAATTACTCATTAACTCAAACAACTTTAGCAAGAAGTTGATGGGTGCACCAAAAGCTGGTGCTTGTAAGCTATCCATAATTTAGATGATTTGTGATGCGCCAGACATACATATATCGCAAGCATTAAGGTTTTTATGGATGAAACCGATAAAAATAATTGTTTGTTTCGCTTCTTAAGCATGTGTCATTGTTATTATTCACGAGGGCAACTAGTTATTACTCATCAACTAAACCAAATTTAGTGAGAAGTCAATGGGTACACGTGAACTATTTGTAGTTAAAGACTTTATGATGCCATAGATTTGCATAAGTTGCAAACTTGTCAGCTATAAGTTTTCTATGGGACAAACCGACAAAATTAGTAATTTTCTTACCTTCTCGAACACGGGGGCATTGCTATTATCCAAGAGGGAAATGAGTTATTACTCATGAACTAAAAATGCTCTCGTGATAAGTCGTTTAATGCCCGTGAAATCCTATTATGTAAAATTCTCAATTAGTTTAAGAACTTTATGATGATTTGTATATGCATGTGTCACAAACTTGTGAGTGTTAAGCTATATATAGTTGAAACTATAAAAAGTTAATTTTCTTCACTTCGCCGAGCACATGTGGCATCGTTATTCTTAAGGGTAACTAGCTACCATCAATTAATTAAAATGGTCCGTGCGAAAAGTCATTGGATTCGCGAGCAAGATAGGACATGGATAAAGTGGCAGGACGAAGCACTCAACATAAGATGGTTTGCACAACATGTTTAAATATGTGCATAGATTGTCGCGTCTTTCAAACCTAGGTTATTTTTGCCATGTGTGGATGCACGAGTGTTAGATACTATCAGTTTAAGGAAATGGCGTGAGTGAAGTGGAAGTGGACCTTTTAGTTAAATCTTATAATTATACTTTTCTTTTCATTATACAACCTTTCAGTTAATTTACTGATTATATGATGACTTGCATGTGCATATGTCACACATTCCTGAGCTTTAAAATTAACATGAAAGTTACCGAAAAAATAGCAACTAGTTCCACTTTACTAAGCACACGGTACATCCTTATTATTCATTAGGAGAACTAGTTATTACACATAAATATATAGCGATTGTGATCAGAAATTTTAGGGTGCACATGAACCCAATGCTTGTAAATTATTTTGTGGTGTCGATGACTTTATGATGCTTTTTAAGCGTTTATTTGGACTAGTGAGTTCATGTTATTAAGTAACAGTAAGATGGAGCTAACTAGGAGCCACCATAGCGATTTGGAAGCCTAAACCGTCCGATCAACCCATCTAACGGTAGAGGGCGTTACTTAGCACCGAAACGTTGTTAGGGAGATTATTTTTCTTTCTAACAGTAAGATGGGGCTAACTAGGAGCCACCACAGCGATTTGGAAGCCTAAACCGTCCGATCAACCCATCTAACGGTGGAGGGCGTTACTTAGCCCCGAAATGTTGTTAGGGAGATTATTTTTGTTTCGTTGGTCGCTGTGAGGGCTCCAGTGTTCGTTGCTGGGTGATGCTTGTTACGCGTACAGCACGCGTCCGTTGGGAACCCAAGAGGAAGGTGTGATGCGTACAGCGGCAAGTTTCCCTCAGTAAGAAACCAAGGTTTATCGAACCAGTAGGAGCCAAGAAGCACGTTGAAGGTTGATGGCGGCGGAGTGTAGTGCGGCGCAACACCAGGGATTCCGGCGCCAACGTGGAACCTGCACAACACAACCAAAGTACTTTGTCCCAACGTAACAGTGAGGTTATCAATCTCACCGGCTTGCTGTAACAAAGGATTAGATGTATAGTGTGGATGATGATTGTTTGCAGAGAACAGTAGAACGAGTATTGCAGTTGATTGTATTCGATGTTAAGAATGGACCGGGGTACACAGTTCACTAGAGGCGTCTCTCCCATAAGAATAAGCATGTTGGGTGAACAAATTACAGTTGGGCAATTGACAAATAAAGAGGGCATGACCATGCACATACATGTTATGATGAGTATTGTGAGATTTAATTGGGCATTACGACAAAGTACATAGACCGCTATCCAGCATGCATCTATGCCTAAAAAGTCCACCTTCAGGTTATCATCCGACCCCCCTCCAGTATTAAGTTGCAAACAACAGACAATTGCATTAAGTATGGTGCGTAATGTAATCAACAAATATATCCTTGGACATAGCATTGATGTTTTATCCCTAGTGGCAACAGCACATCCACAACCTTAGAGGTTTCTGTCACTCCCCCAGATTTAATGGAGACATGAACCCACTATCGAGCATAAATACTCCCTCTTGGAGTTACAAGTATCAACTTCGCCAAAGCCTCTACTAGCAACGGAGAGCATGCAAGATCATAAACAACACATAGATGATATTGATAATCAACATAACATAGCATTCACTTATTCATCGGATCCCAACAAACACAACATATAGTATTACAGATAGATGATCTTGATCACGTTTAGGCAGCTCACAAGATCCGACAATGATAACACAATTAGGAGAAGACGACCATCTAGCTACTGCTATGGACCCATAGTCCAGGGGTGAACTACTCACTCATCACTCCGGAGGCGACCATGGCGGTGAAGAGTACTCCGGGAGATGATTCCCCTCTCCAGCAGGGTGCCGGAGGCGATCTCCTGAATCCCCCGAGATGGGATTGGCGGCGGCGGCGGCGTCTCTGGAAAGTTTTCCGTATCGTGGCTGTCGGTACTGGAGTTATTATCGACGAAGGCTTAAATAGGCGGAGGAGGTAGCTTTAGGGGCGACGCGAGGGGCCCACACAACAGGGCCGCGCGGCCAGGGCTTGGGCCGCGCCGCCCTGGCGTGTCGCCGCCTCGTCGCCCCACTTCGTTTCCTCTCCGGACTTCTGGAAGTTTCGTGGAAAAATAAGATCTTGGGCGTTGATTTCGTCCAATTCCGAGAATATTTCCTTACTAGGATTTCTGAAACCAAAAACAGCAGAAAACAGCAACTGGATCTTCGGCATCTCGTTAATAGGTTAGTGTCGGAAAATGCATAAATATGACATAAAGTATGCATAAAACATGTAGGTATCATCAATAAAGTGGCATGGAACATAAGAAATTATCGATACGTTGGAGACGTATCAGCATCCCCAAGCTTAGTTCCTGCTCATCACGAGTAGGTAAACGATAACAAAGATAATTTCTGAAGTGATATGCCATCATAATCTTGATCATACTATTGTAAGCACATGTAATGAATGCAGCGATCCAAGACAATGGTAAATGTAATGAGTAAACAATTGAATCATATAGCAAAGACTTTGCATGAATAGTACTTTCAAGACAAGCATCAATAAGTCTTGCATAAGAGTTAACTCATAAAGCAATAAATTCAAAGTAAAGGTATTGAAGCAACACAAAGGAAGATTAAGTTTCAGCGGTTGCTTTCAACTTGTAGCATGTATATCTCATGGATATTGTCAACATAAAGTAATATAATAAGTGCAATATGCAATTATGTAGGAATTAATGCACAGTTCACACAAGTATTTGCTTCTTGAGATGGAGAGAAATAGGTGAACTGACTCAACATAAAAGTAGAAGAAAGGCCCTTCGCAGAGGGAAGCATCGATTGCTATATTTGTGCTAGAGCTTTGGTTTTGAAAACAAGAAACAATTTTGTCAACGGTAGTAATAAAGCATATGCATCATGTAAATTATATCCTACAAGTTGCAAGCCTCATGCATAGTATACTAATAGTGCCCGCACCTTGTCCTAATTAGCTCGGATTACCTGGATTATCACCGTAATACATATGTTTTAACCAAGTGTCACAAAGGGGTACCTCTATGCCGCCTGTACAAAGGTCTAAGGAGAAAGCTCGCATTGGATTTCTCGCTTTTGATTATTCTCAACTTAGACATCCATACCGGGACAACATAGACAACAGATAATGGACTCCTCTTTAATGCTTAAGCATTCAACAACAATTAATTTTCTCATATGAGATTGTGGATATTTTTCCAAAACTGAAACTTCCACCATGGATCATGGCTTTAGTTAGCGGCCCAAATGTTCTTCTCTAACAGTATGCATGCTCAAACCATTCAACTCATGGTAAATCGCCCTTACTTCAGACAAGACAGACATGCATAGCAACTCACATGATATTCAACAAAGAGTAGTTGATGGCGTCCCCAGGAACATGGTTATCGCTCAACAAGCAACTTATAAGAAATAAAATGCATAAGTACATATTCAATACCACAATAGTTTTTAGGCTATTTGTCCCATGAGCTATATATTGCAAAGATAGAGAATAGAAATTTTAAAGGTAGCACTCAAGCAATTTACTTTGGAATGGCGGAGAAATACCATGTAGTAGGTAGGTATGGTGGACACAAATGGCATAGTGTTTGGCTCAAGGATTTTGGATGCATGAGAAGTATTCCCTCTCGATACAAGGTTTAGACTAGCAAGGTTATTTGAAACAAACACAAGTATGAACCGGTACAGCAAAACTCACATAAAAGACATATTGTAAGCATTATAAGACTCTATACCGTCTTCCTTGTTGTTCGACCCTTACTAGAAATTATCTAGACCTTAGAAAGACCAATTATGCAAACCAAATTTTAGCAAGCTCTATGTATTTCTTCATTAATATGTGCAAAGTATATGATGCAAGAGCTTAAACATGAGCACAACAATTGCCTAGTATCAAATTATTCAAGACATTCTACCAATTACTACATGTAGCATTTCCCGTTTCCAACCATATAATAATTTAACGAAGAAGATTCAACCTTTGCCATGAACATTATGAGTAAAGCCTAAGGACATATTTGTCCATATGCAACAGCGGAGCGTGTCTCTCTCCCACACAATGAATGCTAGGATCCATTTTATTCAAACAAAACAAAAACGAAAACAAACAGACGCTCCAAGCAAAGTACATAAGATGTGACGGAATAAAAATATAGTTTCACTAGAGGAACCTGATAATGTTGTCGATGAAGAAGGGGATGCCTTGGGCATCCCCAAACTTAGACGCTTGAGTATTCTTGAAATATGCAGGGGTGAACCACCGGGGCATCCCCAAGCTTAGAGCTTTCACTCTTCTTGATCATATTGTATCATTTTCCTCTCTTGATCCTTGAAAACATCCTCCACACCAAACTCAAAACAACTCATTAGAGGGTTAGTGCACAATCAAAATTCACATGTTCAGAGGTGACATAATCATTCTTAACACTTCTGGACATTGCACAAAGCTACTGAAAGTTAATGGAATAGAAAAATCCATCAAGCATAGCAAAACAGGCAATGCGAAATAAAAGGCAGAATCTGTCAAAACAGAACAGTCCGTAAAGATGAATTTCTAAGAGGTACCATACTTGCTCAAATGAAAATGCTCAAATTCAATGAAAGTTGCGTAAATATCTGAGGATCACTCACGTAAATTGGCATAATTTTCTGAGTTACCTACAGAGAATTAGGCCCAGATTCGTGACATCAAGAAATCTGTTTCTGCGCAGTAATCCAAATCTAGTATGAACCTTACTATCAAAGACTTTACTTGGCACAACAATGCAACAAAACTAAGATAAGGAGAGGTTGCTACAGTAGTAACAACTTCCAAGACTCAAATATAAAACAAAAGTGCAGTAGTAAAATCATGGGTTGTCTCTCACAAGCGCTTTTCTTTAACGCCTTTCAGCTAGGCGCAGAAAGTGTGTATCAAGTATGATCAAGAGACGAAGCATCAACATCATAATTTGTTCTAATGATAGAATCAAAAGGTAACTTCATTCTCTTTCTAGGGAAGTGTTCCATACCTTTCTTGAGAGGAAATTGATATTTAATATTACCTTCCTTCATATCAATAATAGCACCAACAGTTCGAAGAAAAGGTCTTCCCAATATAATGGGATAAGATGCATTGCATTCAGTATCCAAGACAAAAAAATCAACGGGGACAAGGTTATTGTTAATCGTAATACAAACATTATCAACTCTCCCCAAAGGTTTCTTTGTAGAATTATCAGCAAGATTAACATCCAAATAACAATTTTTCAATGGTGGCAAGTCAAGCATATTATAGATCTTTCTAGGCATAACGGAAATACTTGCACCAAGATCACATAAAGCATTACAATCAAAGTCATTGACCTTCATCTTAATGATGGGCTCCCAACCATCCTCTAACTTCCTAGGAATAGAAGCTTCACGATTTAATTTCTCTTCTCTAGCTTTTATGAGAGCATTTGTATTATGTTTCGTAAAGGCCAAATTTATAGCACTAGCATTAGAACTCTTAGCAAGTTTTTGTAAGAACTTTATAACTTCAGAGATGTGACAATCTTCAAAATCCAAACCATTATAATCTAAAGCAATGGGATCATTGTCCCCAATGTTGAAAAAAAAATTAGCAGTTTTATCACGAGTATTTCGTAGCTTTAGCAGTTTCAGGCAGTTTTTCACGCTTTGCATTAGAAGTGGAAACATTGCCAACACCAATTATTTTACCATTAATAGTAGGAGGTGCAGCAACATGTGGAGAATTAGCATTACTAGTGGTGGTAATAGTCCAAACTTTAGATATATTATCTTCTTTAGCATTTTCTTCTTTTTCCCACCTAGCACGCAATTCGGCCATCAATCTTATATTCTCATTAATTCTAACTTGGATGGCATTTTCTGTAGTAAATGACTTAATTTCATTATTTTCATTAGGAATAACTTTCGATTTCAAGAGATCAACATCAGTAGCAAGACTATCGACTTTAGAAGCAAGTATATCAATTTTCCCAAGCTTGTCTTCAACAGATTTGTTAAAAGCAGTTTGTGTACTAATAAATTCTTTAAGCATGGCTTCAAGTCCAGGGGGTGTATTCCTATTATTGTTGTAATAATTCCCATAAGAATTACCATAGCCGTTGCCATTATTATAAGGATATGGCCTATAGTTGTTACTAGAATTGTTCCGGTAAGCATTGTTGTTGAAATTATTATTTTTAATGAAGTTCACATCAACATGTTCTTCTTGGGCAACCAATGAAGCTAATGGAACATTATTAGGATCAACATTTGTCCTACCATTCACAAGCATAGACATAATAGCATCAATCTTATCACTCAAGGAAGAGGTTTCTTCAACAGAATTTACCTTCTTACCTTGTGGAGCTCTTTCCGTGTGCCATTCAGAGTAATTAATCATCATATTATCAAGAAACTTTGTTGCGTCGCCTAGAGTGATGGACATAAAGGTACCTCCAGCAGCTGAATCCAATAGGTTCCGCGAAGAAAAATTCAGTCCTGCATAAAAGGTTTGGATGATCATCCAAGTAGTCAGTCCATGGGTTGGGCAATTTTTAACCAAAGATTTCATTCTTTCCCAAGCTTGGGCAACATGCTCATTATCCAATTGTTTAAAATTCATTATGCTACTTCTCAAAGATATAATTTTAGTAGGAGGATAATATCTACCAATAAAAGCATCCTTGCATTTAGTCCATGAATCAATACTATTATTAGGCAGAGATAGCAACCAATCTTTAGCTCTTTCTCTTAATGAGAAAGGAAACAATTTTAATTTTATAATGTCACCATCTACATCCTTATGCTTTTGCATTTCACATAGTTCAACAAAATTATTGAGATGGGCAGCAGCATCATCAGAACTATCACCAGAAAATTGCTCTCTCATAACAAGATTCAGTAAAGCAGGTTTAATTTCAAAGAATTCATCTGTAGTAGCAGGTGGAGCAATAGGTGTGCATAAGAAATCATTATTATTTGTGGTTGTGAAGTCACACAACTTAGTATTTTCAGGAGTACCCATTTTAGCAACAGTAAATAAAGCAAACTAGATAGAGTAAATGCAAGTAACTAATTTTTTTGTGTGTTTTTAATATAGCAAACAAGATAGCAAGTAAAGTAAAACTAGCAACTAATTTTTTTGATATAATGCAGCAAACAAAGTAGTAAATAAAATAAAGCAAGACAAAAACAAAGTAAAGAGATTGGAGGTGGAGACTCCCCTTGCAGCGTGTCTTGAGTTCCCTGGCAACGACGCCAGAAATTTGATGCTTGTTACGCGTACAGCACGCGTCCGTTGGGAACCCCAAGAGGAAGGTGTGATGCGTACAGCGGCAAGTTTCCCTCAGTAAGAAACCAAGGTTTATCGAACCAGTAGGAGCCAAGAAGCACGTTGAAGGTTGATGGCGGTGGAGTGTAGTGCGGCGCAACACCAGGGATTCCGGCGCCAACGTGGAACCTGCACAACACAACCAAAGTACTTTGTCCCAACGTAACAGTGAGGTTGTCAATCTCACCGGCTTGTTGTAACAAAGGATTAGATGTATAGTGTGGATGATGATTGTTTGCAGAGAACAGTAGAACGAGTATTGCAGTTGATTGTATTCGATGTTAAGAATGGACCGGGGTCCACAGTTCACTAGAGGCGTCTCTCCCATAAGAATAAGCATGTTGGGTGAACAAATTATAGTTGGGCAATTGACAAATAAAGAGGGCATGACCATGCACATACATGTTATGATGAGTATTGTGAGATTTAATTGGGCATTACGACAAAGTACATAGACCGCTATCCAGCATGCATCTATGCCTAAAAAGTCCATCTTCAGGTTATCATCCGAACCCCCTCCAGTATTAAGTTGCAAACAACAGACAATTGCATTAAGTATGGTGCGTAATGTAATCAAAAAATATATCCTTGGACATAGCATTGATGTTTTATCCCTAGTGGCAACAGCACATCCACAACCTTAGAGGTTTCTGTCACTCCCCCAGATTTAATGTAGACATGAACCCACTATCGAGCATAAATACTCCCTCTTGGAGTTACAAGTATCAACTTGGCCAGAGCCTCTACTAGCAACGGAGAGCATGCAAGATCATAAACAACACATAGATGATATTGATAATCAACATAACATAACATTCACTTATTCATCGGATCCCAATAAACACAACATATAGCATTACAGATAGATGATCTTGATCATGTTTAGGCAGCTCACAAGATCCGACAATGATAGCACAATTAGGAGAAGGCGACCATCTAGCTACTGCTATGGACCCATAGTCCAGGGGTGAACTACTCACTCATCACTCCGGAGGCGACCATGGCGGTGAAGAGTCCTCCGGGAGATGATTCCCCTCTCCGGCAGGGTGCCAGAGGCGATCTCCTGAATCCCCCGAGATGGGATTGGCGGCGGCGGCGTCTGGAAGGTTTTCCGTATCGTGGCTCTCGGTACTGGAGTTATTATCGACGAAGGCTTAAATAGGCGGAGGAGGTAGGTTTAGGGGCGACGCGAGGGGCCCACACAACAGGGCCGCGCGGCCAGGGCTTGGGCCGCGCCGCCCTGGCGTGTCGCCGCCTCGTCGCCCCACTTCGTTTCCTCTCCGGACTTCTGGAAGCTTCGTGGAAAAATAAGATCCTGGGCGTTGATTTCGTCCAATTCCGAGAATATTTCCTTACTACGATTTCTGAAACCAAAAACAGCAGAAAACAACAACTGACTCTTCGGCATCTCGTTAATAGGTTAGTGCCGAAAAATGCATAAATATGACATAAAGTATGCATAAAACATGTATGTATCATCAATAAAGTGGCATGGAACATAAGAAATTATCGATACGTTGGAGACGTATCACTGGGCTGCTACTCCGAAGATTGAGTCGGGGGCTTTCTTGTGAAACAGGCTAATTTATTGATTTGGCGATGGGCTGCCGCTCGGCGAGCAGATTTTCGTGGCCTAGACCATGCCGTCCTCTCTAATGGCCGACCGAGCTGCCCATCTGCCTTCTGCGAGTGGAGGTGCGTTACATCGCGTCTTTTTGTTCCTCTATATCATCCGTGCACCATCTCTTTGGAATCCATGGACTTTTTCCTAGGGTTGATTTTTCGGTGGTGGTGCTGGATTGGCGTGAGGCTCCCAAGGTTATGCGGCCTCTCGATTCTTATTGTGTTGTTCCCTACCTCGATTTGTCTCCCGAGTCTGATCTTCAACCCTTCTTATGTTGATTTCTCTTGGCTCTGGATGCAGGGTGAGGGGGCAGCATGGATAGATCCGGTCACTTTGTGCTCCATGCCTTCAAGGAAAGTTGACACAATTGAAGTGCCAAATCGAATCCCCTGTCATGGCCATGATGAATCGAACTATCGACAGTAAATCACTGGTCACGACTGTAATAATTGTTGAGAATTATGGGTTTTGAGTTTACTCAGTTCGGTAGTGAATTAATTTGATAGGAGATTGTTCCTTCAAAAAAAAATTGATAGGAGATTGTGGAAACAGAAACATGAGGGTGTTGTAAAGTCAAACATGTGTGATGTTCATTGTGGCATGTGACAACAACAGAGTGGAAGGAAGGCCATCAATGGAAGCGAGGTAGTTCATGCGGGAGGAAAACCAGCTTGCCGCCAGGATGCCCGTGCTCTCAAGTCTCAAGGTCCGATGGAACTCTGCACAGAGGACCACTAAGCCACATGAAGAACTTCCGTTGATTTATAAGAACGCCCATCAAATCCAGACCAGGCCATGGTTTGCAGTTGGTGAGTCCCTTTGCAGCGCTCCTGAACAATTCATTTTCCTCCTCTGTTTTTAAATTTTTGAAGTGCTAATATTTTGTACCTTTCCGCTGGAGAGAAGACACTAGCGGAAATTGATTCATGCACTAAGTTTGCATCCAAAAATGTAAAATTCAATTTATCTGTTGACATATCTTGTTTATTCATAACTAACAGGAAACAGTTAACATCCAGTATGAAATCTGGCCAAGAAAATTCGTTACGAAGCAACAATCCTTGGAATTGGTCCTGATCGAACAGTGGAGTTCTTGTTTACCTTTCATGGCCGATGAATTTTTTTCCCCTTGACATTAGTAGATAACACAACCCTTTAGTGTTTGACTGGATATCACAGTCGGTAAATCAATTCTTCTCGTGAAGCCTCACGCAATTTGCAGATAGTGCCAATTACAAATGGGAACCTAGTGCAGCAACATCAGTGCTCTTCTTCGCTTTTCCTGCTCAGGTATACTTTTAATCCATCAATATTTTTCCCTTTTAGTTTGTGAGGTGAGTAGTAGCATGCCCAGAGTTTCTGATAAGCTTAAAGTGTAGATGCTTGTCTTCTCTTAACTTAAGTGGACGCTCACTTTGTTGTGGCTATTAAATTCCAAGCAATACTCCAGGTTTGTTTATCATTCTGCATAAGGATAAATGTTATAATGTAACCTTTGGATCCCAAGAAAGACACACAATTCTACAATTTTAAACTTTTAGGATTATAATGATTGTAGTAAAAATATTTCTGCATGAACTCAAGGAACCAATGGATTGAAAGATATTAAGAAGTCATTACTTTCCCCTATGCTTAGAGAAGACTAATTAACTAGGAATACACGATTTTCTTTTTTTCACATTCAGGGTAATTTATCCATAAGAGATAAGACCTACTATATTTTAGTATTGTGTGATTGAATGTTTGCTTCTGAACAATATGGTTCTATATTGTCCTGCGTCGCATGTATAGTCCGTGGTTACCTTTTAGCCATTTTTCTAAGATTGTTTCCCTTGTTCAGAACTGGTGAAATACTGAAATTAGAACACTTCCGCGCATACATATATTTAAGTACTAATTTGTAATATTAACTACTTTAGCATGCCCCAGGTGTACTAGCCATGATTCTGCATAGCTAATTACTACATATAACCATTTTGCAGCCATGTTAAGTTTTCCACAACATCTTGTTTCCATGTTTCAGGTGATGTCTAGGCTTTGCTGCCAACAATAGGCAGAGTTTTTTTGGCTCTACTGTGTTTCATGTGGAGGTGATATATAGTTTATGTTGATGATGAGTAGCTGTTTGAACCATAGATTGAGAGCTTAAAGAATAGATTTGGGAAGTTTCATAGAGCAATACCACTACTGCAGGGTGCATGCCATTGATTAATTGTGTGTGAGCATATTCAAAGTCACCAAGAACAAACTTCTTAGGGATGTTTTATTTGTTGTGTTCTGTAGTACTACTGTCTTTTTAGGATTAACGTTAAATAGATCGCTGTCTTCTTGAATTTATAAACATATAATTCTCCCGATGGTGTGCATCATTTTTATCCATGCATGCTAGGTCCCATTTGAGGTTGGAAAAAATACGCATGTAAAGGAGTGGCACGATTTTTTATTTGATGGGAGTACACTAAGCTATTTTAGATCCGATTTACCTATTGCAATGGGTTTTTCTCTAAATAATAATGTATGCAATCGAGCCTCCTTCGAATTGTGAAGGTAGTTGCAAAGATCAAATGCCAAATAATAGTTGATTGGCTCATCTATTCAGCTGTTGTTGTTTATTAAAAAATTCTCTCTACCGCCATTCCATGAGTTTGCTTAGAATCATTGATTCTGTGATTCATTCCATATGTTTAAAGTGATGTAATTCTAAGAAGTAAGGTATTTCCAAATATAGCACTCTTCTAGCACAATATAATTAGTGATATTATAAAATGTTAAAATAAAGTATTTAGATAAGTAAATCAGTTATAATTTTTTTAAATATGCTCTATCATCTCTGTCATGGCGTTGTATGTTAAGTTGTTCATCAAATATTTTCACCGTTCGACATCTTTCAGCCATTTTCCTTAAGATGGGCGGGCGCGGCAACGCGCACCTTTATGATCTAGTATAGTAGTAATGCATACGAGGATTCTCTAGGTGGGAATTAAAACACCAATTCACTCTCTCTAAGGATCTTATAGACGTTATATGCTTCAATGGATACTATAGAAGACTCCCTTCTCCTTTGATTCATATGATAGGAAAATAGTATGAATGGAGAATGTGTAGGATTGAGATGTCATGTCTATGGCAAGAAAATTTCTCTTTCAGTGTGGTGATAGAATTTTCCATGAGGTCTAATTTACTATGAAATTTACAATACCATATTCCTATGGAGTTACTTCGTCCTATGGGATATTGTCCTATGAATCAAACGACTCCTACAGCAAAATTTTCGTTGGATTTCAATCCTACACGAGTCCTTTAGAAACATATGAATAAACGGAGCCTTATGTTTTGAACTATGGTGGCAAGTCTAATTTCAAGCCCTAAATTATGAAAGCATCAATATCAAGACATGATTTTTAAGATTTGTTTAACGTCAACCTTACCCTTTTAGTATTTGATAGTGGCTTTGGGTTGTATTTATTTATTTTTGCTTTTTCAGGAGTAAAACATGATATGATTTTATAATGTGCATAATTTCATCAAAATATGATTATTTGGGTTGGTTGTAGAAATACATGAAACAAATAGATACCTATTATGTTTTTCTCCGAAGATAGATTATCATATTGTTGGATAAACTTGTATTGGTTGTACTTCCACGATGTCCCTCACACCTTCATGATTATTCACAACATTTTATCCAAGACTTCAACTATGTAAAACCACCATAAATATGCAGGTACAAGTTTGGACGTTGGTTTCATGTTTTGATGTTCTACAAAATGTGCAATAAATTTATGAGCATGAAGAAAGTATAAAATTATGGGAAAAAACACGATCTGATCGCGTATGTTATACACCAAAAGGCACAAAAAATGAACTAATTTCCCATGGCATGTTATACACCAAAAGGAGCACCATGCTATCAGTTCATCGTGTTTTCTATATGAATGATTTTGTATAATTTTCTTTGAAAGTTTGAGATGCCAGACCACTTTCAGAACCGATTTACACTTCATTTTAAGTGTCTTTACAAATTGAGGTATTTTAATTTAGGCTATTCATATTTTATGTTTCATGTCAAGTTTACGGTTATAAGAAGTATTCTCTCAAAATGTTACTCTTTTCTGAAGAAAAAATAGTATTTAATATTGGTAATTTCACTACTCAGGTACAACATACAAATTGAGAGAAAATGATCATACTGAGAGAACAGTTTGCCAAATGTATGTGTATTTTCATATGAAAACGCTTTATCAAGTTAAAAACGGATTCTCTTCACTAGGTCCACCCCCAACATCATTATAGTCGATATTTATTTTCCATTTAAAACAAATAGTGAAAATACGAACATCCACAAAATATGGTACACAAAATGTTGAATCAAATCTCCTACATAGTATTTTGGATATTCATTTCTGTTTACTTACCACATCACATTTCAAATATATTGCATCCACTAGATCCACTCCTAGCATCATTATTGTTGATTTTTTTTCTCACAAAATATAGAGCGTAAATCAGAAAATGTCTACAAAATTATGGTTCATATAAATGTTGAATCAAAGGACGTAGTCTTTTGGATATATATTTGAACACTTTCACCCCTATAAATTTAAAACGATTGTCCTCTACTAGCATCATTATAGCTGAAAATTACTTTTTTCTCACGAAACATATGGAAAAAAGTATGGCGCGCACAAATGGTCAAAGGGCACATATGTCCTTCTGGAGTTTCTTAGAATTTTTTGTTGTTGCTTCACATTTGTCAAAAGGTTGCCTTATGATTAGTCATTATATATACTAGTTGGAAACTCAAAATGGATGACAAGCCCCATTTAGCTCTTTATTTTGATTTTTAAATCATATTTCAAAGTTCTACTTTAAAAAAAATTGTAGATGTAGTAGTCATGCGTACCAAATTTCAATGCAAGATACTATACATCATCGAAAACCTATAGAATAGGTTTCAGATATTTTTGAAACTTTGAACTATTGATTTCGATTTTTTCAAACTAAAGGGTTCCATGGAGTTTGGGAACCATTTGTCCACACCCTTATATTATATACAACAAAATATAGTATTTTATACTTATTTAAACGTTGAACCAAAGCACACCCATACGACATCAGATATGTTTCTCATCAATAGACACAGGTGGAAACCAGTCAGATGTCAAGTGCATGTGACCATTCTGACTCGTGAGCGTCTCACAGTGAGATGCGTCTGTGGGGCCACCACATCCCTCTCTGAATTTCTTCCTCGTGTAGTCCGCTGCGTCAACGACCGATCCAAGTTAATGATCACGCTAATCTGCCTCCGAGCAATATCTAAATAGGAACTCATAATTTTCATAAAAAAAGGCATATAATTTATTGAGCTTTAGAAGATAAACTACGGAGTACGTAAAAAAATTGATCAAGCTTATAGAAACTAGATCAATATAAAACTATGATAGTACTATATACATGCAATAGCGCGGATTTTCTACCTGCGATAGCTAAACATTGTTAGCCGTCCATTAACGCTTCTCCGTCTGGATAAAAAACAAGGCATCTTTTTAACTATACTGGACAGAAAATAGTACATATTTTCCTTCATCTAGATAAGAAACAAGCCATCTTTCCAATATTACTCATAGTTCCTTCATATTATTTTTTAAAAAACCTTTCTGACTATACACGATAAAATAACACACCGCTGCTCAATTCGGATAAAAGAAGGCATTTTTTGTCATCTCGAACAAAAGACAGTCAATTTAGATAACGACAAGTTAAACACCGTTAGGTCAACCTACGGTAGTATTCTATAGGATGATCTAATAGTTGGATGTGGGTGCGCAGTAGCTGGCTCTTTTGCATAGATATTGTATAAAAATATATATAATGATGTATTTAATGACAATGATTTGACAGGAGTTGTTTTTTCTTAGAATTTGATCAAATATATCCTTGACTTTTGCAAAAGAAAATATACACATTATTTTATCAAACGGAGTAGTATGGAGTAATAACCTGCCTCCAAAACTCCAATCAAGAGATTATGATCCAAATAAGATATCGATACATATACGGCAACCAGATATCTCCAATTAAAACAGGAGCAATTAGCCACTCGTCACAAGCCTTTCATTTAGAATCTTTTAAAACTTATTTCGCTCCTTTCATTATCATGTCAGTTTGTTTTTTTACCTGATTAGGGCATGTACAGTGGTTCAGACAACTTCCGTCTGTAGCCATTCTCCAAGTCATCTACAGACAATCTTCCAGACAGTTTATACAGTGAGGCAGTCTTTTCAGGTGTCTGTAGAGGGAGCGGTTCTGCGACACTATCGGTCCACGATATACGACGCTTCCAGTACAACGGTAGGAATGTCGTCGGTAAGCAGCAATTGGTACGGGATTAGACCGTCGATAACTTAGGGCATGAGCAATGGGGGCAGTGGTATGTGTATGCCTCATGAATAAAAGTACGTGGAGCAGCTACACAATGAAATAAACTTCCAACGGTGGCAGCAACTCTTGAGACCCACCCTTTCAGCCTTTCCCCTTTTTCTGGTTGTCTGTTTCTATCATGAGGCCCTCGCATGCATCATTTTCTCTTGCTTTACAGTGGAAGATTCGCGTTTGGCTAGGAGGAGGCAGCCTCCTCTGCAGGCTACTACTTTACTCTGCAAGCGGTAGGAAGAGCATTTTAGGACCATCCGAACCTACGTGGAGGGCTGGGGAAGTAGTCCAGCTTGGAGCGTTGGCCATGCCCTTAACAGACGACCTGTTCCGCTTTGCATTTTCTCTCCCCCACGTCATAAAATTTCCTACGTGGTACATGCTACAGACGGCTGACTAGATGCCGCTGTACATGCCCTTATGAGATTATCCTGTCAGTTTGTGATGGCTACCAAAGCAGGAATTAACTGATTGATGACAGGATTGACAGCACAGAGGCGGGTGCTAAATTTGGACTGGATTAATTTCACTCCAAAAACTTTTTTTTTATCTTTGGTAGTTTCTGATGGCGTGATATAGGAGTGATTAATTGCGGAGGTTAATTGCGCTCCTTTTATAGCTTGGACAGGATAGACATGATGCCATCATTAGCAGATAGTGAGGTGACGTCACCGGCGTGTCAGCACTGGCTCCACGCGCACCACGTCGCTCCAGCGCACCTGACCTACCCCTCGCTGCCACGCCACGCAAACAACGTGTGCGGTAAGCTTGGATGGTCCACGTCGTTTGAAGGGTCCAACCAGGGCGATTTGAACAAAAATAACCCAAAAGAAAAAGAAAAGCACAGAACTGACTCTCCGGTAAAACTATTTCACCAATCTAACTCTTTTGTGTGGCGTCCCTCCCACGAGCGCCACACATGCCCATGTGACGCCCCTCCTGCCGGCGCCACTGTCCCAGCCGACGTGGCCCCCTCGCCGCTGAGCTAGTGCGCCCATCCGACGTGGCACCATGTGTGGCGCCCCTCCCAACGGCGCCACACATGCACTTGTAATTGCCCAAAACATATTGTGAGATAATTCGTCTGGGACTTAGCCGTTTTGCGAGGCTCAAAGTGTGGCGCCGATGCCACGGGCGCCACACTAGCCTGTGTGGCGCCGATGCCACGGGCGCCACACATAGAGGCTCGCGAAAACGGCTAAGGACTTATCGTCCGGAGCCCCTGGATATTTTCGATCCAGAAGTTTATATTAGTTGGCATATGTGGCGCCGATGCCACGGGCGCCACACAGTGCAGTGTGGCGCCAGTGTGGAGGGCGCCACACATTGACTTGTGTTAAAAACATGAAAAATCGTACCAAACTCCAACAAGTAGCATTACACATATAACAAGTTGCAATTTCATGACGTACACATATAACACTTCATAGGTCACATTGTAGCACGTAGATTCAAACAACAAGTAGGATTACAGACCATGGTTCGAAATGACATAGGGTTCATAAATCGATACTTATGAAGATAGAGTTCAGAACAACACGTAGCACATCCTAGTAGCGTCCTCGACGTGCCGTCCTCGCGGGCTGCTTCCGGATGGCCATCCTCTTCGTCCGCTGCCGTGGCCTGCTTCCCCGCTGCTCCCCGCTGCTCCTCCTGCTCCTCCTCCTCTGAAGAGAACGGCTCGTCGTTCCTCATCCTCGACAAAGCTGATCTCCGCGGCGGCCTCTCATCCTCCTCAGTGACAACCTTCTTTCCTCGGTTGACATAATCTTCCGGAGTGTACCGGTTTGGACCCTTGCCCCTTGGCTTCAACTGGTAAGCTGACCTTGGGGCTTGCTTGGAGATATGCTTTGGAAGTATGCCTTGACTCAGAATTAGCTCGTCCTCAGGAATCTTCACAAACATGAACACATGAGATTACAAAAGTTGAAATTAGTAAGAACATATTTGACAGCAACAAAATAGTCCATACCTCCCGCTCTTCTGAAGAGGAAGATGTAGCGATTTCGGCTTCCCGGCAACCTAGCAAGCTGGCTAACCGCCGCATCTTTCGTGCAGTGTTCTGTGTCATGCCGTTCATGGTTACAAAGCCACCACATCATAGTAGCGTACATTCAAAGTTGGTGATCATACCTTAATGAAATACCGCAACGGTCCGATAGGCTTGTCATCTCTCCCGCTCTGCTCCCACATAACCTCGCACTCTTCAGCTGTTTTTTGGATCTCCTCCCGCTGTGACAAACATAGCATACACAATTGAAGCGAGCACATGGCAATGTAGATGATGTACTAGTTAGTGAGAGAATCCATTATCACGAAGTTCAGCTCGGAAGCAATAGAAGTCGATCTCCCTCTGCGAGCAAAGGTGTCGTGCTGGCTTTGCCCAACCTCATCGAACTGGATGGGGTCGTCCAAGATCTCCTCAGGATACGCGTGCTTAACTAACTCGATACGCGTGTTCTCATGGAACCACTCGAGGTAGTTGTTGAAAGCGGCGAAGTCGTGAGGCACAATCTGCTCAGGGCCAGCATTCCGTGTCGCTTCCAAACAGTGTAGGAACGCTGCGACGTGGCCGCTATGATGAACTGGCCAATTTGTGATCTTCCTCTGCCGCTGCCTATCAAGCCTGCAAGAATCAAGAAGTTAGATTGTACCTCTTCTATCAAGAATCTTCCATCGCATGATTCCAGAAGTTTACCTATGAAGCGTCTTGTCCGTGTCTTGCCACTGAGGTGGGCACTCCTGATACAGCCCAAACTGTCTCATCACTCTTTGCGGCTGGTGGTGTTCAACAAGCCACATGCATATGAGTGGGCAGCGCATACGCCAGAACCGCGCCTCCTCCGTGCACTTGCGGTTGAGGTCAGCCATCCCCGAGCCAATATGGTAGTAGCTACCATATGGCTCCCATTCCACCTGCAGCATACAAATATCTCAGAATTTAGAACATGACCGTAGAATCAATGAAAACTAGGATTGCAAAAGAGTGATCGGTTACACTCGCCGGTAAGAGTGTCCAACTCCACGATAATCTGCCTGTACATGACCATTGGATCGCTCGTCACCGCCGAGACATTGTCCCAAAGGTATGCCCAAGTGGGCTCCCGATCAGGGTTGTTCGGGTGATGAGGCCATGGCCTCTCGTTGAGTGTCCTAGGCCGCCCAACTGATAGGCGGTCCCAGCTCCATACGGAAAGTAGGAGCATGCATCCACCAATACCGCCGCTCCTGGCCTCAAGCTCCCAGTCGTGCGACAAGCTTCGTCCAACTGCGCACGTAAGACATTTGGTTAGTACTTTGTCTAGCACACTACTATAGGAAAATAGTACATAGAGCAAATCATCACCTGCCGGTAGAGGTAGGCAAGTCCCGCTGTTCCCCAACTCCACCGGTTATCCAACACCGTAAGCGCCTTCAGCCAACACCAATAGGCCAGCTTCCCCCCACTGTCAGGAAAGAGAGTCCTCGAAATCATGTACCATAAGTACACGCGGGCGTACGTCCTCCGAGTGTCCTCGTCGGCCTCTTCCGGGCATTCTCCAAAGTTAGTCCTGATCCAATAGAAAGACGCGCCGGCGGGAGCTCTCTTCTTTGGTTCTGCTGGCAGCGGAGGAGCCCTGCCAATAAGCACCTCCATCTGCTGGCGCCACCCATCAGAAGCTGTGTTCATACACAGTGGCTCGCCCTGAATAGGTAGTCCAAGGATCATGGAAACATCCTGGAGAGTAGGGGCCATCTCGCCGGCCCTCAAGTGGAAGGTGTGAGTCTCCGGCCTCCACCGGTCGACAAGGGCGGTGAGTGCCGAGGGGTTCATGTGTGGCCCCCCACGGCTTACAAAGGATATGAACGGCATAAGACCGGTAGGCTGGATGAACTCCGTGTACCTCTCGTCATACGGTATATCCGCTGTGCCATGGTAACGAATCTTCAAAGGGTGAAGATCCGTTCCCCTCTCCGTCATATGAACAGCCCGGTGCTCCCTGTCGTACTCTTCATCCAGAAGCCACACCATCCTACATGTTTACACAACCATATTATGAGTCATTCCACTAACAAAAATGAGCAACACATACATGAGAATATATCTAACTTTCGAATCACCTATACATCACACATACATGAGAGTTCATATCCAAATACATCACACATATGAATTTCGTAAAACATACCATTCCTAGGCACATAATAGACATATGTAAGACAATAGAATGCATTTGCTAAGCTCCAATTTTGCCTTTCACCACATACATACATAAGGTTCCATACATACACACATACATTCATATCTAGGGTTCCAACAAATATTTGGTTCAAATATGAGTTATTCCATCACAAATAATAGGCATATGTAACAAATTTGAATGCATTTGCTAGGCAAATATTAGACATTTCAACACATACATACATAGGATTTCAACACATACATGTAAAATTTCATTCAACACATCTAGGGTTCCTACATATCTAGGGTTCCTACATATCTAGGGTTCCTACACATACACATTCAACACATACATAGCCATTTCAAATCTAGTTTCCATGTTTAGGGTTCATGTACAAATCTAGCAAGATCTATGAAATTAGTGGATGAATGTGAGGGATTTGACGGGAATTACCTTGAGGAATGGATGGGGAAGATATTGGCCGGTCAGATCTGACGAATTTGTGGCCGATTTGTTGGGGGAGAGAGGGAGGGAGGAGGAGGAACCGCCGGCCGCCTTGGGGGAGAGAGGGAGGGAGGAGAAGAAACAGAGAAGAAGATGGTCGGGCTGGGCGCGGGCGCCACACTTAAGTGGATGTGTGGCGCCCGTGGCATCGGCGCCACACAGGCTAGTGTGGCGCCCGTGGCATCGGCGCCACACATTGAGCCTCGCAAAACGGCTAACTCCCAGACAAATTGTCTCACAGTATGTTTTGGTCAATTACAAGTGCATGTGTGGCGCCAGGGGCGCCACACATGGTGCCACGTCGGATGGGCGCACCAGCTCAGCGGCGAGGGGGCCACGTCGGCTGGGACAGTGGCGCCGGCAGGAGGGGCGCCACATGGGCATGTGTGGCGCCCGTGGGAGGGGCGCCACACAAAAGGGTTAGATTGGTGAAATAGTTTCGCCGGAGGGTCAGTCTGTGTTTTTCTTTCTCTTTTGGGTTATTTTTGTGCAAATCGCCTCCGACCAGAGGGCACACATTGCTTTTTTTTTGTGTGAAAGAATTGGCTTGAGCTCTCACCCGGGCCGGAGCTCATGGGCTCCCTTTTTTTTACTTCCTCCGATTCCTATTATTTAACACTAATATAGATACATTTAGATACATTTTAATTATATGTATATCTATTTTAGTGGCAAATAATATGGATCAGAGGGAGTGTGACAAAACGTCGAAAGCTCTAAAAAAGGCCGATCTTCAAGAAAGGTAATAAATTATCTTTGCACGTGAGGTGTCAGAAAATTTCTAGGAAGTAATGTTCCTAGGGAAATAAAGTGGAAATGGCAGACAGAGGAACGGATAGGCGAGGGTGGGCTGTCCTTTTCCCTTTATTTTCTAGACTAGATTCATTTTTTAAATTAAATATCTTAAGAATTATAAGTTCAAATTATGAACCGTTTTTGTTTTTGAGATCCCCGCGTAGAGATCTTCAAAAGTAGATTCATCTTGATAGATTTCGTGAATTTTTTTATGCTTCTAAAGTTCTAATAGTAGTATAGTAGTATTCGGGGTGTGTACGTAACTATATTCGGTCTTGCGATGTATGTACTTTGTTTTTTAGTGTATTTGATGTAATTTTTCTTTACACGGTAACTGTACTCGAGTTTGTGTGTGCAATTTTACTCTAATTGCTCGTTTGTGCAGTTGTACATGTACTCGCTAGTGTGTGCACATGAATTTGTATTGGGAGTGTGTACGTAATTGTACTCGGACTTGCACTAATACACACTTTGGTTTTTAGTGTATGTGGTGCAGTTTTTCTCTTTACTCGATAAGATGATAACTATACTCGATATGTGTGTGTAATTGTCATTATACTCGTTCATGTGTAGTTCTACTTCTACTCACTCATTTGTGCACCTATACTTGTATTCGTTAGTGTGTGCACATGTACTTATACTTGTTCGTGCGTGCGTCTGTATTTATACTCGCTCATGTCTTATACGTAATTGTACCGTGCACGTGTGTTTTTCTTTACATTGTTTAGATACGCGTGTTTACATAACAAAAGTATAAGGCATGGTTCTCATCAAGTGAAGCGATTCAACCCGGTAAGAATTGAATCTCTGTGCATAATGTGCTAGTCCCTGGATCGATTCGCTAGCACACACAATTCGATGAATAAACAGAATAGAAAATGCGTCAATTATTACAACGTATGATCCATAATATATTTATTACAACTTGCATAGCTCATGGCTAGCTCAAATAATAGAGTTCAAAGCGGAAAACAAATAAATTCAAAGAGCTCCATCACGCCACAGGCGAACATGTTGAGTGGAATCTCGCGACCTAAAATCGATAGCTTACTCGTCAGAGTAACCTGCAACATAAAACGTTGCAGCCACGTAGTGTTAATACATTTAGAATTTTATTGGCAAATGTCTCTATTTGGTGGATATATAAATGACGCCTAACTACGTGTTTATTTGGCAGGTGGAATTCAGGCACATTTGGAGAAGCAATATTTATTTCTCCTACTTTCGAAACAATTTTATCTTCTTCAAAACTCACTAACTGTCATCACTCTGACAACCCATGTTACCCATCAAGTTTTAATTAAGAAATTGGAATGATGAGATCATTCAAACAGTTTCAGACTCTAGTTGCTCATAACGGCCATAATCGGGGACATGGCTAAGTACTTAGTTTGACACTCTCGAGAGGATGTACATTTTGCCCACATGACCTAGTCAGCCCCTTTTACCATGATTCTCAATTTGTTGAAATGGTCGGGTGAAAGCTAAGACGAGACCTTTGGGAAATAGAACCATGAACCACGCTTCGGATCATACCCAATCTACAATTCACTACCTGCTGATACACGGCTGATACACGACTGACCATGGTCCTATAACTTAATTTGTCAAGACGGGGCCCATATGACATGTGGTTGTACTGTAAGCTACTAAAATAGAAACCTGTCAAATCTCCTTGTTTCTGGGTGACCAACCACAAGTGTGATACACACGACCGCCATACACATGACTCCGGTGTAACCACTCAACATAAACCAAGCAAACCACTTCCACCTAAATGATTCATTTATCTTAGGTTGTTTTATTACATCAAAACAATATTTGCAACGAAACAAATCACATCATGATTCCCAATCCACGCATCTAAAATAGCAGGGCTAAGCATTCTACAGTACGGTGGCGACAAAGAATAAGACATGGAATCATATGACTATCCTAGATAGGTTTATTGGCATAGCAATATATAATTTGAAAACTCCTACACATACATAGCTACTGAAAATAACTACAATGTGCATACAAAAGATAATAGGACGGTGTGTGACACTTGCCTTGGGTGTTGTTGCAATCTGGAAATCTAACGCAACCAAACAATTCAAAATCAATCTCAAAACATTAAAAACAGAGAACTACACAATGAAATTATGCATGCATGCTCTGGAAACAAATTTTGGTTCCTATAGTACATTAGCGACAATTTATTTATTCAATAGGATCTCTAATTAGGAGATTTAATGTAAACAGTAACTTATGTATAAAATAATTTCGAAAATCCAAAATAGGCATACTGCTACAGAGAAAATTTCATTATCTTTCATTTGGCGTTGGAATTAATTTAAAAGCATTTACCAAAGTTAAAATATATCAAATATACTATAAACAATAGTTTTAGATTTGAAAATCTGTAAGTTTCCGAAAATACAAAGTAACAGCACTGCTGTGTTCTCCTCAATTTTATGATTCCAACGGTTTATCGTATGCAATTTTTCGAGTTACGAAACTATAGTTATGATTTTTACAAGATTAGCATATCCCCTGTCTTTTATATACGAAAATCTCCATCTGACATTAAAACAACGACACGTGGCGCGATCTGATTCGTTGACGCGGATCACGCTTGTGGGTCGTCGGATTAAAGCGAAAACGTGTAGCCCAGATTGAATCTGAAGCTCACCGGAATCAATGGACGATGGCTGGCGATGCTGGTGATGTGGGGCAGATGGTCGACGGTGGCGGTGGTTCCGGTGGTCTTCCGAGTCGGCGAAGTTGACGACGGTCAGCTTCTCCAGACTGTCACGAAGGTATCCTTGATGTCGTCTCCTCCTTCCCGAAACAGTCGTGAATAGCCGATGGAGGCGTCGGTCTCCGGCGAAGCTCCGGCAAGAAATAACGAGCGTTCCCGTGCTCTAAAAATGGGGGAAAAAGGTTAGGACGACGTTGTACTGAGAGGGGAAGAACTTAGAATAAAAAGGAGGGGTGGAGGTGGTCGGATTCGTCGGCGATATCAACCTCCGAGCTCCAACAATGATGGATGCCGATCGGAACTCCGGCGAAAAATTTGCGCAGTCTGGCGGCGCAAAACTTAGAGTTTTTGGTGTCAAAATATTAAAAAGATGTTAGGGTATATATAGGCAAAGTTTTGTACAAAAGCTGCTCCGAATTCGAGGGGGAAATTGGAGAGATTTTCCGTGAGTTCGTTCGTAGTAACAATCATGGAGAGTTGTCTTCGCGTATGTGAGGTAGAAGATGCTCCAGTGGGTCCCATTAGACAGAAGAAAAAAAAGGAAAGCCATGCTTTGGCCTCCTGGCCTGCCCGCGAGTGCGTGCGTGTTCGACTAGGTCGGCTCGGCCGATCGTTGTCTCTTCTTCTTCTATATCTATATACCTACTAATAAAGGAAGGAAGGTTTCTCTCCAAATTTTTCATCAGTTTTTTAAGTACCCCTACTTTTTCAGTGAAATTACGGACAGTGCCACCGCTAAGTAAAAAAGCGAAGCGTTTATTTCCATGTGAGGCGACGGCGTGGAAGATCTTCCCGGCCGGGCTGAGAAGGCGGCTTGGCGGACGGGCTGAGGAGACGGAGGTTGGCCAGTGGTCGCGTTTCCATCGACGCAAATCAGGTGGCGGCGCACGCCCACTAAACAGGCGCAGGCCCGCAGCGCACTAACCCCTTGCGCCTCCCGCTCCGGTCCCAGCCTCCCAGGCCACCCACGCGGGCCATGGAAGAGAACGGCGAGGTTCGGCCGGAATTTCGTCGGCTGCAGCAGGCAGTCACCATGGGACTCCTCATTCCCGGAATGGAGCACCTCCACCAGACCACGACTGTTTGATACCCCCAGCGAGGTGAGGCCCGCTCGGCTGCTCCAATCCCCCTCGACGGATCCACCCCCTCACTCTCTCAATATTCCTCTTGCGATTAGGTGCCTCACTCTCTCAATCTTCCTCTCGCGATTAGGTGCAGACAGCAGGCAGCCATGGCGACAGAGATCCAGCCAACCAGGCATCAACTTCGTGGAGGAGAGATGCTTGTGCTAGGGCGACCGCCTTGATCTGGAGAAGATGCCAAAGGAATTTTTGATCCACTCATGGATCTACCGGTCGGAGTTGTTACCTAATTTTGTGTGATGCAGCAGTGTTCTTGTTAATGATTCAATCGTATTAGCCCCTTGTACAATGCTTCACGGATTTTGTTTGTGTGCGCGCAGCGTGAATATGCTGTTGTTCCTTTCACTGTATGAACTGCAAGCTGATTATGCAGACATGAGTTCTTGAATCTCTATGTACTTTCGTGCTGAATTGCCACATTAATGTGCGTGCATCTCGGCTGTTGGTCCTGCTACCTGCGATTCAGCAAACACAGCTTTCGTGGATGGGCTGGTGGAGGTGTCAGAAATCAAGTGATGGATTTGGGGTTGAAAATTAAGAGAGACTGGAAGGGCGCGGGGCTGATTCTCTACCTACGCGACTGTTTGTGTTGGATATGACGGTCCTTCTGGTGCTTTACTTTTTCAGAAAACAAATAACTCTCTGCGTGCTATTTTTCTACAAAAAGCACACGCTCATATTATGAGCTACTGAATACCAAAGATTGGAAAGTTAAGATTGATGACGACGGACATAGCACCTCACACAAAGAAAAATGGCTTAATAGTGCACATGGTTTGATCCATGGTAGATAAGTGGGGGAGGTTTGATGCAGTATATTCACTAATTAGCATCTGGTTAGATGTAGAGGATTATGGGAATACGCTGAGATACATTCTTGCCAGTTAACTGTCAGTGTAGATGCACATTAAGTTGTTGCATCGCTACTAATTTTTTTTCATACCTTCTAAATGAACCCATAGAGTTGTTGCATCGCTACAAAAAAAAAAAATCGTGCATTATAAATGAACAGGCAGCAACACACGTGTATATCTTTGTGCTTTCATTTCGTCAGAATTGACCTGGAATTTTCCATGTAATAATTCTTTAGCAATTTGATTATATTTGGTGTTTTATTTTCAACATCTTTTGTTCTATCCATATCTCAATCGATCTTGCTGATGTTTGTTCTGGTACAAGCTATTTGGATTGAAATTGTATTTGAATTTAGGTAGCCAGCCATATCCTAGCATAATATTTTAATGAACCACCGCAATGAATTTCTTTAGGTGATTTATATATTTTATATTATTATAAAATATATGAAAACTAGCTAAAAATATTTTGGTGACAGAGTTATGGACATTGTGTGTTAAACACCTAACAGTTAAAAAAATATTCTCAAATCTGCATTTTAGGTGATTGAAATTTATGGACACCGTTAGACACTTCCAAATTAACAAAAAACATGTTCTCCAATATTTTTTATAGCAGTTGCGTGTAAAAGTAAACCCGCTGCAACGCGCGGGCATATTTCCTAGTCTTTTTTAAAGAAACTTTTTTTTCTTTTCTAGTTTCCATTTTCATTTATATATTTAGTTTTAGACCGCCAGCTTAACTCAAATAAATTCGTAAAATTAGTAAAGTTTCTAGTAAGATTTCTGGACAACAAAATATGAGAGTAGACTTTACGCACTCGGCTTTATAGGCTATTTAGGAAATTTAGAAACATAATTTGTATTTTTACGAAATCAAGCAATTAAAATATTTCCCGAAACTGAAAGATTTGGCATGGTGCAATGATGCAATGCATGAGTTTGAAAATGCATGAATTTTGGGATGTTACAAACCTAACCCCTTAGATGAATCTCGCCCTCGAGATTCGGAGTGGCCAGCAAATAGGTGTGGGTGGTCTTCTCGGAGATTTTCCTCTCGTTCCCAAGTGGCTTCCTCCTCAGAGTGATGATCCCACTGAACCTTGCAAAATTTAATTGTCTTGGTGCGAGTAAACCTCTCAGCTGTGTCCAGAATCTTGATAGGTTTCTCCTCATACGTGAGATCACTTTCTAGTTGAACCTCATCCAATGGAACTGTATCCCTTAGCGGCGTATCCGCCATCTCCGGGTGACACTTCTTTAATTGGGACACATGGAACATATTATGTACTACTGCTAATGCCTCAAGCAATTCTAACTCATAAGCTACCTCTCCCTTGCGAGCAAGGATTTTATAGTGTCCAATTAATCGCGGTGCCAACTTTCCCTTAATACCAAACCTCTTAACTCCACGTAGCGGTGAAACTCTAAGATATGCTCTATCTCCTATCTCATATGTCACCTCTCTACGCTTAGAATCCGCATAACTCTTTTGTCTTGATTGTGCTACTTTCAGCCTGTCACGAATAAGTCGAACCTTCTCTTCAGCTTCTTTGATCAAGTCGGGTCCAAATAAACTGCGCTCTCCAACTCCATCCCATAACAGCGGTGTTCTACACTTCTTACCATATAGTGCTTTGAATGGAGCCATCTCAATGCTAGATTGATAGCTATTGTTGTAGGAGAACTCGGCATATGGTAGATTCTCATCCCAACTAGATCCATAATCTAGAGCACATGCTCTCAACATGTCCTCTACATCAGTGTGTGGGTGAAAAGTTGTACTAAATTCCAATCTAGTACCCAATGATTCATGCAGCTTACGCCAAAAGTGATAAGTGAATTGAGTACCTCTATCGGAAACAATTCCCTTCAGAACTCCATGTGAACACACAATCTTGCACATATAAATCTTGGCTAATTTGGCACTTGTGTATGTGGTCTTCACAGGTATGAAGTGAGCTACTTTGGTCAAATGATCAACAACAACCCAAATTGAATCATAGCCAGATCTAGTTTTGGGTAATCCCGTGATAAAATCCATTCCAATCTTGCCCCACTTCCAATCAGGTATGGGCAATGGTTGTAGTAATCCTGCTGGTTTCTGATGTTCAGCATTTACTCTACTACACACATCACATAGGGCAATATACTCTACAATTTCTCTCTTCATATTAGACCACCAAAATCTATCTCGCAAGTCCATGTACATCTTAGTATTACCCGGATGAATAGAATATGGAGAATCATGAGCTTCCTGGAGTATCAACCTCCTAATCTCAGGGTCATTGGGCACACATAAATGCTTCTCAAACCATAGGGTTCTTTGTTCGTCCAAGCGAAAACCCTTTGCCCTACCCTTGCTCATGTTCCCTTTTATTTCCTCCATCTCACTGTCTTCTTTCTGAAATTCTCTGATCCTATCTAGCAGAGTGGGCATCACTTCCATAGATGCCAAATACCCCTGTGGCACTATTTCCAGCCTAAGTTCCTTGAATTGTTCGCACAAATCCAAAGGTAACTCTCCTACGGTGAGACCATTTACATAGGTCTTACGACTCAGCACATGAGCTACCACATTAGCTTTTCCGGGGTGGTATTGCAGATTCATATAATAATCCTTTATGAGTTCCAACCATCTCCTTTGTCTCATATTCAGCTCCTTCTGAGTGAATATATACTTCAGGATTTTATGGTCGGTGTACACATCACAATGCTTCCCCATCAGATAGTGTCTCCACACCTTGAGTGCGTGCACGACTGATGCTAGCTCCAAGTCATGGGTAGGATAATTCCTTTCATGATGCTTAAGTTGGCGTGAGGCATATGATACTACTCTACCATCTTGCATCATTACACTACCAAGTCCTTGACGAGAGGCATCACCATAAACTTGGAAATCCTTCTGGATATCAGGCAAACATAAAACATGTGCACTTACAAGGCGTTGCTTCAATTCCTGAAAGCTGGCTTCACAAGCATCGGTCCAAATGAACTTCTTCTCCTTCTTCAATAATTCGGTCATTGGCCTAGCAATCTTTGAAAAGTTCTCTATGAATCTCCGATAATATCCTGCAAGTCCTAAGAAGCTTCGGATATCTCCTACAGTTTTAGGTGTCTCCCATTCATTCACAGATGCTACTTTACTTGGATCCACCGCGACACCTTCTGCTGAAATTATATGTCCAAGAAATCCCACTTTGTTTAACCAAAATTCACATTTGCTGAATTTGGCATACAACTTGTGTTCCCTAAGCTTCTCCATGATCAAATGCAAATGCTTCTCATGCTCAACATCATCTTTAGAATATATCAATATATCATCAATGAACACCACTACGAATTTATCCAGGTACTCCATGAATACCTTGTTCATCATGGTCATAAAGTATGTCGGGGCATTTGTTAGTCCAATTGACATAACAATATACTCATATAAACCATACATAGTGGTGTGATACGTCTCCAACGTATCTATAATTTCTGATGTTCCATGCTTGTTTTATGACAATACCTACATATTTTGTTCACACTTTATGATGATTTTATGCATTTTCCGGAACTAACCTATTGACGAGATGCCGAAGTGCCAGTTCCTGTTTTTTGCTGTTTTTGGTTTCAGAAATCCTAGTAAGGAAATATTCTCGGAATTGGACGAAATCAACGCCCAACATCTTATAATTCCACGAAGCTTCCAGAACACCCGAGAGGGACCAGAGGAGAGCCACAGGCCCACCAGACAGTAGGCCGGTGCGGCCAAGAGGGGGGCCGCGCCCCCCCTATTGTGTGGCGGCTCCGTACCCCCTCTGACTCCGCCTCTTCGCCTATAAGAAGCCCCCCGACCTAAATCTTCGATACGGAAAAGCCACGGTACGAGAAACCTTCCAGAGCCGCCGCCATCGCGAAGCCAAGATATGGGGGACAGAACTCTCTGTTCCGGCACGCCGCCGGGACGGGGAAGTGCCCCAGGAAGGCATCTCCATCGACACCACCGCCATCTTCATCACCGCTGCTGTCTCCCATGAGGAGGGAGTAGTTCTCCATCGAGGCTAAGGGGCTGTACCGGTAGCTATGTGGTTAATCTCTCTCCTATGTACTTCAATACAATGATCTCATGAGCTGCCTTACATGATTGAGATTCATATGAGCTTTGTATCACTATTCATCTATGTGCTACTCTAGTGATGTTATTAAAGTAGTCTATTCCTCCTCCATGATGTAATGTTGACAGTGTGTGCATCATGAAGTACTTGGTATATGCTATGATTGTGATCTCTTGTAGATTATGAAGTTAACTATTACTATGATGGTATTGATGTGATCTATTCCTCCTTTCATAGTGTGATGGTAACAGTGTGCATGCTATGTTAGTACTTGGTATAGTTGTGTTGATCTATCATGCACTCTAAGGTTATTTAAATATGAATATCGAATGTTGTGGAGCTTGTTAACTCCGACATTGAGGTGCTCTTGTAGCCCTACGCAATTAGTGGTGTTCATCATCCAACAAGAGAGTGTAGAGTATAGAATTTATCTATTCAGTTATGTGATCAATGTTGAGAGTGTCCACTAGTGAAAGTATGATCCCTATGCCTTCTTTCCAAATACTGCAATCACCGCTTGTTTACTGTTTTACTGCATCTCTACTTCCTGCAATATTACTACTGCACGCCAGCAAGCTATTTTCTGTCGCCGTAGACAGTCAAGTATTTTCTAGCGCCGTTACTACTGCTCATATACATTCATACAACTTGTATTTCACTATCTCTTTGCCGAACTAGTGCACCTATACATCTGACAAGTGTATTGGGTGTGTTGGGGACACAAGAGACTTCTTGCATTGTGATCGCAGGGTTGCTTGAGAGGGATATCTTTGACCTCTTCCTGCTCCCTGAGTTCAATAAACCTTGGGTGATCCACTTAAGGGAAAACTTGCTGCTGTTCTACAAACCTCTGCTCTTGGAGGCCCAACACTGTCTACAGGAAAAGAAGCGTGCGTAGACATCAAGCTATTTTCTGGCGCCGTTGCCGGGGAGGAAAGGTAAAAGGTACTCACACTCCGGATCTCGGCTACTAAGATATTTTCCGGCGCCGTTGTAAGTGCTCAAAGCTATTTCCTTTAGATCCTGCAATTGCATCTTTTTGTTTCTTGTTTTACACTAGTAAGGCATAATGGAAAACAACTATGAGCTTTTTAATTTATTTCCTAAGTTAAGACATGAATTGTGTGATGCGAAAATTAAAGAACCTATGGAACCTCATTTGCATGCTAGTAGCAATGTTATTAGTATGAACGCAATCACTACTAATGCTATGGAGAAGTCTAAGCTTGGGGAAGCTAGTTTTTATGATCTTTTTAGCTTCCCATCTTTAGGGGAGAAAATTTGCTCTGGTAATACTTTATCTCCCATATGCGATAACTCTAATGATGCTTGTGATATTTTAAATCCACCTACTGCAAGTACTGCTTTCAAGATACCCATGAAAATTATTGAACGTGTTATGGATAACCGTTATGAAGGGGATGGAACTGTCCATCCTGGAGATCATTTACTGTTTTTGCATGAATTATGCGGGTTATTCAAGTGTGCAGGTATCTCTATGGATGAAGTGAGGAAGAAACTATTCTCTTTTTCGCTATCTGGTAAAGCGGCGCATTGGTATAAATTGCTGAAGAATAGTCATTCTCTTGGTTGGGAGGAAATTGTATCTCTCTTTTATTCTAAATTTTATCCTCCTCATGAAGTGCATATTGATAGGAATTACATTTATAATTTTTATCCTCGTGATGGAGAGAGTATTTCTCAAGCATGGGGGAGATTGAAGTCACTAATGCTCAAATGTCCCATTCATGAGCTCCCCCGTAATGTTATTATTAACAATTTTTATGCGAGGCTTTCAGGACATCACAAGGACTATCTAGATGCCTGTTCGGAGGGATCTTTCACAAGCAAGGAGGTTGAAGCTAGGTGGGATCTTCTTGACCGGATTGAGGAGAATGCTGAAGATTGGGAGAACGACAAAGGTAAAGAGTCAGGTATAAATTATGATTATGAATGCATTGAAGATTTTATGGATACTGATAAATTTCGAAATATGAGCGCTACTTATGGTCTTGACTCTCAAGTTGCTGCAAATCTTTATAAAGCCTTTGCTTCTCATTTTGAATTGCCTAAGAAGAATTTCGATAAGTATCATGAACCTTTTAAAGAGGCTTGCATGAAGAATGAAATTGTTGTTAATGATTGCAATAAACATGCTCAAACTCCTAAGAATGCTATTTCCTATAAGCATGTTAATTTTTGTGGAATGCATAGACCTTGTGGAATTAATCAAATCAAAGATGAATATTGTATCCATCATATTAATGAAAAAACTAGAAAGTGGTTTAGGGCTCTAGATGATCTTGGTAAAAAAGTTTGTGCCCTCTATCCTTTTATTTGTGAACTTTGCCACAGAGTGGGTCATTTTAATTTTCAATGCTCCTCCAATGATAATTGGAACCCCATGAGTGCTGCAAATTTGTATTGTGATGATGAAATTACTCTTAATCAGCATGATGAACTTACTTTATTTTTGTGGTGTGAAGAGTTATCAAGAAAAATCTCTTTCTTACATATGAGTGATCTTGATATTGATGATGTCCTGCATGGGTGTTTTTCTTATTGCATTGATAATTGCCATACAAATACTTACATACAAAATATTTTAGAAGATGACACCTTGCCAAAATATGATAGGACCGCTGTGTGTTTTGAACTTATTAATGAAAAGGAGGAATCCTCCCAAGTTTCTTCTATTGTTTCTAGAAATAAATCAGGTTATGTGGAGAAGCCTCCCTTCAAGCCTCTTCCTCCTAAAGAAGGGAACGAGGAGAAGGAAGAGAATAAGAAAAAGAAGAAGGGAATGAAGAAGAAGGGAACGAAGAAGAAGAAGAAGAAGAAGGGAAATAAAGAGAAAGAGGTAACAACATATCCCCACGTGAATGAGATAACGATAGGTAACCGTAAGTATGTTTCTCCTAATGACTATTATGATAATGAATCTGAATACAATGATCTTCCTATGCCCTTTACATACATTAGTGATCATGATTTGAAAGAGCACACTACTTTTGATATTGCAAATCTCTGGGAAACTAATTCTGAAATTGATGATGTTAATAATTGCCATAGTATCAGTACTATCCATGCTTCCTCCCATAATGATATAGAAAGCTCTAAGCTTGGGGATGAGGTGTTTGAAAATCTTTTTGCTACTGATCATTATATGTTTGATACATCTCCTTCTAGTAACAATGATGGTATGGTCACAGATGAACATACTGTGAAAGATAACTATTCTATTTCTTATGATGACACTGTGCCTCCGACCTTTAATGATTATTATAAAGAATGCTATGATATAGGTTACAACTATCCTTATGAAACTTGTCATAGTTATGATTGGATTGCCAAAAACAATTCCCTTAATATGCAACTTGTTTACCATGTTCAAATTCTTGATAATAATCTTGCTCCAATTACTATTAATGAGAAGAACTCTTCTTATTCCAAAATTAATGATACTTCTATGCATATGAACCATGATAAGAATGTTTTAAGTGATGGGTATATTGTGGATTTCATCAATGATGCTACTGAAAGTTATTATGAGAGAGGGAAACATGGTTATATGCATCTTAATAACCTCTTTATGTTGAGAATCTTGAAGTTACTCGTGTTTTATCCTACTATGCTTGTCACTTTGTTCTTCATGAATTCATTTGTGTACAAGATTCCTATGCATAGGAAGTGGGTTAGACTTAAATGTGTTTTGAATTTGCTTCTTGATGCTCTCTTTTGCTTCAACTCTTATTTCTTGGGAGTGCATCATTAAAATTACTTAGCCCATCTTAATGGCTATAAAGAAAGCACTTCTTGGGAGATAACCCATGTTTTTGTTTTACTACAGTAACTTTGTTCTATATTTGAGTCTTGGAAGTTGATACTACTGTAGCAACCTCTCCTTATCTTTATTTTATTGCATTGTTGTGCCAAGTGAAGTCTTTGATAGAAAGGTTGATACTAGATTTGGATTACTGCGCAGAAACAGATTTCTGTCTGTCACGAATTTGGGCAGGGTTCTCTGTAGGTAACTCAGAAAAATCTGCCAATTTACGTGCGTGATCCTCAGATATGTACGCAACTTTCATTCAATTTGAGAATTTTCATCTGAGCAAGTCTGGTGCACCTATAAAATTCATCTTTACGGACTGTTCTGTTTTGACAGATTCTGCCTTTTATTTCGCATTGCCTCTTTTGCTATGTTGGATGGATTTCTTTGTTCCATTTAATTCCAGTAGCTTTGAGCAATGTCCAGAAGTGTTAAGAATGAGTGTGTCACCTCTGAACATGTGAATTTTTGATTATGCACTAACCCTCTAATGAGTTTGTTTTGAGTTTGGTGTGGAGGAAGTTTTCAAGGGTCAAGAGAGGAGGATGATACAATATGATCAAGAAGAGTGAAAAGTCTAAGCTTGGGGATGCCCCGGTGGTTCATCCCTGCATATTTCAAGAAGACTCAAGCATCTAAGCTTGGGGATGCCCAAGGCATCCCCTTCTTCATCGACAAAATTATCAGGTTCCTCTAGTGAAACTATATTTTTATTCCATCACATCTTATGCACTTTACTTGGAGCGTCTGTTTGTTTTTATTTTTGTTTTTGTTTGAATAAATTCATCTTGTGTGGGAGAGAGACACGCTCCGCTGGTTCATATGAACACATGTGTTCTTAGCTTTTAATGTTCATGGCGAAGGTTGAAACTGCTTCGTTAATTGTTATATGGTTGGAAACAGAAAATGCTACATGTGGTAATTTGTATGATGTCTTGAATAACTTGATACTTGGCAATTGTTGTGCTCATATGGATCATGTTTAAGCTCTTGCATCATATACTTTGCACCTATTAGTGAAGAAATACATAGAGCTTGCTAAAATTTGGTTTGCATGATTGGTCTCTCTAAGGTCTAGATATTTTCTAGTAAGGGTTTGAACAACAGGGAAGACAATGTATAGTCTTATAATGCTTGCACTATGTTCTTATGTAAGTTTTGCTGTACCGGTTCATACTTGTGTTTGTTTCAAACAACCTTGCTAGCCTAAGCCTTGTATTGAGAGGCAATACTTCTCATGCATCCAAAATCCTTGAGCTAAACACTATGCCACTTGCGTCCACCGTACCTACCTACTACATGGTATTTCTCCGCCATTCCAAAGTAAATTGCTTGAGTGCTACCTTTAAATTTCCATTCTTCGCCTTTGCAATATATAGCTCATGGGACAAATAGTCTAAAAACTATTGAGGTATTGAATATGTACTTATGTATTTTATCTCTTATAAGTTGCTTGTTGAGCGATAACTATGTTCCTGGGGACGCCATCAACTACCCTTTGTTGAATATCATGTGAGTTGCTATGCATGTTCGTCTTGTCTGAAGTAAGGACGATTTACCATGAGTTGAATGGTTTGAGTATGCATATTGTTAGAGAAGAACATTGGGCCGCTAACTAAAGCCATGATTCATGGTGGAAGTTTTAGTTTTGGACAACAATCCTCAATCTCTTATGAGAATATTATTTGTTGCTGAATGCTTATGCATTAAAGAGGAGTCCATTATCTGTTGTCTATGTTGTCCTGGTATGGATGTCTAAGTTGAGAATAATCAAAAGCGAGAAATCCAATGCGAGCTTTCTCCTTAGACCTTTGTACAGGCGGCATAGAGGTACCCCTTTGTGATACTTGGTTAAACCATATGTATTGCGATGATAATCCAGGTAATCCGAGCTAATTAGGACAAGGTGCAGGCACTATTGGTAATCTATGCATGAGGCTTGCAATTTGTAGGATATAATTTACATAATACATATGCTTTATTACTACCGTTGACAAAATTGTTTCTTGTTTTCAAAACAAAAGCTCTAGCACAAATATAGCAATCAATGCTTCCCTCTGCGAAGGGCCATTCTTCTACTTTCATGTTGAGTCAGTTTACCTATTTCCTTCTATCTTAGAAGCAAACACTTGTGTCAACTGTGCATCGATTCTTACATGCTTACTTATTGCACTTAATATTTCACTTTATGTTGACAATATCCATGAGATATACATGTTACAAGTTGAAAGCAACTTCTGAAACTTAATCTTCCTTTGTGTTGCTTCAATGCCTTTATTTAGAATCTATTGCTTTATGAGTTAACTCTTATGCAAGACTTATTGATGCTTGTCTTGAAAGTACTATTCATGAAAAGTCTTTGCTATATGATTCAGTTGTTTAATCATTGTCTTTACCATTGCTTTGAATCGCTGCATTCAGTTCACATGCTTTACATCATTATTGGATCAAGATTATGTTGGTAGCATGTCACTTCAGAAATTATCTTTGTTATCGTTTACCTACTCGGGACGAGTAGGAACTAAGCTTGGGGATGCTGATACGTCTCCAACGTATCTATAATTTCTGATGTTCCATGCTTGTTTTATGACAATACCTACATGTTTTGTTCACACTTTATAATGATTTTATGCATTTTCCGGAACTAACCTATTGACGAGATGCCGAAGTGCCAGTTCCTGTTTTCTGCTGTTTTTGGTTTCAGAAATCCTAGTAAGGAAATATTCTCGGAATTGGACGAAATCAACGCCCAGCATCTTATAATTCCACGAAGCTTCCAGAACACCCGAGAGGGACCAGAGGAGAGCCACAGGCCCACCAGACAGTAGGCCGGTGCGGCCAAGAGGGGGGCCGCGCCCCCCTATTGTGTGGCGGCTCCGTACCCCCTCCGACTCCGCCTCTTCGCCTATAAGAAGCCCCCTGACCTAAATCTTCGATACGGAAAAGCCACGGTACGAGAAACCTTCCAGAGCCGCCGCCATCGCGAAGCCAAGATCTGGGGGACAGAACTCTCTGTTCCGGCACGCCGCCGGGACGGGGAAGTGCCCCAGGAAGGCATCTCCATCGACACCACCGCCATCTTCATCACCGCTGTTGTCTCCCATGAGGAGGGAGTAGTTCTCCATCGAGGCTAAGGGGCTGTACCGGTAGCTATGTGGTTAATCTCTCTCCTATGTACTTCAATACAATGATCTCATGAGCTGCCTTACATGATTGAGATTCATATGAGCTTTGTATCACTATTCATCTATGTGCTACTCTAGTGATGTTATTAAAGTAGTCTATTCCTCCTCCATGATGTAATGTTAACAGTGTGTGCATCATGAAGTACTTGGTATATGCTATGATTGTGATCTCTTGTAGATTATGAAGTTAACTATTACTATGATGGTATTGATGTGATCTATTCCTCCTTTCATAGTGTGATGGTAACAGTGTGCATGCTATGTTAGTACTTGGTATAGTTGTGTTGATTTATCATGCACTCTAAGGTTATTTAAATATGAATATCGAATGTTGTGGAGCTTGTTAACTCCGGCATTGAGGTGCTCTTGTAGCCCTACGCAATTAGTGGTGTTCATCATCCAACAAGAGAGTGTAGAGTATAGCATTTATCTATTCAGTTATGTGATCAATGTTGAGAGTGTCCACTAGTGAAAGTATGATCCCTAGGCCTTCTTTCCAAATACTGCAATCACCGCTTGTTTACTGTTTTACTGCATCTCTACTTCCTGCAATATTACTACTGCACGCCAGCAAGCTATTTTCTGTCGCCGTAGACAGTCAAGTATTTTTTGGCGCCGTTACTACTGCTCATATACATTCATACAACTTGTATTTCACTATCTCTTCACCGAACTAGTGCACCTATACATCTGACAAGTGTATTGGGTGTGTTGGGGACACAAGAGACTTCTTGCATTGTGATCGCAGGGTTGCTTGAGAGGGATATCTTTGACCTCTTCCTCCCTGAGTTCGATAAACCTTGGGTGATCCACTTAAGGGAAATCTTGCTGCTGTTCTACAAACCTCTGCTCTTGGAGGCCCAACACTGTCTACAGGAAAAGAAGCGTGCGTAGACATCATGGTGAAAGCGGTCTTAGGTATGTCTTGCTCTCGAATCTTCAGTTGGAAATAGCCCGATCGAAGGTCGATCTTAGAAAACACCTTTGCTCCTTTTAATTGGTCAAACAAGTCATTGATATTGGGTAATGGGTACTTGTTCTTAATTGTCACGTCATTAAGAGTACGGTAATCCACTACCAATCTCTTACTAGAATCCTTCTTCTCCAAAAATAAAACAGGAGCTCCCCATGATGATGAACTAAGATGAATGAAACCTTTATCCAACTGTTCTCTAAGTTGTTTCTTCAGCTCTTTTAGTTCCTCTACATCCATCTTATACACTCTCTTAGCTTTGGGTCCGGTTCCAGGCATCAAATCGATAAGAAATTCAACATCTCTATCAGGTGGCATTCCTGGCAATTCCTATGGGAACACATCTGGATACTCTCTCACTACAAGAACATCCTCTATGCTAACCCCCTTAAGAGAATTAACCTTGGTCCCTCTAAGTTCAAAGGTCGACTTGAAACAGATACATTTCTTCTCCGGGGTTGTAAGCATTATTGATATTTTAGCACATTATATAACAGCTTCATATTCAGTCATCCAATCCATACCTAGGATTACATCTAGGCCTTGTGACTCCAAAACAATTAGGCTAGTGGGAAAACTATGTGCTCCAATCTCTAGGATTAACTGGCGACACCCAAAGGTTGCCATCATCTCTCCCCCAGGTGAGCTAATTTTTATTGGTGTTCTAATGCTCTCTGTGGGTATCTTATTTCTATCCACAAATACCCTTGATATGAATGAATGCGGTGCACCAGTATCAAACAGTACAAGTGCTAAAAAATTATCAAGCAGAAACGTACCAATCACGGCGTCTGGTTCCTCATAGACTTCCTCCACGTTGACATGGTTAACATGTCCCTTCTGGAATGGGTTCGGCTTTGCATTTTCCTCCTTCTTCTCCGGGCACTCATTTGAATAGTGCCCCTTCTTGTGGCACTTGAAGCACTCCACTAGGCTAAGATCTTTCTTGGCGAAGCTATTATTGTTCCTGCCATTGTTGCCTCCATGGTTGTGGTCATTCCCTCTTCCAGAGTTGTGGTGGTTGTGACTCTTGTGGCCATTATGGTGCCGGACATTTCCTCCATGGTCGTTATGTCCATTGCTATCATTCCTGTGGTACCCAGAATTACCATTCCCATCATGGAATGTGTGTGTTCTCTGTTGCAACCCTGAGTTGTAGTTGTTGTTCTTCCTCTTGCGGTTCTCAGCTTTCTTTTTCTTTCCCTCAAGGATTCTAGCCTTGTCATTTGTCCATCAGTGTCTGGAAATCAGGAACATGCACCACTGATAGTTGAATAGCAAGCTCATCATTCAAGCCATCCAGGAATATCGCCTTCCTCTTCGCATCAGTATCCACATCTTCTGGCGCATAGCGTGCTAGATTCCTGAATTCCTCTATGTATTCAGACACCGTGCAGAAACTCTAACGCAAGTTGTGGAACTCTCTCCTCTTCAGGCTCATAACTCCAGATGAAACATGAGCTGTTCGAAATCCCTCCTGGAACATCTCCCAGGTGATGCCATCAATAGGATGGGTTATCTGGAAATTGTCCCACCAAGAGGCTACGGGTCCTTCAAGCAAGTGAGCAGCAAATCTCACCTTCTCCTCATTAGTACATCCCACATTCACTAGATCCTTATTCACAGAACGCAGTCAATCAAGAGCTATCATTGGCTCAGGTGCATTAGAGAACTTAGCAGGCCTCAATCTCAGAAACCTTGTGAGCATGTCCACTTATGGAGGTGGATTGTTGTTATTATTGTTGTTCTGGTTCTGATTGTTGTTCGCCATGAACTGAGTCATCACTTGCATCAACTATGTCTGTGCTGCCAACATCTCCTGCATTTCAGTGTTATTGTTGTTGTTGTTGTTGCCGGCGCGTTCACGTCGAGGCAGCATCTGTTTGGGTAGAATAGATGAGTTTTAGATAGATAGAACTATAGGAAAAATACTTCCTATACTAATCACAACATGGCAGCAAGCATTCACATCAAACATATTACACAACAATCAAACAAGACATCCCTATAACAAAGACGGAATCTGTCCAGAATTTTACTACTGTGAAAACGTATTTTACAGAGGTACTTAAATACGTCAGACAATTTAGCAAATTTTTTTTGCATGTACAAGAATGAATTCCGCACCTAACCTGATTTGTTCATGATTTTTACAGTTACCAGTAAAGCATGAAAAATTGCGTGGTAAACAGCAACATCTAGAAAACTACACTTCTTCAATTCAATACTTTATGGAAAACACCTTTAGTATTATAAATCCTCACTAAAATTCCTAACAATTTGATGATAAAAGAATAACATATCCAAAGAAATGTCTTGACCATACCACAAGGCGATATGGTCAATACCTTACTATCACGAATATCGATTCCCTAATGAAGAACTAATGGTGGCAAATCCTAGTTAAACTTTGAAGAGGTTGGCGTAGAACGAGGCCTTCATGAACTTGCGCTTCTTCGAGCGAGTGTTCATTGCTGGTGGTGTGTCCTCCTCCGGAGGGTCTTCCTCATCATCAGAAATAAGGTAGACCACCTCCTCAGGGTCCTCCTCTTCATCTTCATCTTCAGCGTTTGCACCACCTTCACCTCCATCATCATCGTCATTATCATCATCATCATCGTCATCATCATCTTCATCATCAGACGGCGGTGGTGGCGGAGGTGGGTTCAGTTGTGCTTGGTGTGCAGCAATTTGCGCATCCTTCTCAGCAATCTGAGCATCCTTCTCGGCGATCTGAGCATCCTTCTCGGCGATCTAAGCATCCTTTGCGTTGACGGTGTTCTCCCGGATATTGGCGGCATGGTGTAGATCATTAACCTCCCCGTTGAGCTGATTTATAACCATGGTTGCATAGCCATTCTCCTCAGTATCCATCCTCAACAACTCTTGAACATCATGAAGGTGGCACTCCATGTCCTCAAGCTGAGCGTGGACCAACAACATCTGGGATCTATCCCCATTGGTCCTCACTGGGTGTCCTTCATGGTTACGCCTTCCCAAGAAGCGGAAAGACGATCCAGCTGAGAAGTCCTCAAGAAAGGTGTAGCAAACACGGGACAATGCCTCCTGCATTGCCATGTCTATTCCTCTATTCCAGCAGGGATACTCCTTCATGAAGATGATATCCTCCGTGTACGGTGCTATGGCACACCCACAGATGACAGTCTCAATCTCCCAGCTTCCGCTTTCCAGCTGACTCCGTCTACAGTACGGCTTAATATGGAGACACACGCTGCTCGCGGCTCGAGCCAGATGCGTGCTGAAAAGCTTCTCATGGCCATTGCGGTTAGCGGTCACGATGTGGGTATAGGCTGCCATCTACAATTTCAAACAAGGAAAGTGTGAGAAGATGTAATGATAAGAGATTACAAGAACGAAAGTGCAAGAAGTAAAGGACATAATTAAATAGGTTTTCAATTCCTATGGTTTTCCTAATCTACTCCATTTTCTAAGATCACGAACCTACAGTCAACACAAAGCTCTGATACCATCTAAAGCAATTCAACCCGGTAAGAATTGAATCTCTGTGCATAATGTGCTAGTCCCTGGATCGACTCGCTAGCACACACAGTTCGATGAATAAACAGATAGCAAATTGTTGGAGATATGCCCAAGAGGCAATAATAAAGTGGTTATTATATATATCTTCATGTTTATGATAAATGTTTTGATACGTCCAATTTGCATCACTATTTTATATCATAATTTGCTGTTATTCATGGATATATTTCATATTTGGAGATGATACTTATGTTATTTCATCTATTTTGCATGTTTCATGATTATTGGAGGATTGCGCACCGGAGTCAGGATTCTGCTGGAAAAAGCGCCGTCAGAATGCAATATTTCGGAAGACCAACAATTGGTGAAATTTATATGAAAAATCCTATTTTTCCAGAAGACGAAGGGAGCCAGAAGGAGGAGCCGAGGAGGGCCACCATGGGCCCCCCTCATAGGCCGGCGCGGGCCCTGCCCTGGCCGCGCCGCCTTGTGAGGAGGGGCCCCCACAGCCCCCTCTGGCCTCCTTTCCTTCGCGTATTTCTTTGTCCCGAAAACCTAAGCTCCAGGGAGGAAGTCGCGAAGAGTCACAGCCGCCTCTGCGGGGCGGAGAACACCAGAGAGAAAAGAGCTCTCTGGCAGGCTGAGATCCGCCGGGGAAATTCCCTCCCGGAGGGGGAAATCGACGTCATCGTCACCGTCATCGAGCTGGACATCATCTCCATCACCATCTCCATCATCTCCATCAGCATCACCGCCGTCTCCACCGCTGCACACCGTCACCGCTGTAATAATTTGGGTTTGATCTTGATTGTTTGATAGGGGAAACTCTCCCGGTGTTGATTTCTATTTGGTATTGATGCTATTGAGTGAAACCGTTGAACCAAGGTTTATGTTCAGATTGTTATTCATCATCATATCACCTCTGATCATGTTCCATATGATGTCTTCTGAGTAGTTCGTTTAGTTCTTGAGGACATGGGTGAAGTCTAAATGTTAGTAGTGAAGTATGGTTGAGTAATATTCAATGTTACGATATTTAAGTTGTGGTGTTATTCTTCTAGTGGTGTCGTGTGAACGTCAACTACACGACACTTCACCTTTATGGGCCTGGGGGAATGCATCTTGTACTCGTTTGCCAATTGCGGGGTTGCCGGAGTGACAGAAACCTGAACCTGTTATCACCAGAATTTGACCGAGTTAGAGGTGGGCCGCGATCAAGATGGGCTTGAAGAATATACATGGAAGAATATACGTGAACCGGCCTTATATGCAAAGTTTGGGCTAGTTTGCCCGTGTATCTGTAATATAGTAGGATACGTGTCGGTTAGTTAGGGTTTGGCTCGTGCACGGTTGGGATTATTCCCATGTTAGAAAGTCTACGGACTATAAATATGTATCTAGGGTTTATGAAATAAACAACAATCACGTTCACCACAAACCAATCTAGGCGCATCGCCAACTCCCTTGTCTCGAGGGTTTCTTCCGGGTAAGCATCATGCTGCCTAGATCGCATCTTGCGATCTAGGCAGTACAAGTTTATTCGCTGTTCATGCGTTGCTCGTACTGAAGCCTTTTTGATGGCGAGCAACGTAGTTATCTTAGATGTGTTAGGGTTAGCATTGTTCATCGTATCATATGCTGTCGTCGTGCAACCCTGAGACATCTAGCCGCCCTTACACCTATCTTAGGTGTAGGGGCGGCACCCCGCTTGATCTTTATTTAGTAGATCCGATCCGTTATGGTTGCTCCTTGTTCTTCAAGGATTAGTTTAATATCTGCATAGTTAGGCCTTACAAACGGATTGAAGGATCCAGTGGCGCGTAGGGTGTAGTTTGCTAGCCCTAGACAGGATGTTCCGGGGATCAACCTCGTGTTGGTTTTTAGGCCTTGTCTAGGGACGGTTTACGATCACCGTGCGTGGCCGCCAGGCTCAATCACGAGTAGGATGTTCCGATTATGTGGTGAAAACCCTAAATCGTAGTAGATCGTTTTAGCTTTATATTGATCAAGCAGGACCACCATATATTCGTACACCTCGTGCGAATCATGGGTGGATCGGCTCTTTGAGCCGATGCACAGGACAACCTGAGAGCCGATCGAGGCTCGTATTTAATGTTTACGTGTATGCCATGCAGGAAACTAAGCGAGGCATCTCCATCACCTTCCTGACCAGGTATAGGTCAGGTGGCACGCCCTTGCACCAGCATCGGACGTGCGTGCCGAGTCTTTGCGGGCCGTCGCTCGGAGGGACCAGGGCCAGCCGCAGTCCTGGGGGCCTCTCGGCTCTACTGTGTTGCCCGTCGCTGCTCGCCGGTGGGTTTCTGACCGCAACACATTCGGGCACGCCCGGTGGGACCGTCTTCGACATCAACCGCATCGCCATCTACATCTGAGATGGCGGACGGCACCCCAGGCACATACGAGGATCTGACCGAGGAGCTCAAGAAGAAGTATGACGAGGTCAAGGCGATCCTCGAAGCTGACCTCATCGGCTCTTTTCACAGAACCCGCTCACATGGCATCAGGTGGAAAGAGTTCTCACCTGAAGGCGCGCTCGATGGAGTGGACCTGTCCGCCCCGTCAGAAGAACGCACCAGGTCCCTGCGTCAGGAGGTTAACTTCATGGTAGCTCATTCGCTACCCCGAGCTTCTGAGCGCCTGGTTACCACTGTGGAGCGTGGCGCTCTTCGGGTGGTCCAGGAAATCATGAGGCATCAGTACTCTCCGTCAGGACCAGCTCTCGGGACTTACCAAGGAGAGATGCCACTCCAGTCCCGTCCACCGCTGCCATTCGCGTTGGCAGCACCAGAAGTGCCGAGTTCACCGGCATACATCGTCTACAAGATCGGTGGTGACCCTAGTGACTACCAGTTCTTGCATGAGGCGCCGAAGGAGATCCCTCGCGGATACACGTGCACATACGTGCCAGACTGCAGTAACTGGGCACTCACAAACCAGACTGCAACAGCAGGGACCTCTGGAACAACAGGAGGAACGTCGGGAACAGATCTTGAGAAGCAGACGTGGCTAGCTAAGTATGCCACTCCGACAAACCTCCAGAGCTCAGCTCCTGCAGTTGGCTCAGAGCTGGAAAAGCAAGCATGGCTGGCTAAGTATGCCACTCCGGCGAATCTTCAGAGTTCGACTCCTGCGACCAAGACCGCGGATCAGATCAGTACCATCCTGAGAGACCAGTTCGGCATGGTGCCGAAAAGGAGGACAATCGGCTATTCCAAGCCGTACCCCAACGAGTACAAGTTGATCCCGCTACCACCCAAATATCGGCTCCCTGATTTCTCCAAGTTTAATGGATCAGATGGTTCCAGCTCCATCGAGCATGTGAGCCGATATTTGGCACAGCTGGGCACGATCTCGGCGAGATGAGCTGCGTGTGAGGTTCTTCGCACAGTCCCTCACAGGATCGGCTTTCGGGTGGTACACATCGCTGCCACCAGACTCAATCCGGACGTGGAAGCAGTTGGAAGAGCAGTTCCACATGCAGTATCACTCAGAGGCTTCCGAGGCCGGCATTGCCGATCTAGCACAAGTACGTCAGAAGCGTGGAGAAACTATGGCAGAATACGTCCAGCGCTTCAGAACTGTTAGGAACCGATGTTATTCGGCTCGTGTGACTGAAAAAGAAGCAGTCGAGTTGGCAGTGGTGGGCCTTGCATCACCAATCAAGGATATGGCCTCCCAAGCAGACTACCCTTCACTGGCGCACATGGTTCAGAAACTGTCGTTATATGAACAGCGCCACCCAGACTTGTACTAGGACAAATTCAAGCGTGCGGTAGTCCTGGTTGAGGCGGATGAAGACGAAGGCTCTACGGGAGATCAAGAGGTAGCAGTGGCTGAATGGACTCGGGGGGCAACCCCCGTGTCCTGCAAATGGGTTAAGCCACCAGGTCCTCCCAGAGGGTTTGATTTTGACGTAACTAAAACTGAGCAAATCTTCGACCTCTTACTTAAGGAGAAGCAGCTGAAGTTACCCGAAGGCCTCAAAATCCCCACGGTACAGGAGCTGAACGGAAAGCCATACTGCAAATGGCATAACTCGTTCTCCCATACCACCAACGACTGCAGGGTGTGGCGTCAACAGATCCAAATGGCGATAGAACAAGGACGTCTAATTTTCAACCAGTACGCCATGAAAGTCGACACTCACCCCTTCCCCGCCGTTAACATGGTGGAGTGCACTTACCCTGGAGGGTGCCAGCCAAGATTCTCGTTCAACATCAACATGGTAGGACCTGGACACCACTCTGGTAAGGACGGAGACGAGGGCAGCTGCTCTCGTAGCAAGGACACAGAGGAAGCCGTTCCACGCGATCGGCTCCGTCACGATGGCAAGCGCTACATCACAGAGGGAGAAGTGAGGAACGTGAGATATCAGCAACCTCTCTCTGATCACCTCCTCAACAAGTATGTGAGTCAATATGACCAACGCCGACGGCCCAACGACGATGATGAAAGAGATCGTCTGGCTAGGGACGCCAGGAGACGTCGTCGGCATGATCGCGACGAGGAGAGATATGAGCGCCACGCCAAGGAAAGGTTAAGAGAGCAAGACGACGAGGATAGGCACTGGGACTGCCCCTTCTTCAGACACTGCTGGGATTCAGGAATGAGCCGATTGCCTACAATCGGCAACTGCCCAGAATGTAGACAGAAGAGGAGGGATGCAGCTAACGTGTCCGTGTTCAAACGTCTAGGGCCTCTCCCACCTCGGAACAAGTACGCTGAGTCCCCTCGGGTGGAAGATCTCGAGGATTGGGAAGACGATGATGAAGAAGAAGAAGACAGGTACCACCGGCCAAGGTGGTGCCCTGATGGACTCAGCCGCTCCCAAAAGCGTAGGGTTCAGCGACTGCGTGGCTTGGAGGAAGCCGAAAGGTTATACCTGCACACGCTAAGGAAGGCGCGGCCTGATCTGGCCGCGAAAATTCAACGAACCCTGGATGAAGAGGGTCGACCACAAAAAATGGAGTGGCGCCCCAAGCAAAGGAAAGCCGATGATGAAACATCGGCTGGCACAAACATGGTGTTCATCCTTCCGACGGAGTTTAGTGCTCCAGGATTAGACGAGGCACCCGTGGCACAACTTGACTGCGGCCCACGGCCAGTTATCTTTGAGAAGCCACGAGAAAGAAGCTACAGACATCTGAAGGCCCTGTACTTGCGAGGTTATATCAATGGGTAGCCTGTCAACAAGATGTTGGTGGACACCGGAGCGGCAGTCAACATTATGCCATACTCCATGCTACGTCGGTTGGGACGCTCTAGCTCGGATCTGATCAAGACCAACGTGACATTGAGCGATTTCAACGGCCAAGCGTCTGACGCACAAGGTGCTCTGAACGTGGATCTGACCGTAGGAAGGAAAACCATCCCTACGACGTTCTTTATTGTCGATAGCAAGAGCACCTATGCTGTCCTGCTAGGAAGAGATTGGATCCACGCCAACTGTTGCATTCCATCCACGATGCACCAATGCGTAATACAGTGGGATGGAGATGAGGTAGAGGTCGTCCATGCAGATGACTCAGCCGAGATTTCAACGGCTGGCATGAACGCTTGGGAGACAGCAGGCCAAGAGCCACTCTCAGGCATCAATTTGGACGACTGCGAGCGCATCGACGTGACAAAGGATGGGGTTAGGCTGGTCTTATCCACCGGCCTGACCGTATAGCAAGAACAAACCTATGGATAAACGTGGCGAGGCCGACCCTTGGGATCGGCCCCCAAAGATCTATGGAAGGACATTGCAAAACCTTCATTGAGCGCCTCGATCAACGTGGAGGCCGATTCCAGCAATCGGCCAAAATTATCCTCACCACACATTCTGCCTGTGTTCAACGTCGATCTAATGGGCAGCGGTTTTACGTCGGCTGATGAGCTAAAAATCAGCATTGGTCCTACTGGAGCCGACGTTCAAATACAGTGCCTTGGCTAACTACAGAGCCGATATCCGCAGTTACCTGGCAGATTCGGCTCGGGGGGCACCTAGTCAGACGAACATGTGCAGATGAACATGTGTGCAGTGAAATATTGGGGGCCGATAGAAAAATCGGCCAGTAAAAAAAAATTCTCATGGTATACAGCCGATGCACAGACATCGACTTTAGAGCTAAGAAACAAAGCCGATGCACAGCCATCGACTCTAGTACAATTACACAAGATCTACCAGCTGCGTGTTCAAGACACGGATTTCGACCAGGTCGGTTTTCAGTTCAGCCTCAAGGCCAACCTCCAACTTTTTACTCATTAGGACGTCGGTGTTTCGTCTGCAATATCGGCTTTAAAGGAAGAAAAGGTGATCGGCTCCGGTGTATCTACCGTCGGCCTGGCTAAGTTGGCCACTTTCTCAGCTACGCTCGTAGGAATGACTAGGACCTCTGCATGGTGGCTGTCTCAATTGCCTGAGTTCAAGGCCCTTGGACTGAACTGTGTATCCTCGCCACTGTTCTCACCTTAACTGAGGCTCGGGGGGCAGCTGATTTGGTAGACACTCTGTTTTTGGGAGCCGATTGGAGTTGCAACGGCTGACCCTGCATCATAACCTCCTTCGAAAGCGGTGAGTTGTTGCAGAAGAAGACTACTAGAGCTGCGGAAAGGAGCCTGAAAGGGAAGCCGTCGTCATCTACAGGGTTTTGACTGTCCTGTTGCTGCTAGAAAATGAAGCAGACTGGATTCTCAAAACAGCCGATGAACAGCCATCGGCTATAGGATTGCAAAGCATTATGGTCAGATATCAAATTACAGTCTGAATTTGAGAAGTGCTTGACTGACGGTCTAATTGGTATCTGAGTCTGGCTTCATGGGCGTCTGAGGCGAAAAGTCCGATACGTTGTTATCGGTCTTGGTGCGGCAAACGGAAGACTTGAAATTGGATTAATTGAGGGTCAAATTGGAAGAACAATTCTTATTGATTCAAAAGAGCGGCTTTACAAGAAAGAGCCGATGGCTCTCAAAAGGGGGATCCGATGCCTAGTGCACTGCTACTACTAGTCCTACACTAATTGGCCCCTGTTCTAGGGGTCGTCGCTGTCCTCATCGTCGCCATTGTAGCTGCCGTCGGCGCTGCTTCCAGAGAGTTCCTCGTCGCTGCTGCCCCAGCCCTCGGCCGGAGCCTCTTCTTCCTCGTCATCATCATCATCCTCGCTGTCCGCCCAAGCACGGAAGCGCTTCGCCGGCGGATACCCAGCGGAGGAGGAGGAATCATCCTCCTCCTCTTCCTCTTCTTCCTCTGCTTCTACTTCTTCCTCCTCCTCGTCAGAGGAGGTGGAGTTCGCCCAGGAATGGAGGTCGTCTTCGCTCTCGCTCTTCAGTTCCCCTTCGATGAGGAACTCGAGGTCGTCCTCCCCATCGGTCAGAGGTAAGTCACCATCTGACCCGACGAGTGCTTTGGGTGGGCCATCTGGCACGGGATCAAAGTTCCACTCCTGCTCGCTCGAAGAGGAAGGTTGGAGAGAGAGGCCTGAGGAGATGGAGGAAGAGGAAGACATTGCTACAGGGAAAGAGGGTTTTTTAGGTGCCGATGGCCGGAGCAGAGTAAGGGGACGAAGTGGCGAACCGTTCGGCACGGTTAAATAAAGGGGGTATAGTGGAGATTTAATGCCACAGCAGTTTCCGAGGAAGTGGTGCCCAACAAAAAAGTTTTTGCCAGGTCACGCGGAGAAGTGGAAAAGGCAAGGCATCATGATGAAGGATACTGCGACGGTTCTGCCACGACATGACCCGACGAAGAAAAAGCGGAGTGATTTTGGAATTATCAATTCCAAAACCAGGGGGGCATGTGTTATCACCAGAATTTGACCGAGTTAGAGGTGGGCCGCGATCAAGATGGGCTTGAAGAATATACATGGAAGAATATACGTGAACCGGCCTTATATGCAAAGTTTGGGCTAGTTTGCCCGTGTATCTGTAATATAGTAGGATACGTGTCGGTTAGTTAGAGTTTGGCTCATGCACGGTTGGGATTATTCCCACGTTAGAAAGTCTACGGACTATAAATATGTATCTAGGGTTTATGAAATAAACAACAATCACGTTCACCACAAACCAATCTAGGCGCATCGCCAACTCCCTTGTCTCGAGGGTTTCTTCCGGGTAAGCATCATGCTGCCTAGATCGCATCTTGCGATCTAGGCAGTACAAGTTTATTCGCTGTTCATGCGTTGCTCGTACTGAAGCCTTTTTGATGGCGAGCAACGTAGTTATCTTAGATGTGTTAGGGTTAGCATTGTTCATCGTATCATATGCTGTCGTCGTGCAACCCTGAGACATCTAGCCGCCCTTACACCTATCTTAGGTGTAGGGTGGCACCCCGCTTGATCTTTATTTAGTAGATCCGATCCGTTATGGTTGCTCCTTGTTCTTCAAGGATTAGTTTAATATCTGCATAGTTAGGCCTTACAAACGGATTGAAGGATCCAGTGGCGCGTAGGGTGTAGTTTGCTAGCCCTAGACAGGATGTTCCGGGGATCAACCTCGTGTTGGTTTTTAGGCCTTGTCTAGGGACGGTTTACGATCACCGTGCGTGGCCGCCAGGCTCAATCACGAGTAGGATGTTCCGATTATGTGGTGAAAACTCTAAATCGTAGTAGATCGTTTTAGCTTTATATTGATCAAGCAGGACCACCATATATTCGTACACCTCGTGCGAATCATGGGTGGATCGGCTCTTTGAGCTGATTCACAGGACAACCTGAGAGCCGATCGAGGCTCGTATTTAATGTTTACGTGTATGCCATGCAGGAAACTAAGCGAGGCATCTCCATCACCTTCCTGACCAGGTATAGGTCAGGTGGCACGCCCTTGCACCAGCATCGGACGTGCGTGCCGAGTCTTTGCGGGCCGTCGCTCGGAGGGACCAGGGCCAGCCGCAGTCCTGGGGGCCTCCCGGCTCTACTGTGTTGCCCGTCGCTGCTCGCCGGTGGGTTTCTGACCGCAACAGAACCCCCGTTGGTATATCGATGCAGGAGGGATAGCAGGATCTCAGAGTTTAAGGCTGTGGTTAGATTTATCTTAATTACTTTCTTGTAGTTGCGGATGCTTGCAAGGGGTATAATCACAAGTATGTATTAGTCCTAGGAAGGGCGGTACATTAGCATAGGTTCACCCACACAACACTTATCAAAACAATGAAGATTAATTAGCCGTATGTAGCGAAAGCACTAGACTAAAATCCCGTGTGTCCTCAAGAACGTTTGGTCATTATAAGTAAACAAACTGGCTTGTCCTTTGTGCTAAAAAGGATTGGGCCACTCGCTGCAATTGATACTCTCGCATTTTACTTACTCATACTTTATTCAACTGCTACATCAAAACCCCCTGAATACTTGTCTGTGAGCATTTACAGTGAATCCTTCATCGGAACTGCTTGTCAACACCTTCTGCTCCTCGTTGGGATCGACATTCTTACTTATCGAAAATACTACGATACACCCCCTATACTTGTGGGTCATCAAGACTATTTTCTGGCGCCGTTGCCGGGGAGTGAAGCGCTATTGGTAAGTGGAATTGATAAGGGAAAGTTTTACTGTTTGTGCTGATTTTATTTCTGCCTGCTGCCATAATTCATTATGGAGAGATCTTCTCTTGAGTTTTTATTTGGAAAATCTACTACTACTGCAAAGGTAGTGGATGAGGCGCCAGGTAAGGAAGAGATACCATACAAAATACCTATGAAAATTATTGAACATGTAGTGGATAACCGTTATACAGGGGATGGAACTGTCCACCCTGGAGATCATTTACTGTTCTCACATGAATTATGCGGTTTATTCAAGTGTGCAGGTATTGCTATGGATGAAGTGAGGAAGAAACTATTCTCTATATCATTTGTCCGGTAAAGCGGCGCATTGGTATAAATTACTGGATAATGGGGATTCTCTTGAATGGAATGATATTGTGCCCCGGTTTTATTCTAAGTTCTATCCTCCAAGTGAAATTCACAAGGATCGGAACCGCATATATAATTTTTGGCCTCATGATGGAGAGAGTATTGCCCAAGCGTGGGGGAGATTGAAGTCTTTAATGCTCAAATGCCCCATTCATGAGCTTCCTGGTAATGTTATTATTGATAATTTCTATGCAAGACTTTCTTTTCAAGACAAGACCTTGCTGGATACTTCTTGTTCTGGATCATTTACATGCAACAAAGAAGAGTTTAAAAGGGACCTTCTTAATCGGATCCAGGAGAATACTGAAGGATGGGAGAACGACAAGGATAGAGAATCAGGTATAAATTATGATTATAAATGCATTGAAGCTTTTATGGATACTGATAAATTTCGTAATATGAGTGCTACTTATGGTCTTGATTCTCAAGTTGCTGCAAATCTTTATAAAGCTTTTGCCTCTCATTATGAATTGCCTAAGAAGAACTTTGATAAGTATCATGAACCGTATAAAGATAAAATTGATTCATCTATAAATAAATGTGTTGTAGTTGAATCTGTTGATCATGTTATTCCTGAAGCTTATATTGAAAAAACTCCTTTCCCTGCTAAAATGAAGGAGTACTCTGTTATAAATAGTGCGGTTCATAAAAGTGAAAAGAAACCTATAGAACCTGAAGAACAAATAAAAGTTGAACCTGCTGTTGCAATTGTTAAAGATCTTGTGACTGAAAATGTGGAAGATGGTCATATTATTTTCTATGAAGATGCTTCTAATATTGTTTCGCATCCTAATAAGTCCAAGAAAACAAGTGTTCCTATGCTATCTGTTAGAATTGGTGATCATTGTTATTATGGTTTATGTGATATTGGTGCTAGTATTAGTGCTATTCCTTATGAGCTTTACACGGAGATTATGCACGAAATTGGTTCTTGTGAACTTGAAGATATTGATGTGGTTATTCGGCTGGCTAATAGAGAAACTATCTCTCCAATTGGTATTGTTCGCGATGTGGAAGTTCTATGTGGTAAGATTAAATATCCTGCTGACTTTTTAGTACTTGGTTCTGCTGCTAGTAAATATTGTCCTATCATTTTTGGTAGACCTTTTCTAAATACTTGTGGAGCTATTATAGATTGCAAGAAAGAGAAAATTTTGACTAAATTTGCTGGAGAATCTTATGAGTTTAACTTCTCTAAATTTGCCAAAACCCCTTATAAAGCTGATTCGCCTAATAATGATTTTAGAGTTGAACAGTGTGCATCTATTGCTCTTGCTCCTAATAATCCTTTGCAGCAACATTTGGAGAATAGTGAGAGTGAAGTTTTTAGGGAAGAAAGAAATGAGCTTGATGAAATTTTCCTTCGTCAACCTATTCTTAAGCATGATTTACCGGTAGAAGATCTGGGTACAACACCACCACCAAAGGAAGATCCTGTCTTTGATTTAAAACCATTGCCTGATAATCTTAAATATGCTCATATTGATGATAAGAAAATATATCCTGTTATTATTAGTTCTAAGCTTACGGAGTTTGAAGAAGAAAGGTTATTGGAAATATTGAAGAAACACCGAGGAGCTATTGGCTACACTCTTGATGACTTGAAAGGGATTTCTCCTTCTATTTGCCAACATGCCATTAATATGGAAGATGATGCAAAGCCTGTTGTTGAACATCAGCGTCGTCTAATTCCTAAGATGAAGGATGTGGTAAGAAATGAGGTATTAAGACTTCTTGAAGATGGTATTATATATCCTATTGCTGATAGTAGATGGGTTAGTCCTGTGCATTGTGTCCCTAAGAAAGGAGGAATGACTGTTGTGCCTAATGATAATGATGAGCTCATACCTCAAAGAGTAGTTGTAGGGTATAAAATGTGCATTGATTATCGAAAAGTTAATAAAGTTACTAAGAAAGATCATTACCCTTTGCCTTTTATTGATCAAATGTTAGAAAGGCTATCTAAAAATACTCATTTTTTGCTTTCTTGATGGTTATTCTGGGTTCTCACAAATTGCTGTTAAAACTAAGGATCAAGAGAAAACCACTTTCACTTGTCCCTATGGAACTTATGCTTATAGACGTATGCCTTTTGGTTTATGTAATGCTCCTGCTACTTTTCAAAGATGCATGTCTGCTATTTTTCATGGCTTTTGCGAGAGTATTGTAGAGGTATTCATGGACGATTTTTCCGTCTATGGGAATTCTTTTGATAATTGCTTGCGGAACCTTGATAAAGTTTTGCAGAGATGTGAAGAAACTAACCTTGTTCTTAATTGGGAGAAATGCCACTTTATGGTTAATGAAGGAATTGTATTGGGACATAAAATTTCCGAGAGAGGTATTGAAGTTGATAGAGCTAAAGTTGAAGCAATTGAGAAGATGCCCTATCCTAGGGATATTAAAGGTTCGTAGTGTTCTTGGTCATGCTGGGTTTTATAGGAGGTTTATTAAAGACTTCTCCAAGATTTCAAAGCCTCTTACTAATCTTCTTCAAAAAGATGTACCTTTTGTTTTTGATGATGATTGTAAGGAAGCTTTTGAAACTCTAAAGAAAGCCTTAACAACTGCTCCTATAGTTGAACCTCCTGATTGGAACTTACCATTTGAAATTATGTGCGATGCTAGTGATTTTGCTGTAGGCGCTGTTCTTGGACAGCGAGTAGATAAAAAATTGAATGTTATTCATTATGCTAGTAAAACTCTTGATGCTACTCAAAGAAATTATGCTACTACTGAAAAAGAATTGTTAGTTGTAGTCTTTGCTTGTGATAAGTTTAGATCCTATATTGTTGATTCAAAAGTTACTATTCATACTGATCATGCTGCAATCAGATACCTTATGCAAAAGAAAGATGCTAAGCCAAGGCTTATTAGATGGGTGCTTCTGTTGCAAGAATTTGATTTGCATATTATAGATAGGAAAGGTGCTGATAACCCTGTTGCTGATAATTTGTCTAGATTGGAAAATATTGCTTATGATCCTTTTCCTGTTAATGATAGTTTTCCAAATGAACAATTGGCTGTAATAAAGGTGAGCTCGCGAGATAGCCCTTGGTATGCTGATTATGCTAACTTTATTGTTTCCAAGTACTTGCCTCCAACCTTTTCAGCTCAGCAAAGGAGGAAATTCTTTTATGACTTGAGTCATTATTTCTGGGATGACCCACACTTATATAAAGAAGGTGTGGATGGTATTCTGCGAAGACGTGTTCCCGAATTTGAACAGCAAGAGATATTGAGTAAATGTCATGGTAGTGCTTATGGAGGACATCACGCCGGAGAAAGAACTGCACAAAAAGGTTCTACAATCAGGTTTTTATTGGCCGCCTCTCTTCAAAGATGCAAGGAAGTTTATTTTATCTTGTGATGAATGTCAAAGGGTTGGTAATATCTCCAGACGCAATGAAATGCCTCTGAATTATACTCTTGTTATTGAACCGTTTGATTGTTGGGGATTTGACTTCATGGGACCTTTTCCCTCTTCAGAAGGTAACACTCATATACTTGTTGCTGTTGATTATGTTACTAAATGGGTGGAAGCCATACCTACAAAAAGTGCTGATGGTGAGACCTCTTTAAGAATGCTTTTAGATATTATTTTTCCTCGATTTGGAGTTCCTAGATATATTATGACTGATGGAGGTTCTCATTTTATTCATGGTGGTTTTAGGAAAACTCTTGCTAAATATGGTATTAATCATAGAATTGCTTCCGCTTATCATCCTCAAACTAGTGGGCAAGTAGAATTATCAAATAGAGAAATTAAATCTATCTTGCAAAAGACTGTTAATAAAACTAGAAAGAATTGGGCTAGTAAATTAAAGGAAGCGTTATGGGCTTATAGAACTGCTTATAAAAATCCCATGGGTATGTCACCTTATAAAATGGTTTATGGAAAAGCTTGTCATTTACCTTTAGAACTAGAGCACAAAGCTTATTGGGCTGTAAGAGAACTAAATAAAGATCCTAAACTAGCCGGTAAGAAGAGGTTGCTACAATTGAGTTCTCTAGATGAATGGAGAAGTGAAGCTTATGAAAATGCTAAACTCTTTAAAGAGAAAGTTAAGAAATGGCATGATAGAAGAATTATCAAAAGAGAATTTAATATTGGGGATAAAGTCCTATTGTATCGGTCTTGTCTCAGATTCTTTGCAGGGAAATTACTCTCGAAATGGGAAGGACCATATGTTGTTGAGGAGGTGTATCGTTCAGGAGCAATTAAAATTAGCTCTCTCCAAGGCAATGCCACACAAGTGGTGAATGGACAAAGACTCAAGCATTATATCTCAGGTGATTCTTATAATGTAGATGTTGATATTATTCGAGTGGAAACACCGGAGGCTTTCATCAAAGGTCAAGTTGACAGTCCGCCAGAAATCGACTTTGAATAGGTAACAGTACAGGTAATAAAAAGTTCGCGATTTACTTTCTGAACAATGTTTTTGCTGTTTTTGGAAAATATGAAAAATTACGAGATCAAAACGGAGTGGAGGAGACGCACGAGGGCGTGCCCCCATAGGCCGGCGCGGGCCCCAGCCTGGCCGCGCCGCCCTATGAGCTGGCCGCCTCGTCGCCTCTTCCCGACTCTGGTTCGACCTGGTACTTTCCTTATGACATACAAATTCCTGCTATATAATCCCCCGGACCCCTGAAGGTCCGTATATCGTTTTCTCGACATGTTTTGTTTCGAGCTGTTTCTGCCAGGATCTATTTTCAATCTAGGAGCACCATGGCCTCCAACAACAAGGGCAAGGGGCTTTCGGAGGAAGAAGTGAAGAGGGTGTCGTCAAAACAAGAGCAACAAGCCGTTGGGAGTAAGCAAATCTTGGTGGGATCTGTTGACACTCCACATTCTTTCTCTCATAATTTGCAGGGACCCTTACCACCTGCCCTTAGCCTCGACTCTTTCCCTGTGTTGGAAGAAGCTCTACGGGCTACCGATGAGTTTTGTGATCAATATCGTGCTCTAAGAAGAGAAGTGGAGATACTTCAGGAGGAGAATTACCGACTCCGTAGAATGCTGGAATATTACTCGATTCCCATCACAAGGCCGCCACCGCCAACTTCAGATAACAATGAATCTCTTCGAATCTTAGTGCAGAACTGCCAAACTGAGAAGCTGAAGCTGAAGGAGATCTGTAAGAATCGCGGGAGGAATTCATCACCACCATCACCGAAGGAGTAATTCATCATCGGTATTGGCATCCCGTTGGTTTGTTCCAAGCTTGGGGGATTGCCGCGGTATCACATCATCACTATCTTTTACTTTTTACTATCAAGTAGTGTCATATCATGAGTAGGGAAGTTATCATATAAGATGAGTTGCAGTGTGGAAGTATCTCTCCTTTAGTTGATTGTCTGTGTATCCCTTGGTGTGAGTTATCGTTATGGAATATTAATGAGAAGTCTTATCATTTACATATTGCACATCTTATTTTAGTTTGCAATCCCTATTATATGATTGATCTTGTTATTAGTATTGGTATCATTTTGGGAGCATTGAGTAAATCTATTTGGTTTTGGCAAACTTAGCATTGGTCAATAGCAATAACACTGTGAGGATTAAGTAGAAAAAAAAAGAAATACATGTACTTGTTTCATTGTCTTTCTTTCTTGTTAGCTCCTTAGCTTATTATTCTGAAGTTAAAATTGTTTGTGCTTACAAGGAACATGCATGATTGTTTCTATCACATGTATATTTGTTTGTTTCCCCCAAATCTTGTGCTTGATAATTAACCTTGCTAGCCAAAGACCTGTACTGAGAGGGAATGCTTCTCGTGCATCCAAACCTTAACCCAAACCTATGCCATTTGTGTCCACCATAACTACCTACTACATGGTATTTCTTGCCATTCCGAGTAAATACTTCGTGTGCTACCTTTAAACAATTCAAAATTTACTATCTCTTATTTGTGTCAATGTTTTATAGCTCATGAGGAAGTATGTGGTGTTTTATCTTTCAATCTTGTTGGGCAACTTTCACCAGTGGACTAGTGGCTTCATCCGCTTATCCAATAATTTTGCAAAAAGAGCTGGCAATGGGATTCCCAGTCCCAAATTAATTAACAAAAATAGACACTCCTCCATGGTATGTGATTGTTGGACGGCACCCGAAGGATTCGGTTAGACATGGCTTGAGAAAGCAAAGGTGGGGAGGAGTGTCATCTAAATAAAACTAAAATAAAAAGGCACTCCTTCATGGTATGAGATTGTTGGCAGGCACCCGAAGGATTCGGTTAGCCATGGTTTGTGAAAGCAAAGGTTGGAAGGAGTGCCAACCAAAAATAAAACTTAATGGGAGCCGCTCTTCGAGAGTTTTTCTGGAAGGGGGTTAGAGTGCCCGCTACCAGTCGTTGACAACAACAAACACCTCTCAAAATGTTACTTTTACTCTCTTTATATGATTTCAAACTGAAAAAGCTCTAGCACATGATTTAATCCCTGCTTCCCTCTGCGAAGGGCCTGTCTTTTACTTTATGTTGAGTCAGTAAACCTATTTCCCTCCATCTTAAGCAAGCATTTGAGTTGTTGTGATCAAACCATCTATATTGTGATTTGCTTCATCATGTCTTTTACTCTTCCTTGTTTAGTACAAGTTTTATCCGAATGAATATAGCTTTGAAAAGTTATCAATGATTATGAGGAGATTATTATGATTGAGCATGCAAGTTGTGCCATATAAAATTTAACATGAGAGCGCTGCTCGATAGATAAGTATAACCTGTTAATTGTTCTCTGACCAAGAACGAAGTTTGCCATCACCAATTATGATTTCTTATGCACCTTTATTTGTGAATACCTTATACTTGTTTCAAGTTGAATTATATGAGGAAGTTGTTTACCAGAATGTCTTGTGTGAATGAATATGATGCTTCTTGTCCGTATTTTATTTATCGACTCTTCACTCCATAAACATGTGGTCCTGTTTACCGAGTTCAGTTTCGCTTGGGGACAAGCGAAGTCTAAGCTTGGGGGGAGTTGATACGTCCAATTTGCATCACTATTTTATATCATAATTTGCTGTTATTCATGGATATATTTCATATTTGGAGATGATACTTATGTTATTTCATCTATTTTGCATGTTTCATGATTATTGGAGGATTGCGCACCGGAGTCAGGATTCTGCTGGAAAAAGCGCCGTCAGAATGCAATATTTCGGAAGACCAACAATTGGCGAAATTTATATGAAAAATCCTATTTTTCCAGAAGACGAAGGGAGCCAGAAGGAGGAGCCGAGGAGGGCCACCATGGGCCCCCCTCATAGGCCGGCGCGGGCCCTGCCCTGGCCGTGCCGCCTTGTGAGGAGGGGGCCCACAGCCCCCTCTGGCCTCCTTTCCTTCGCGTATTTCTTCGTCCCGAAAACCTAAGCTCCAGGGAGGAAATCGCGAAGAGTCACAGCCGCCTCTGCGGGGCGGACAACACCAGAGAGAAAAGAGCTCTCTGGCAGGCTGAGATCCGCTGGGGAAATTCCCTCCCGGAGGGGGAAATCGACGTCATCGTCACCGTCATCGAGCTGGACATCATCTCCATCACCATCTCCATCATCTCCATCATCATCACCGCCGTCTCCACCGCTGCACACCGTCACCGCTGTAATAATTTGGGTTTGATCTTGATTGTTTGATAGGGGAAACTCTCCCGGTGTTGATTTCTATTTGGTATTGATGCTATTGAGTGAAACCGTTGAACCAAGGTTTATGTTCAGATTGTTATTCATCATCATATCACCTCTGATCATGTTCCATATGATGTCTCGTGAGTAGTTCGTTTAGTTCTTGAGGACATGGGTGAAGTCTAAATGTTAGTAGTGAAGTATGGTTGAGTAATATTCAATGTTATGATATTTAAGTTGTGGTGTTATTCTTCTAGTGGTGTCGTGTGAACATCGACTACACGACACTTCACCTTTATGGGCCTAGGGGAATGCATCTTGTACTCGTTTGCCAATTGCGGGGTTGCCGGAGTGACAGAAACCTGAACCCCCGTTGGTATATCGATGCAGGAGGGATAGCAGGATCTCAGAGTTTAAGGCTGTGGTTAGATTTATCTTAATTACTTTCTTGTAGTTGCGGATGCTTGCAAGGGGTATAATCACAAGTATGTATTAGTCCTAGGAAGGGCGGTACATTAGCATAGGTTAACCCACACAACACTTATCAAAACAATGAAAATTAATTAGCCGTATGTAGCGAAAGCACTAGACTAAAATCCCGTGTGTCCTCAAGAACGTTTGGTTATTATAAGTAAACAAACCGGCTTGTCCTTTGTGCTAAAAAGGATTGGGCCACTCGCTGCAATTGATACTCTCGCATTTTACTTACTCGTACTTTATTCAACTGCTACATCAAAACCCCCTGAATACTTGTCTGTGAGCATTTACAGTGAATCCTTCATCGAAACTGCTTGTCAACACCTTCTGCTCCTCGTTGGGATCGACATTCTTACTTATCAAAAATACTACGATACACCCCCTATACTTGTGGGTCATCATGTTTACATACCATGCTATAATTGTATTAACCGAAACATTGATACATGTGTGTTATGTGAACAACAAGGAGTCCCTAGTAAGCCTCTTGTATAACTAGCTTATTGATTAATAGATGATCATCGTTTCGTGATCATGAACATTGGATGTTATTAATAACAAGATTATGTCATTGATGAATGATGTAATGGACACACCCAATTAAGCGTAGCATAAGATCACGTCATTAAGTTCATTTGCTATAAGCTTTCGATACATAGTTACCTAGTCCTTCGACCATGAGATCATGTAAATCACTTATGTCGGAAGGGTACTTTGATTACATATAACGCCACTGCGTAAATGGGTGGTTATAAAGGTGGGATTAAGTATTCGGAAAGTATGAGTTGAGGCATATGGATCAAGAGTGGGATATTGTCCATCCCGATGACGGATAGATATACTCTGGGCCCTCTCGGTGGAATGTCGTCTCAATAGCTTGCTGCTTTTGACGGTAAAGCACTCGTCCGTTGGGAACCCCAAGAGGAAGGTATGATGCGTACAGCAGCGAGTTTTCCCTCAGAAAGAAACCAAGGTTATCGAACCAGTAGGAGTCAAGAAGCACGTTGAAGGTTGATGCTGGCGGAGTGTAGTGCGGCGCAACACCAGGGATGTCGGCGCCAACGTGGAACCTGCAAAACACAACCAAAGTACTTTTCCCCAACGTGACAGTGAGGTTGTCAATTTCACCGGCTTGCTGTAACAAAGGATTAGATGTATAGTGTGGATGATGATGTTTGCAAAGAACAGTAAGAACACGTATTGCAGTAGATTGTATTCGATGTAAAAGAATGGACCGGGGTCCACAGTTCACTAGTGGTGTCTCTCGAATAAGAAATAGCATGTTGGGTGAACAAATTACAGTTGGGCAATTGACAAATAAAGATGGCATGACAATGCACATACATATTATGATGAGTAGTGTGAAATTCAATTGGGCATTATGACAAAGTACATAGACCGCTATCCAGCATGCATCTATGCCTAAAAAGTCCACCTTCGGGTTAGCATCCGCACCCCTTCCAGTATTAAGTTGCAAACAACAGACAATTGCATTAAGTATGGTGCGTAATGTAATCAACACAAATATCCTTAGACATAGCATTGATGTTTTATCCCTAGTGGCAACAGCACATCCACAACCTTAGAACTTTCTCACATCCTTGTCCTGCATTTAATGGAGGCATGAACCCACTATCGAGCATAAATACTCCCTCTTGGAGTTACAAGTATCAACTTGGCCAGAGCCTCTACTAGCAACGGAGAGCATGCAAGATCATAAACAACACATATATGATAGATTGATAATGAACATAACATAGTATTCCATATTCATCGGATCCCAACAAACGCAACATGTAGCATTACAAATAGATGATCTTGATAATGATAGGCAGCTCACAAGATCTGACAATGATAGCACAATGAGGAGAAGACAACCATCTAGCTACTGCTATGGACCCATAGTCCAGGGGTGAACTACTCACACATCACTCCGGAGGCAATCATGGCGATGAAGAGTCCTCCGGGAGATGATTCCCCTCTCCGGCAGGGTGCCGGAGGCGATCTCCTGAATCCCCCGAGATGGGATTGGCGGCGGCGGCGTCTCTGCAAGGTTTTCCATATCGTGGCTCTCGGTACTGGGGTATTCGCGATGAAGGCTATAAGTAGGCGGAAGGGTAGGTCAGGGGGCGACGCGAGGGCCCCACATGCCAGGGCCGTGCGACCAAGAGCTGGGCCGCGCCGCCCTGTTGTGTCGGCGCCTCGTCGCCCCACTTCGTTTCCCTTTCGGTCTTCTGGAAGCTTCGTGGAAAAATAAGACCCTGGGCATTGATTTCGTCCAATTCCGAGAATATTTCCTTTGTAGGATTTCTGAAACCAAAAACAGCAGAAACAAAGAATCGGCTCTTCGGCATCTTGTTAATAGGTTAGTGCCGGAAAATGCATAAATATGACATAAAGTATGTATAAAACATGTGAGTATCATCAATAAAGTAGCATGGAACATAAGAAATTATAGATACATTTGAGACGTATCAAGCATCCCCAAGCTTAGTTCCTACTCGTCCTCGAGTAGGTAAGCGATAACAAAGATAATTTCTGAAGTGACATGTTATCATAATCTTGATCAATACTATTGTAAGCATATGTAATGAATGCAGCGATTCGAAGCAATGGTAAAGACAATGAGTAAACAACTGAATCATATAGCAAAGACTTTTCATGAATAGTACTTTCAAGACAAGCATCAATAAGTCTTGCATAAGAGTTAACTCATAAAGCAATAGATTCAAAGTAAAGGCATTGAAGCAACACAAAGGAAGATATAAGTTTCAGCGGTTGCTTTCAACTTGTAACATGTATATCTCATGGATATTTGTCAATACAAAGTAATATGATGAATGCAAATATGCAAGTATGTAAGAATCAATGCACAGTTAACACAAGTGTTTGCTTCTAAGATGGACGGAATAGGTAAACTGACTCAACATAAAAGTAGAAGAATGGCCCTTCGAAGAGGGAAGCATGGATTGTTATATTTGTGCTAGAGCTTTTATTTTGAAAACAAGAAACAATTTTGTCAACAGTAGTAATAAAGCATATGTGTTATGTATAAGATATCCTATAAGTTGCAAGCCTCATGCATAGATTACCAATAGTGCCCGCACCTTGTCCTAATTAGCTTGGATTTACATGGATTATCATTGCATAACATATGTTTTAACCAAGTGTCACAAAGGGGTACCTCTATGCCGCCTGTACAAAGGTCTAAGGAGAAAGCTCGCATTGGATTTCTCGGTTTTGATTATTCTCAACTTAGACATCCATACCGGGACAACATAGACAACAAATAATGGACTCCTCTTTAATGCATAAGCATTCAACAACAAATAATATTCTCATAAGAGATTGAGGATTGTTGTCCAAACTGAAACTTCCACCATGGATCATGGCTTTAGTTAGCGGCCCAATGTTCTTCTCTAACAATATGCATACTCAAACCATTCAACTCATGATAAATCACCCTTACTTCAGACAAGACGAACATGCATAGCAACTCACATGATATTCAACACAGATAGTTGATGGCGTCCCCAGGAACATGGTTATCGCTCAACAAGCAACTTATTAGGAAATAAGATACATAAGTACATATTCAATACCACAATAGTTTTTAAGCTATTTTTCCCATGAGCTATATATTGCAAAGACAAAGGAATGGGATTTTAAAGGTAGCACTCAAGCAATTTACTTTGGAATGGCAGAGAAATGCCATGTAGTAGGTAGGTATGGTGGACACAAATGGCATAGTTTTTGGCTCAAGGATTTTGGATGCACGAGAAGTGATCCCTCTCAATACAAGGCTTAGGCTAGCAAGGTTGTTTGAAGCAAACACAAGTATGAACCGGTACAGCAAAACTTACAAAAGAACATATTGCAAGCATCATAAGACTCTACACTGTCTTCCTTGTTGTTCAAACCCTTACCAGAAAATATCTAGACTTTAGAGAGACAAATCATGCAAACCAAATGTCAACAAGCTCTGCGGTATTTCTTCACTAATATGTGCAAAGTATATGATGCAAGAGCTTAAACATGATCTATATGAGCACAACAATTGCCAAGTATCAAATTATTCAAGACATTATACCAATTACCACATGTAGCATTTCCCGTTTCCAACCATATAACAATTAACGAAGCAGTTTCAACCTTCGCCATGAACATTAAGAATAAAGCTAAGAACATATGTGTTCATATGCAACAGCGGAGTGTGTGTCTCTCCCACACAATGAATGCTAGGATCCAATTTTATTCAAACAAACAAAAACAAGAACATACAGACGCTCCAAGTAAAGCACATAAGATGTGACGGAATAAAAATATAGTTTCACTAGAGGTGACCTGATAATTTGTCGATGAAGAAGGGGATGCCTTGGGCATCCACAAGCTTATATGCTTGAGTCTTCTTGAAATATGCAGGGATGAACCACGGGGGCATCCCCAAGCTTAGAGTTTTCACTCTTCTTGATCATATTGTATCATCCTCCTCTCTTGATCCTTGAAAACTTCCTCCACACCAAACTCAAAACAAACTCATTAGAGGGTTAGTGCATAATCAAAAATTCACATGTTCAGAGGTGACATAATCATTATTAACACTTCTGGACATTGCACAAAGCTACTGAAAGTTAATGGAACAAAGAAATCCATCAAACATAGCAAAACAGGCAATGCGAAATAGAAGGCAGAATCTGTCAAAACAGAACAGTCCGTAAAGACGATTTTTTCTGGGGCACTTAACTTGCTCTAATGAAAATGCTCAAATTGAATGAAAGTTGCGTACATATCTGAGGATTACTCACGTAAATTGGCAGATTTTTCTGAGGTACCTACAGAGAATACTACTCAAATTCGTGACAGCAAGAAATCTGTTTCTGCGCAGTAATCCAAATCTAGTATGAACCTTACTATCAAAGACTTTACTTGGCACAACAATGCAATAAAATAAAGATAAGGAGAGGTTGCTACAGTAGTAACAACTTCCAAGACTCAAATAAAAAATAAAAGTGCAGAAGTAAAATCATGGGTTGTCTCCCATAAGCGCTTTTCTTTAACGCCTTTTAGCTAGGCGCAGAAAGTGTGTTTCAAGTAACATCAAGAGATGAAGCATCAACATCATAATTTGTTCTAATGATAGAATCAAAAGGTAACTTCATTCTCTTTCTAGGGAAGTGTTCCATACCTTTCTTGAGAGGAAATTGATATTTAATATTACCTTCCTACATATCAATAATAGCACCAACAGTTCGAAGAAAAGGTCTTCCCAATATAATGGGACAAGATGCATTGCATTCAATATCCAAGACAACAAAATCAACAAGGACAAGGTTATTGTTAACCGTAATGCGAACATTATCAATCCTCCCCAAAGGTTTCTTTGTAGAGTTATCAACAAGATTAACATCCAAATAACAATTTTTCAATTGTGGCAAGTCAAGCATATTATAGATTTTCTTAGGCATAACGGAAATACTTGCAGCAAGATCACATAAGGCATTACAATCAAAATCATTGACCTTCATCTTAATGATGGGCTCCCAACCATCTTCTAACTTCCTAGGAATAGAAGTTTCACAATTTAATTTCTCTTCTCTAGCTTTTATGAGAGCATTTGTAATATGTTTTGTAAAGGCCAAATTTATAGCACTAGCATTAGGACTTCTAGCAAGTTTTTGTAAGAACTTTATAACTTCAGAGATGTGACAATCATCAAAATCTAAACCATTATGATCTAAAGCAATGGGATCATTGTCCCCAACATTTTGAAAAATTTCAGCAGTTTTATCACAAGCAGTTTCGGCAGTTTTAGGCAGTTTTGCACATTTTGCATTAGGAGTAGAAACATTGCCAACACCAATTATTTTACCATTGATAGTAGGATGTGTAGCAACATGTGAATAATTATCATTACTAGTGGTGGTAATAGTCCAAACTTTAGCTACATTATTCTCTTTAGCATTTTCTTCTTTTTCCCACCTAGCACGCAATTCGGCCATCAATCTAATATTCTCATTAATTTGAACTTGGATGGCGTTTGCTGTAGCAAATGACTTAATATCTTTATTTTCATTAGGCATAACTTTCAATTTTAAAAGATCAACATCAGCAGCAAGACTATCAACTTTAGAAGCAAGTATATCAATTTTACCAAGTTTTTCTTCAACAGATTTATTAAAAGCAGTTTGTGTACTAATAAATTCTTTAAGCATGGTTTCAAGACCAGAGGGTATATTCCTATTATTGTTCTAAGAATTCCCATAAGAATTACCATAACGATTACTATTATGAGCAGGATATGGCCTATAGTTGTTACCAGAATTATTCCTATAAGCATTGTTGTTGAAATTATTATTTTTAATGAAGTTCACATCGACATGCTCTTCTTGAGCAACCAATGAAGCTAACGGAACATTATTAGGATCAACATTAGTCCTACCATTCACAAGCATAGACATAATAGCATCAATCTTATCACTCAAGGATGAGGTTTCTTCAACAGAATTTACCTTCTTACCTGGTGGAGCTCTTTCCGTGTGCCATTCAGAGTAATTAATCATCATATTATCAAGAAGCTTTGTTGCGGCGCCTAGAGTGATGGACATAAAAGTACCTCCAGCAGCTGAATCCAATAGGTTCCGCGAAGAAAAATTCAATCCTGCATAAAAGGTTTGGATGATCATTCAAGTAGTCAGTCCATGGGTACGGCAATTTTTAACCAAATATTTCATTCTTTCCCATGCTTGGGCAACATGATCATTATCCAATTGCTTAAAATTCATTATGCTACTTCTCAAAGATATAATTTTAGCAGGAGGATAATATCTACCAATGAAAGCATCCTTACATTTAGTCCATGAATCAATACTATTCTTAGGCAAAGATAGCAACCAATCTTTAGCTCTTCCTCTTAATGAGAAAGGAAACAATTTTAATTTTATAATGTCACCATCTACATCCTTATACTTTTGCATTTCACATAGTTCAACAAAATTATTAAGATGGGCAGCAGCATCATCAGAACTAACACCAGAAAATTGCTCTCTCATAACAAGATTTAGTAAAGCAGGTTTAATTTCAATGAATTCTGCTGTAGTAGCAGGTGGAGCAATAGGTGTGCATAAGAAATCATTATTATTTGTGCTAGTAAAGTCACACAACTTAGTATTTTCAGGAGTACCCATTTTAGCAGTAGTAAATAAAGCAAACTAGATAAAATAAATGCAAGTAACTAATTTTTTTGTGTTTTTAATATAGAGAATGCAAACAAGATAATAAATAAAGTAAAGCAAGTAACTAATTTTTTTGTATTTTTGATATAATGAAGCAAACAAAGCAGTAAATAAAATGAAGTAAAGCAAGACAAAAACAAAGTAAAGAAATTGGAAGTGAGAGACTCCCCTTGCAGCGTGTCTTGATCTCCCCGGCAACGGCGCCAGAAAAAGCGTTGCTTGTGACGGTAAAGCACTCGTCCGTTGGGAACCCCAAGAGGAAGGTGTGATGCGTACAACAACGAGTTTTCCCTCAGAAAGAAACCAAGGTTATCGAACCAGTAGGAGTCAAGAAGCACGTTGAAGGTTGATGGTGGCGGAGTGTAGTGCGGCGCAACACCAGGGATTCCGGCGCCAACGTGGAACCTGCACAACACAACCAAAGTACTTTGCCCCAATGTGACAGTGAGTTTGTCAATCTCACCGGCTTACTGTAACAAAGGATTAGATGTATAGTGTGGATGATGATGTTTGCAAAGAACAGTAAGAACAAGTATTGCAGTAGATTGTATTCGATGTAAAAGAGTGGACCGGGGTCCACAGTTCACTAGTGGTGTCTCTCCAATAAGAAATAGCATGTCGGGTGAACAAATTACAGTTGGGCAATTGACAAATAAAGATGACATGACAATGCACATACATATTATGATGAGTAGTGTGAAATTCAATTGGGCATTACGACAAAGTACATAGACCGCTATCCAGCATGCATCTATGCCTAAAAAGTCCACCTTCGGGTTAGCATCTGCACCCCTTCCAGTATTAAGTTGCAAACAACAGACAATTGCATTAAGTATGGTGCGTAATGTAATCAACACAAATATCCTTAGACATAGCATTGATGTTTTATCCCTAGTGGCAACAGCACATCCACAACCTTAGAACTTTCTGTCACTGTCCCAGATTTAATGGAGGCATGAACCCACTATCAAGCATAAATACTCCCTCTTGGAGTTACAAGTATCAACTTGGCCAGAGCCTCTACTAGCAACGGAGAGCATGCAAGATCATAAACAACACATATATGATAGATTGATAATCAACATAACATACTATTCCATATTCATCGGATCCCAACAAACGCAACATGTAGCATTACAAATAGATGATCTTGATCATGATAGGCAGCTCACAAGATCCGACAATGATAGCACAATGAGGAGAAGACAACCATCTAGCTACTGCTATGGACCCATAGTCCAGGGGTGAACTACTCACACATCACTCCGGAGGCGATCATGGCAATGAAGAGTCCTCCGGGAGATGATTCCCCTCTCCGGCAGGGTGCCGGAGGCGATCTCCTGAATCTCCCGAGATGGGATTGGCGGTGGCGGCGTCTCTGGAAGGTTTTCCGTATCGTGGCTCTCGGTACTGGGGTATTCGTGACGAAGGCTATAAGTAGGCGGAAGGGTAGGTCAGGGGGCGACGCGAGGGCCCCACACGCCAGGGCGGCGCGGCCAAGAGCTGGGCCACGCCGCCCTGTTGTGTCGGCGCCTCGTCGCCCCACTTCGTTTCCCTTTCGGTCTTCTGGAAGCTTCGTGGAAAAATAAGACCCTGGGCGTTGATTTCGTCCAATTCCGAGAATATTTCCTTTGTAGGATTTCTGAAACCAAAAACAGCAGAAAACAACAACTGGCTCTTCAGCATCTTGTTAATAGGTTAGTGCCGGAAAATGCATAAATATGACATAAAGTATGTATAAAACATGTGAGTATCATCAATAAAGTAGCATGGAACCTAAGAAATTATAGATACGTTTGAGACGTATCACTTGCAAGCATATGAATGGTTCATAAGAGATGACATACCACGGTATGAGTAAAGAGTTCATGTCAGGAGACGAGGTTGAACAAGGTATAGAGATACCGATGATCAAACCTCGGACAAGTAAAATATCGCGTGACAAAAGGAATCGGTATCGTATGTAAATGGTTCATTCGATCACTAAGTCGTCGTTGAATATGTGGGAGCCATTATGGATCTCCAGATCCCGCTATTGGTTATTGGTCGGAGAGAAGTCTCAACCATGACTGCATAGTTCGCGAACCGTAGGGTGACACACTTAAGGTTTGATGTCGTTTAAGTAGATATGGAATAAGGAATGGAGTTCGAAGTTTTGTTCGGATTCTCGGATAGGATCCAGGACATCACGAGGAGTTCTGGAATGGTCCGGAGAATAAGATTCATATATAGGAAGTCATTTTACAAGTTTGGAAATGATCCGGTGAATTTATGGAAGGTGGTTTCTAGAATTATCCGGAATAAATCACTATGGAAGGAGGAGTCCCGAAGGGACTCCACAAACCCTAACCAGCCAACCAAGTGGGAGGGTGGAGTCCATGGTGGACTCCACCTCCTTGGCCGGCCAAGTAAAGGGGGAAGGGGAGAGTCCCTGTCCCTCTAGATTTCGTCCATAAGGCAGTTTTTCTGTTGGGGTCTTATTCGAAGACTTTGGGCAAACCCTTGGGGTTCCACCTATATAATGAGGAGGAGAGGGAGGGGACTGCCCATGGCTTGGCCGCACCACCTAGGGCATCCAAGGGCCGGCGCCCAAGTGCCTCTCCCCTCCCCTCTCCCAAACCCTAGCCTCTCCTCCTCCACATAATACTCCCGCAGCGCATAGGCGAAGCCCTGCCGGAGTTCTCCACCACCACCGCCACCACGCCGTCGTGCTGCCGGGATTCCGAGGAGGATCTACTACTTCCGCTGCCCGCTGGAACGGGGAGGAGGACGTCGTCTTCATCAACACCGTACGTGTGACCGAGTACGGAGGTGCTGCCCGATTGTGACAACGTCAAGATCTTCTACGCGCTTTTGAAAGCGGCAAATGATCATCTTCTGCAACAACGAGATCTAATCTCGTAGGCTTTGGAAATCTTCAAGGGTTAGTCTCGTGATCCCCTCGTTGCTACCGTCTTCTAGATTAGATCTTGGCTTGTGTTTCGTTCTTGCGGTAGGAATTTTTTTGTTTTCTATGCTACGAATCCCATCAGTGGTATCAGAGCCGTGTCTATGCATAGATTGGTTGCACGAGTAGAACACAATTGTTTTGTGGGCGTTGATGCTTTGTTGTCTTTAGTTCGAGTATTTTGCATCTTTGTGGCATAGTGGGATGAAGCGGCTCGGGCTAACTTTACATGACCGCGTTCATGAGATTTTCTCCACGCTCGACATGCAACTTGTATTGCATAAGTGGCTTTTCGGGTGTCTGTCTCTCCTACTATAGTGAAGATCCAATTTACTCTTTCCATTGACAACACTAGTATCACCGTTGTGGTTCATGTTTGTAGGTAGATTGGATCTTACTCGAAAACCCTAAACCACGTAAAATATGCAAACCAAATTAGAGACTTCTAACTTGTTTTTGCAGGGTTTGGTGATGTGATATGGCCATAATGTGATGATGAATATGTATGAGATGATCATTATTTTATTGTGGAAACCGGTAGGAGCCTTATGGTTGTCTTTATATTTCATGTAGTAGTGTTATTTCAAAGTAGTTGTAATAGTTGCTACATGTGGTGAACAACCATGAAGACGGCGCCATGGACCTTGACGCTACACCGACGATGATGGAGATCACGCCCGTTGATGATGGAGATCATGTCCGTGCTTTGGAGATGAAGATCAAAGGCGCAAAGACTAAAGGGCCATATCATATCACATATGAATTGCATGTGATGTTAATCCTTTATGCATCTTATTTTGCTTAGATCGCGACGGTAGCATTATAAGATTATCCCTCACATTAATATCAAGATAACAAAGTGTTCTCCCCTCGTATGCACCGTTGCTACAGTTTGTCGTTTTGAAGCATCTCGTGATGATCGGATGTGATAGACTCTACTATCACATAGAACGGGTGTAAGCCATGTTGCACTCGCGGAATACTTGGGTTTGCTTGACGAGCCTAGCATGTACATACATGGCCTCGGGACAACGGAAACCGAAAGGTTGAACACGAGTCATATGGATGATATGATCAACATGTTGATGTTCACCATGGAAGCTACATCATCTCACGTGATGATCGGTTTTGGTGTAGTGGATCATGTACCACTTAACAACTATGAGGGATGTTGTATTAAGTGGGAGTTCATTAGTAATTAGATTAAAACATGAACTAATTATCATGAACATAGTCTGAGTAGTATTTTGAATTAATTGTGTAGTATTGGCATCCGTATTCTACCATACGCTAGTCTTGTAATTGAGATAGAAATACTGTTAAAATCTGACAAGAAACTTTACGGACTGGTACCGTATTGTTAAAGAATCAAGAAATGATTAAGTCCTATTGCAAACTTTTAGTAAACCTCACATTGTTGATTCAAAGAACTATGGTTTCAATTAGTACCTAAAGTTATCTTGTCTCCGTGAAACTTGAAGTTCAAATCTGTTTGAAAAGTAAGGAGCTGAAAATTTAGTTTTTAGAAATAATCAAGGTATGAGATATATGTGATATCTAAGACCTTATTGCAAGATAATAGAATATAATTTGGTGAGACTACATAAACTCATAAGTTTTATGGGAATGTATGAAGGTTGAAGACGCAAGGCGTCCCAATCCTCCAACTATTAGGGCACTAACGATATTCGCATATCCATGAAGTGATCGTCCTTAGTATGCACCGTTGCTAAGACTCGTCGTTTCGAAGCATCTCGTGATGATCGGGTGTTATAGATTCTACGTGTGCATACAACGGGTGCAAGCCAGATTTGCACATGCGAATACTGAGGTTAAACTTTATGAGCCTAGCATGTATAGACATGGTCTCGGAAAGTCGTCATGATATGGTGGATAAAATTATGTGTGAAATTGTTCATCATATTAAAAAGTTACTAATAGTGAAATCTGAAACACTTGTCATATGATGATCAACTTCAAAGTAAGAACCTCAAGGTTATTGGTATTTGACCAACAAACCTAGAAGTTATTGAAGGTGAAGTGTTTTCTGAGAATGAGGAAAGCTAAAAGAGAAACTACAAAAGATATTTTGGCAGAAAGAAAGAAAAGACTAGAAGGTCTAGCTCAGGTGTATATAAATGATATACATGTTATGGATATATTCCTTGTTTGGTCACATAATAAAATTCTTGGGTACCTCAGGGGACGCCGCCAGGGGCTCCTCTCCTCCTCAAGAAAGTCCGGTACCATCTGGTGCCGGCAACCCTTCTGCCTCCCCTCTGGGGGGCAACACAAGTTCGGGGCGCGCGGCCCCAAAACCTTCTGATCACCGCGCGGAGGGGGACTTTGTCTCCCCTCCAGAGTCCCAAGACACCGGCGCCAGCAACATCGGCGCTGGCACCGAAGACGCCGGGCAGGCGGAACCTCTGGTTCTGCCCATAAGAAGAAGAAGACCTCTTCCTCCCCCTCCAAGGCCGTGCCGGATTCTTTCGAGCCGGCCAGCTCCTCTCCGGCGAAGGACGCTCCGGAAGCTCCTGAGCCTGCCAAGGCTACGCTAACTCCTCCTCCGGCAACCTCCACCGGGAAGCCGGCTCCTGCCAAGCCCACGCCGCCAGAGACTGCGGCCGCGGATCCCTCTTCCGGTTCGCGGACGATGGTCCTGCATACCGGGCGTGCCGCCGTGATGGCCTCCGAGGTGGCCTCCGCCCAGATTGGCCGGATTACGGAGTTTCAATGCCAAGGGGCCGAGATGGGCCATCTGGTCGATTACGCTGAGAAGTGGAATCGAGCGGATCTGACGCCGGCGACGCGGGGCCTTGGCAAGGACAAGCTTCCGATGGTCGACCCCTCCGGCCCCCGCAGCACCGTCCAACACTTTGGTCGGCTGCGACGCGCGGCCAAGGAGTTTGACAACGCCTGGCACGATGCCAGCAGCAACATGACGGTAAGCCGCACAACTCAATCTCTTTTACATCCTTGTCGAAATATTTTCTTTTCAAAATTTGAAGATTATGTATATCCTCCCAGTCCCCGAGTTTCGGGTTGAGAACGTAGTTCTTAGCGCGAAACTTTGGTAAAAACACACAAAAAATCGGCATAGCCAGTCCCCGAGTTTCGGGTTGAGAGCGCAGCACTTAGCGCGAAACTCTGTTAGAAACTTTTCTCCTTGCCGGCATCTTTCTTACCGAAAACCTTTTCAACTTGAACAGAGCACGGCGGACACCCGGAAGCAGCTCTTTGAGGAGCTACTGTGGGAGCATCGGGAGCTGTCCGAAGCGCACAGCAAGTGCCAAGGTTAGTCCTTGCTCCTCCGGCTTCTTTTTACCGGTTGCCCCCTCCTTCAGGTACTTATAAAATTTTCTGCACTGCAGCTGTCCCGGGAGCCACCATCGAGGCCCTGTCTTCCCAGGTTGCCGCGCTCCAAGGTATCATTTCTTTTCCGGTTGCCTTGCGTCTTTCCATTTTACCGGAGTTATTTTCCTATTAATGTTTCCCTTCTGGCCTGCAGCTGAAAAGGAGTGATGTCTACGGGAGCTTCTATTCTTGTAGACAGTGTTGGGCCTCCAAGAGCAGAGGTTTGTAGAATAGCAGCAAGTTTCCCTTAAGTGGATCACCCAAGGTTTATCGATCTCAGGGAGGAAGAGGTCAAAGATATCCCTCTCATGCAACCCTGCAACCACAAAGCAAGAAGTCTCTTGTGTCCCCAACACACCTAATAGGTGCACTAGTTCGGCGAAGAGATAGTGAAATACAGGTGGTATGAATAAGTATGAGCAGTAGCAACGGCGCCAGAAAAGTTCTTGCTGGCGTGTGGTTGATGGTGGTAATATTGCAGGCAGTACAAATGCAAAGAGAACGAAGAACAAGCTGCGATAGCAGTATTTAGGAACAAGGCCTAGGGATCATACTTTCACTAGTGGACACTCTCAACATTGATCACATAACAGAATAAATAAATAGATGCTAGACTCTACACCCTCTTGTTGGATGATGAACACCACTAACTGTATAGGATTACACGAACCCTCAATGCCGGAGTTAACAAGCTCCACAATATTCGATGTTCATATTTAAATAACCTTAGAGTGCATGACAGATCAACATAACCAAACCAAGTACTAACATAGCATGCACACTGTCACCTTCACGCTACGAAAGGAGGCATAGATCACATCAATACCATCATAGCAATAGTTAACTTCATAATCTACAAGAGATCACAATTATAGCCTACGCCAAGTACTAACACGATGCACACACTGTCACCATTACACCGTGCAGGAGGAATAAACTACTTTAATAACATCACTAGAGTAGCACGCAGATAAATTGTGATACAAAACACATTGCAATCATAAAGAGATATAAATAAGCACTTCACTATGCCATTCATAACAGTGAATAAGTATTCTGTGAAATATAGCCTAAGAGACCCACACGGTGCACACACTGTCACCTTTACACACGTGGGACAAGGAGTCTCCGGAGATCACATAAGTAAAATCCACTTGACTAGCATAATGACATCTAGATTAGAAGCATCATCATATGAATCTTAATCATGTAAGGCAGCTCATGAGATTATTGTATTGAAGTACATAGGAGAGAGATTAACCACATAGCTATCGGTACAGCCCCGAGCCTCAATGGAGAACTACTCCCTCCTCATGGGAGACAGCAGCGTTGATGATGATGGCGGTGGAGATGGCAGCGGTGTCGATGGAGAAGCCTTTCGGGGGCACTTCCCCGTCCCAGCGGCGTGCCGGAACAGAGACTCCTGTCCCCAGATCTTGGCTTCGCGATAGCGGCGGCTCTGGAAGGTTTCTCGTACCGTGGCTTTTTCGTCTCGAGGTGTTAGGTCGAGGACCTTTATATAGGCAAAGAGGCGGAGTCGGAGGGGCGACGAGGCGGTGAGGGGGTATGGTGGCGCGGCCAGGGCTTGGGCCGCGCCAGCCACCCTCCTGGGGCCCCTGTGGCCCACCTCTGGTCCTTCCCGGGTGTTCTGAAAGCTTCGTGTATTCCTAAGATGCTGGGCATTGATTTCGTCCGATTCCGAGAATATTTCCTTACTAGGATTTCTGAAACCAAAAACAGCAGAAAACAGGAACTGGCCCTTCGGCATCTCGTCAATAGGTTAGTTCCGGAAAACGCATAAATATGACATAAAGTATGCATAAAACATGTAGATATCATCAATAATGTGGCATGGAACATAAGAAATTATCGATACGTCGGAGACGTATCAGCATCCCCAAGCTTAGTTTCTGCTCGTCCCGAGCAGGTAAACGATAACAAAGATAATTTCTGGAGTGACATGCCATCATAACCTTGATCATACTATTGTAAGCATATGTAGTGAATGCAGCGATCCAAACAATGTAAATGACATGAGTAAACAAATGAATCATATAGCAAAGACTTTTCATGAATAGTACTTCAAGACAAGCATCAATAAGTCTTGCATTAGAGTTAACTCATAAAGCAATAATTCAAAGTAAAGGTATTGAAGCAACGCAAAGGAAGATTAAGTTTCAGCGGTTGTATTCAACTTGTAACATGTATATCTCATGGATAGTTGTCAATATAGAGTAATATAACAAGTGCAATATGCAAGTATGTAGAAATCAATGCACAGTTCACACAAGTGTTTGCTTCTTGAGATGGGAGGAAATAGGTAAACTGACTCAACATAAAAGTAGAAGAAAGGCCCTTCAAAGAGGGAAGCATTGATTGCTATATTTGTGCTAGAGCTTTTATTTTGAAAACATAAAGAGAGCATAAAAGTAAAATTTTGAGAGGTGTTTGTTGTTGTCAACGAATGGTAGTGGGTACTCTAACCCCCTTGCCAGACAAACCTTCAAAGAGCGGCTCCCATTTTATTTTTATTTTTGTGTGGCACTCCTTCCAACCTTTCTTTCACAAACCATGGCTAACCGAATCCTTCGGGTGCCTACCAACAATCTCATACCATGAAGGAGTGCCTTTTTTTTATTTTAGTTTTATTATGATGACACTCCTCCCCACCTTTGCTTTCTCAAGCCATGGCTAACCGAATCCTTCAGGTGCCGTCCAACAATCACATACCATGGAGGAGTGTCTATTTTTATTAATTAATTTGGGACTGGGAATCCCATTGCCAGCTCTTTTTGCAAAATTATTGGATAAGCGGATGAAGCCACTAGTCCATTGGTGAAAGTTGCCCAACAAGATTGAAAGATAAACACCACATACTTCCTCATGAGCTATAAAACATTGACACAAATCAGAGGTGATAAATTTTGAATTGTTTAAAGGTAGCACTCAAGCAATTTACTTTGGAATGGCAGAGAAATACCATGTAGTAGGTAGGTATGGTGGACACAAATGGCATAGTTTTTGGCTCAAGTGTTTTGGATGCATGAGAAGTATTCCCTCTCGATACAAGGCTTAGGCTAGCAAGGTTATTTGAAACAAACACAAGGATAAAACGGTGCAGCAAAACTCACATAAAAGACATATTGTAAACATTATAAGACTCTACACCGTCTTCCCTGTTGTTCAAACTCTTTACTAGAAATTATCTAGACCTTAGAGAGACCAATTATGCAAACCAAATTTTAGCAAGCTCTATGTATTTCTTCATTAATAGGTGCAAAGTATATGATGCAAGAGCTTAAACATGAGCACAACAATTGCCAAGTATCACATTATCCAGAACATTTTAGCAATTACTACATGTAGCATTTTCTGTTTCCAACCATATAACAATTAACGAAGCAGTTTCAACCTTCGCCATGAACATTAAAAGCTAAGAACACATGTGTTTATACGAACCAGCGGAGCGTGTCTCTCTCCCACACAAGCATTTATTCAAACAAAAACAAAAACGAAAGCAAACAGACGCTCCAAGTAAAGTACATAAGATGTGATGGAATAAAAATATAGTTTCAGGGGAGGAACCTGATAATGTTGTCGATGAAGAAGGGGATGCCTTGGGCATCCCCTAGCTTAGATGCTTGAGTCTTCTTGATATATGCAGGGGTGAACCACCGGGGCATCCCCAAGCTTAGAGCTTTCACTCTCCTTGATCATAGTATATCATCCTCCTCTCTTGACCCTTGAAAACTTCCTCCACACCAAACTCGAAACAAACTCATTAGAGGGTTAGTGCATAATCAAAAATTCACATGTTCAGAGGTGACACAATCATTCTTAACACTTCTGGACATTGCCTAAAGCTACTGGAAGTCAATGGAACAAAGAAATCCATCCCACATAGCAAAAGAGGCAATGCGAAATAAAAGGCAGAATCTGTCAAAACAGAACAGTCCGTAAAGACGAATTTTATTGAGGCACCAGACTTGCTCAAATGAAAATGCTCAAATTGAATGAAAGTTGCGTACATATCTGAGAATCACTCACGTAAATTGGCATAATTTTCTGAGTTACCTACAGAGAATTTTGCCCAGATTCGTGACAGCAAAGAAATCTGTTTCTGTGCAGTAATCCAAATCTAGTATGAACCTTACTATCAACGACTTTACTTGGCACAACAATGCACAAAACTAAGATAAGGAGAGGTTGCTACAGTAGTAACAACTTACAAGAAACAAATATAAAACAAAATTACTGTAGCAAAATAAACACATGGGTTATCTCCCAAGAAGTTCTTTCTTTATAGCCATTAAGATGGGCTCAGCAGTTTTAATGATGCACTCGCAAGAAATAGTATTTGAAGCAAAAAGAGAGCATCAAGAGGCAAATTCAAAACACATTTAAGTCTAACATGCTTCCTATGCATAGGAATCTTGTAAATAAACAAGTTCATGAAGAGCAAAGTGACAAGCATAGGAAGATAAAACAAGTATAGCTTCAAAAATTTCAGCACATAGAGAGGTGTTTTAGTAACATGAAAATTTCTACAACCATATTTTCCTCTCTCATAATAACTTTCAGTAGTGTCATGAGCAAACTCAACAATATAACTATCACATAAAGCATTCTTATCATGAGTCTCATGCATAAAATTATTACTCTCCACATAAGCATACTCAATTTTATTAGTTGTAGTGGGAGCAAATTCAACAAAGTAGCTATCATTATTATTCTCATCATCAAATATAGGAGGCATATTGTATTCATAATCAAATTTATCCTCCATAACAGGTGGTACCAAAAGACTACTATCATTATAATCATCATAAATAGGAGGCAAAGTATCATCAAAGTAATTTTTCTCCTCAATGCTTGGTGGACTAAAGAGATCATGCTCATCAAAACCAGCTTCCCCAAGCTTAGAATTTTCCATAGCATTAGCAACAATAGTGTTCAAAGCATTCATATTAATAACATTCCCATTAGCATGCATATAAAGTTCCATGGGTTTTTTAATTCTCTCTTCAAACACATCATGTCCTAATTCAAGATAAAGTTCATAAAGATCTCTCATATTTTTGTTGTTTTCCATTATGCCTAACTAGTGTAAACAAGAAACAAAAAGATGCAATTGCAGGATCTAAAGGAAATAGCTTCGAGCACACACACAATGGTGCCAGAAAAGTACTGTTACCTGGAACCAGAGTATGAGTGCCTTTTACCTTTCCTCCCCGGCAACGGCGCCAGAAAAGTGCTTGATGTCTACGGGAGCTTCTATTCTTGTAGACAGTGTTGGGCCTCCAAGAGCAGAGGTTTGTAGAACAGCAGCAAGTTTCCCTTAAGTGGATCACCCAAGGTTTATCGATCTCAGGGAGGAAGAGGTCAAAGATATCCCTCTCATGCAACCCTGCAACCACAAAGCAAGAAGTCTCTTGTGTCCCCAACACACCTAATAGGTGCACTAGTTCGGCGAAGAGATAGTGAAATACAGGTGGTACGAATAAGTATGAGCAGTAGCAACGGCGCCAGAAAAGTGCTTGCTGGCGTGTGGTTGATGGTGGTAATATTGCAGGCAGTACAAATGCAGTAGAACAGTAAACAAGCAGCGATAGCAGTATTTAGGAACAAGGCCTAGGGATCATACTTTCACTAGTGGACACTCTCAACATTGATCACATAACAGAATAAATAAATAGATGCTAGACTCTACACCCTCTTGTTGGATGATGAACACCACTAACTGTGTAGGATTACACGAACCCTCAATGCCGGAGTTAACAAGCTCCACAATATTCGATGTTCATATTTAAATAACCTTAGAGTGCATGACAGATCAACATAACCAAACCAAGTACTAACATAGCATGCACACTGTCACCTTCACGCTATGAAAGGAGGCATAGATCACATCAATACCATCATAGCAATAGTTAACTTCATAATCTACAAGAGATCACAATCATAGCCTACGCCAAGTACTAACACGATGCACACACTGTCACCATTACACCGTGCAGGAGGAATAAACTACTTTAATAACATCACTAGAGTAGCACGCAGATAAATTGTGATACAAAACACATTGCAATCATAAAGAGATATAAATAAGCACTTCACTATGCCATTCATAACAGTGAATAAGTATTCTGTGAAATATAGCCTAAGAGACCCACACGGTGCACACACTGTCACCTTTACACACGTGGGACAAGGAGTCTCCGGAGATCACATAAGTAAAATCTACTTGACTAGCATAATGACATCTAGATTACAAGCATCATCATATGAATCTCAATCATGTAAGGCAGCTCATGAGATTATTGTATTGAAGTACATAGGAGAGAGATTAACCACATAGCTACCGGTATAGCCCCGAGCCTCAATGGAGAACTACTCCCTCCTCATGGGAGACAGCAGCGTTGATGATGATGGCGGTGGAGATGGCAGCGGTGTCGATGGAGAAGCCTTCCGGGGGCACTTCCCCGTCCCGGCAGCGTGCCGGAACAGAGACTCCTGTCCCCCAGATCTTGGCTTCGCGATGGCGGCGGCTCTGGAAGGTTTCTCGTACCGTGGCTTTTTCGTCTCGAGGTTTTAGGTCGAGGACCTTTATATAGGCGAAGAGGCGGAGTCGGAGGGGCGACAAGGCGGTGAGGGGGTATGGCGGCGCGGCCAGGGCTTGGGCCGCGCCAGCCACCCTCCTGGGGCCCCTGTGGCCCACCTCTGGTCCTTCCCGGGTGTTCTGGAAGCTTCGTGTACTTCTAAGATGCTGGGCGTTGATTTCGTCCGATTCCGAGAATATTTCCTTACTAGGATTTCTGAAACCAAAAACAGCAGAAAACAGGAACTGGCCCTTCGGCATCTCGTCAATAGGTTAGTTCCGGAAAATGCATAAATATGACATAAAGTATGCATAAAACATGTAGATATCATCAATAATGTGGCATGGAACATAAGAAATTATCGATACGTCGGAGACGTATCAAGGAGCGGCTCGCCAAGGAGCACCAGCAAGCTCTGGATGTTCAGAGGACCAACTTCTCTGAGCTGAAGGAACACCTCAGGCCGGCTGAATCCCGGCATTCCCGGGAACTCAAGGAGGTCCGGGCGGCAGCGGAGGCCAAGCTGAACGAATCTCTGGAGGAGTACACGAACTCCACCGCGGTGCTGCGGGCTGGGCTGGAAGAGCAGACCAAGGCTCGGGAGGATCAGAGCAAGGCGCGGGAGACGGCCGAAAACCAGGCTGCCGCCCTCATGACGGAGCAAAAGGACTATGACCGGCTGGTCGTACAAACCGACACGCTGCTCCTCAGTAAGCCTTTCTTCTTTCCCTTTACTGCTTATAAGCTTATGTCATCTGGTAGCTTGTCCTTATCCTCTTTCTTTTCTTGTAGGGCTCTTTCCGGACTCCTAGGTGTACGCCTACCAGAAGGTGGAGGAGCGCAGGGCAGAGCTATCTTTTCGCGAGCGGGAGCCTACCTGGGATGCATATGACCACCTGGTCGCGCTTTCCGCCCGGGTTCAGCATATGCGCTCCATGGACCAGCACATGGTGGATCTGCCAGATCATGCCAAGGAAATCTGCAAGGTGCTGTGGCCTGAGGACGCTGTGCCGGAGAGCGTAACCCTTCTCTCTGACCGTCTCAAGGACGCCTACCGGAGGATCCGGGAATGGAGATGCTCTGCGGCTCGTGCCGGAGCAGATGCGGCACTGCGCATCGCCTGCTCCTGGTATGAAGAACTGGATCTGGATGCCCTTCATGCCCTTCGTGACGAAGCACCCACAGATATGGATCCGGTCTTCACCGCCAAGCGCCAGGATCGGGCCTACCGGATCGCGGAGTTCGCCCCCTTCCGCACCTTCATCCCTCCCCCTCCCGAAGTCAAAGATGCGCTCTCTGACGACGAGGAAGACATCGAGGAGGAGGAAGAAGAAGAAGCCGGAGAAGGTGATGCTCCTCCGGAAGAAGGCGCTGCTCCCCCGGAAGCCCCTGAGGCCGGTGCTCAGCTCCCCGTTGCCTGAATCTCCTGCTTGTCTTTACCAGACCTGTTGCCTCAAAAACTTAAGTTCGTTAAATTCTACCCCGGTATGCCGGGGTTTATGGTGTAAGATAAAACTCAGCATTTCTTTTGCTTGTGCTACAACAATTATGCTTATGCCGGTATCTTTTTACCGGTAACTATTTAAGTTAAGTTTTACGTGCTAACTTAGCATTTTGCATATCGTTTGCTTTGATCTTGCACTGTGAAGATTCCAGAATTGTTTCGGCATCCAATCCGATGCACACTTGGTTCTTTTGCTTTGCCTCTGCCTACCTCTCTGGGTTTTTTGGCGTATGAGTCACAAAGTTCTTTTGCCAAGCAAGCATTTTCTTGAACTTAGAAAAAATTCGAAATTTTTCACAAAAAACCGGTATAACCGGGGTTAGTTAAACTTTTCCGGATCGATTGTTCCCATTCATCCTCTTCGTGTTTCACGTGCTTAGTTCCTACCGGTTTATCTTGCGTGCCATGAAGCCGGTCTGCGGACAACAGCATAGTCGAAGACTCCGGTAGGTTTAGCACGTTACTAAACCGGAAAGAAAAAATGTTCACCAAGCAACCAGTAAACTGAAAAAATAAACACATTACATGCAATTTTTGGTAGAGGCAGTCCCCGAGATTCATTCGAGGTGCCAGCATCTTTATTCATAGAATTAAGGTACAAAAAGGAACTTCTTACAGCACAACTTCAGGAATAGAAAGGACGCAGTAGTGCTATGTTCCATGGGCGCTTGGTTTCTTCTCCGGACCTGTCCGCCTTGCCTTTCTTCGATTCCTGTGCATCGATTAAGTAGTAGGCATCATTGTGCAGAGCCTTGCTCACAATGAAAGGTCCTTCCCACGGGGGTGAGAGCTTGTGGCATCCCTCAGTGCGCTGCACTAGGCGTAACACCAGATCTCCCTCCCGGAAAACCCTCGGGTTAACCTTCCGGCTATGATAGCGTCTGAGGTTCTGCTGGTATATGGCTGTTCTTGCCAAAGCCAGCTCTCTTGCTTCTTCTAGCAAGTCCACATCGTTTTCTCGGGCCTCTTTTACCTCTTCTTCGGTATAGAGTTGAACCCTTGGTGAATCATGAATGATATCGGTTGGGATTACGGCTTCCGCCCCATAAACCATGAAAAACGGAGTGTATCCGGTAGACCGATTCGGCGTCGTCCGGATGCTCCACAGCACGGATGGTAGCTCATCTAGCCAACATCCTGGTGACTTTTCAAGCGGTTCAATCAGCTTTGGCTTGATACCGGAAAGCACCAAAGCATTTGTCCTTTCAACCTGGCCATTGCCTTGCGGGTGTGCTACGGAGCACAAATCCAACCGGATATTGTTGTCCTCACAAAATATTTTGAACTCACCTTGAGCAAAGTTTGTGCCATTGTCAGTGATGATGCTATGCGGGTATCCATATAGCAAGATCACATCTTTTAAGAATTTCACAGCCGTATGCCCATCACACATTGCGATAGGTTTCACTTCCAACCATTTGGTGAACTTATCCACCATTACCAGTACATGTGTCATGTTGCCCCTTGCGGTTTTAAATGGACCTACCATATCGAGGCACCAAACAGCAAATGGCCAAGTCAATGGTATAGTTTTGAGGCCAGACGCTGGGGTATGATTTTGCTTGGCGTACCACTGGCAGCCGTTGCACTTTCGTACCAAGTCCTCAGCGTTTTCCACAGCTGTGGGCCAATAGAACCCATGCCGGAACACTTTTGCCACCAGAGCCCTTGATGAAGCATGGTGCCCACATTCTCCTTGGTGAATCTCTACCACAATTTCTTTTCCTTCTTCCAGCTCCACACATCTCTGGAGGACACCGGTAACACTTCTTTTGTATACCTCACCATTGATGATAGTGTAGGCCTTGGATCTTCTCTGGATCCTTCTCGATTCGTTTTCGTCAACCGGCAAGGTGCCGTTGATCAGGAATTCCTTAATAGGTTCAGCCCAAGTTGGTGCTTCCCAGACTAGGAATATCGGTACGTCTATCTCCATACTGTCCACCAGCATAGCTTCTTTCGGCTTTGACACTGCAGTCCCCGGGTTTACCGGAACAGTCCCCGGGTTTCCTTCGTCAATGTCCATTGGCACAACGTGTGACTCCGGTACAAAAATTGACTCTGATTCCGGACTCGGTTTGATCGATGGAGTCCTTAAGTGAGCCAAAGCCACTCCGGGCGGAATTTCCTGCCGGGAGGAACCTAGCTTAGAGAGAGTATCCGCGGCTTCGTTTTCCGCGCGTGGCACATGGTGAAACTCGCAACCTTCGAAGAAGCTGGCAATCTTTTGCCCGTGAAACCGGTATCAGGCCATGTTGGCATCTTTTGCGTCCTAATCTCCGGAACACTGCTGCACCACAAGATCTGAATCATCATAGCAAATGATCCGGTGTGCACCGATTTCTTTTGCGACCTTGAGCCCATGGATCAGAGCCTCGTACTCAACAACATTGTTTGATGCTATGAAGTGCACTTGTAAAACATACCGGAGATGATCTCCCTTAGGCGAAGTAAGCACCACACCGGCGCCCAGACCCTCCTTGAGTTTGGATCCATCAAAGTGCATCTTCCAGTACTCTACCTTGTGTTCTGGCGGTTTGTATTGCATCTCCGCCCAATCAACCAAGAAATCAGCTAAAGCTTGTGAATTTATGGCGTCCCTTATTTCGTACTCTGGTACATATGGTGATACCTGAATTGCCCACTTGGCAATCCTGCCGCTAGCATCCTTGTTTCCCATGATATCAGAAATTGGTGCCTCGCTCACTACCTTCATGGGATGTTCTTCAAAGTAGTGCTTGAGCTTTGTGGCGGCCATGAACACGCCATAGGTCATTTTCTGGAAGTGAGGGTAGTTTTTTTTTGAGAGGGAGAGCACCTCACTCAGGTAGTATACCGGTCTCTGCACGGTTTTTCCTTCCTCTTCTCTTTCAACCACAACCACCACACTCACAACCCGGTTTGTTGCTGCTATGTACAACAACATGGGCTCTCTTTCTAGAGGCGAAGCCAATATCGGCGCAGTGGCTAGCATTGTTTTTAGCTCCTTGAACGATGCGTCTGCCTGAGGGGTCCAGACAAAGGTATCGGACTTTTTCATCAAAGCATAGAGCGATAGGGCCTTTTCCCCCAACCTGCTTATGAACCGGCTTAGCGACGCCAAGCTTCCGGTAAACTTTTGCACATCTTTGAGCTCTTGCGGTATTGCCATCCTTTCTATGGCCCGGATCTTTACCGGATTAACCTCAATGCCCCGGCTAGACACGAGAAAGCCAAGCAATTTGCCGGCTGGCACACCGAAGGTGCACTTTGCCGGATTGAGTTTCATCCGGAACCTTCTTAGGTTATCAAACGTTTGCCTCAAATCATCGATCAAGGTTTCCTTGACCTTCGTTTTTATCACAATGTCATCCACATAGACTTGCACATTCTTACCGATTTGATCAAACAAGCACTTTTGCATGCAGTGCTGGTACGTTGCACCAGCGTTGCGCAAACCGAAAGGCATAGTAACATAGCAATAAGCCCCGTGCGGGGTGATAAACGCAGTTTTTATTTGATCTTCCTTTTTCAAGGGAATTTGGTGGAAACCGGAATAGGAATCCAGGAAGGACATCAGTTCACATCCAGCAGTGGAATCAATCACTTGATCGATCCGGGGTAAAGGGAAAGGATCCTTCGGACAAGCCATGTTCAGGTTGGTGTAGTCGATGCACATGCGCCACACCTTTGGAGCTTTGCCTCAAGGTTCTCTTCTTTTTTCTTCTCGACCAGCACCGGATTGGCTAGCCACTCAGTATGCAGTACCTCCACGATGAAACTGGCAACTAACAACTTTGTCACCTCTTCTCCGATAATCTTTCTCCTGTCTTCAGCAAATCGGCGCAGCGGCTACCTTACCGGCTTCGCATCCTTCCGGACATTCAAAGAGTGCTCAGCCAACTCCCTCGGAACACCTACCAAATCATCAGTAGACCAGGCAAAGATATTCCGATTCTCACAGAGGAAGTTGACGAGCGCGCTTTCCTATGCCTCACTGAGACCGGCACCAATATGAACGGTGCGCTCAGGGTAAGCCGGGTCCAGCACGATGTCTTTTGTTTCCATGGTTGGCTTGAACGCCGGTGTGCCAAGGTTGCCACTCATTGCAGCTAAGATCAACTGTGAGGACTGAGCCAGCGCAACCGCAGTTTGCATCCTCCTTTTTTCTTCTGCGATCACCAGCGATTCGGCCAGATTTGACCTGGTGGAAGCGGTTTCCAGCGAGACCTTGTAGTTTCCCACTATGGTCAAGGGTCCAGATGGTGCCGGCATCTTCATCTTGAGATATGCCGTATGAGTTGAGGCCATGAACGAGGCCAACACCGGTCTCCCCAGCAGCGCATGGTAAGGACTGTCTAGGTTCACCACTTCGAAAAGAACATTTTCCACCCGGCAATTGTCGCGTCCACCAAACGACACATCCACCCGGACTTTTCCCATGGGCGAGTAGGACAAACCCGGAACGATCCCATGGAACGTAGTGTGAGTTGGTTGCAGCATGTTCTCAGTGATCCCCAACGTACGCATGGTGTGCCGGTACATAATGTTTATACTGCTTCCATTGTCAATCAGCACCTTGCTGAACCGCACTCGAGCCGTTGGCCCATGCATGATAGGGTCCACAACAAGAGCATAACCACCCGGATTAGGCATGATTTTCGGATGATCCTTGAACGACCAGGTGATTTCCTAATCTGACCACAGCATGCACCTTGGTACTGCTGGCATCACTGCGTTCACCTCCATGGAACGGCGGTACAAGCTTTGTTTGTCAGTTGGCTCAGTAACGAACACAACACAGCACATGTCCGGATCCTGGTAAACATTCCGGCCCAAAGGTGCCGGCGGTGGCGGTTGGCCATTGCCATCACCCACCTGATGAACTTGCTGGTGCTGCTGCCGGTTTGGCTGAGGCTGTACCGGTAGGGCATTCGCTCCGGTAAGCGGTGGTGGTGGTGGTAAGGGATGATGATGCAGCATATCTTGCGATGGTGGTAGTATTGTGGTACAGCCTTGTGCTTGCGCATCTTTTACCGCACCTTTCAGCATCAGGTACTTTGTCCAAGAACAATCCTTCGTCAAATGGTTAGACGGATTAGCCAGATTCGGTGTGTGCCACCGGCAAGGTTGGTCCATAGCTGCTTCCATGGTATATTTTGCATGTTCTTGCCAGTTCTTTTTCTGGCCCCAGGGTTTCTTTTCAACCCATTGTTTCTTAGGACCCGCCCACGGCTGCGATCCGGTATTCTGCCTCTGGTTGCCGCTGGCACCAGAATTATCTTGTACAGCAGCAACTTGCTGCGGACCGTACCTTCGATCCGAGAATTCTTCCCTTCTTTTGTTGTGCCGGTTATCCCGGTACTGATCTTGGCGTGGTTGGCTTTTTTGTGCTGGCTCTGCCTGCACTGCCGGTTGCATTGGGTCTCCCAATGTGTAGCTATCTGCCACACGTATCATTTCCGACAAAGTTGCCGGAATGTTCCTCTGTAGCTTTTGCCATAGAGGTGAACCTCTTCTGCACCCGTTGCAAAACCAAGCTATGGCCTGCGCTTCGATTACCCCTTCACAGGAGTTCCTTGTGGAGTTCCACCGGGTCAAGTAATCCCGATCTGTTTCGTTCGAACGCTGCGTGCATAGAGCAAGCTGTTGTGGCCTGTTTGGCATCCGGTAGATACTGCTGAAGTTGCTCACAAAAGCTTCCTCAAAGTCCAACCAGCCGTTTATGCTTCCTGCCGGCAAGTTGTTTAACCAGATGCGCGCTGGTCCTACCAGGAAAGATGGTACAATTCTCACGGCCCAACGCCGGTTTCCTCCACCAGCGACGGTTCCTCCGCATCCGGCAACGTAAACTGCGGTCACGTAATCCGCAAGCCAGTCTTCCGGCTTAGTGCTACCATCGTACGTTTTTGTATCGCGGGGCAACGTTAAGTTGCAAACCGGTGGTTCCTCTTTCATGATCCGCGGGCCAAAACATTTGGGACCCGGAGGACCTTCTGCCTCAGCCATCTCAGACAAATACATACTATCCAGCCTGTGCCTCGCATCCCGGTCAGGTAGGCATCTTTCTCCCAACCTTTCCCCCAGAGGGTTCCGGTAGGTTCCGACTCTTTCGGTTGCCGAATCAGCTTCATCGTATCTTTCCGGTACCGCGGCCCTTGCCTGCCGGTACCTCGGCGGAGGCATTTCCTCCTCTGCATAAGCATCTCTTGGTACGCGATAATTTTGCCCGGTTTCACCTTTACCAGCATACTCATCTCTGGCATAGCCGTATCTGGCGTAGCCACGATCTGCCCCTTGGCTATTTCTACCGGCCTCATGTCGCCCGGCTTGTTGTTTTCCGGTAAGAACCGGATCGTACACAGTCATCTGCTGCGCATTCACCTCTTTTTCTTTTCTCTTGTCCGGATGGGGGGACGATGCCTGCCCCTGGGACTTGCTTCCGACATTCTTTGTTGAATGCACGGATTTTGAAGCCGCAGCCTTGTTCAACTTGGCTAGCTGCTCAGCATTTTGCTGCTCGATGGTATCAAGCAACTCCCTGACACGCTCTTGCTGTTTTGCCAATGCATCTCCGGAAAGGGATTCACACGGCTCTACTGCAGTCTTAGCGGCTTTTATGGTTTTATCCGGACTGCTATACTTAGGTTTCTCTACCATGCTCAACGATGCAGAAGTGCTCTTTCCGGTAAGAATCTCCTTACGCAGATCCTGATCTAGGTTGCGAGCTCTAAGCCGGTTTTCCGGTATCCTTGCAGCCTGAGCGCTAACAGAAGCAAAGCCATGGGCAGCGTTATACTCACGTAGGGTTAGGTTCAGCTCGCGCTGCGCCCGGACGATGTCAGCGCCGTTCACGAGCAGCTTCTGGCGTTGCGCCTCCAGCTCCGCCTGAGCCACTGCCGGGTCGATGTTCTGCGCGATGGGTGTAGCGAGGACACTCATGGCCGCTTGGAGCGGAGTCTCCGGTGGTGGTGCGGAAGCTCCCGCAACTTCCTGGTCGCGCTCGGTCGGCGGCTTGGCCGTGCGCCCGGACTTCGTCCGGCCAGCGCCTTCGGCCGCAGCTCCCTTGCCGGCGTCGCCCGTGCCAACGACCAGCACCTGGATGCTGCCGGTGGCGCGGTCGCTGCGAGCGCAGATCTTGGCGGGTCCGGAGCCACCAGCACCGGCGAGAGGCAGTGGCGCTCGGGGACGGTGCCGTAGTAGACGAGGATGCTCCCGAACTCGATGATGCGGCCGTTCTTGGGGAACTTACCTCCGTTGGAGAAGCAGCCCGTGTTGTCGTTGATGAAGCGCATGTCGCGGATGCGGTTGACGAGCGCGGTGACGACGCGCTCGCCTCCGACGGTGAGGAGGCCCGCCCGAATATGAACTCCAGCAAGCGCCGCTGCTGGCCCCACGGTGGGCGCCAACTGTCGTCATGGTGAACAGACAGATGCCATGGGATGGCTTATCTTGGGGCCGAATGGACGCTAAAGGATTCGGGGGAGGGTTTTTGGTATAGATGGAGAGGTTTCCGGATGGATTCCTCAAGAACTTGGCCTTGGCCGAAGGAAGAAGAAGATGAACTCAAGAAGAAGAACAGCACTAGATCTCTCTATTTCTTGATCACAAGTGCTTACAAGTTTCTGTGTACAAGCTTCGTAACCTAGAATCACCTCGTCGTTATCGTTCTCGTGCCCGCGAAGGGCTGTGCCCCCTCTCCTTATATAGGGGAGAGGGTGGCTTACAAGGGAAGGAACCCTAGAAACCCTAATGGGATCTTTGACTAGACAAACTACTTTACAAAGCTACTTTAGCTACCGGTGATACCGGTATGCCTTTAATCAGAAGCCGTGACATCCTCCTGCACCTTTTACGTCATCCTTTGCCTTCGGCGTCATGGCTTCGATTAAAGCTGAAGTGCTTCGCTCATCTTTGTCTTCTTGCTCTGGAGAGCATCTTTGACTGGTCTTTGCCGGCGTGCTACAGTGTAGCCTGTTCCGGTATTCCGGTACACTCTTAGCTAGTTCCGGTATCCCCCTCGGGATACCGGTATGATTCTCTGAATCAACTTTCGCTATCCGCAACAACCTTTAAACCGGTACTTTGATGGCCTAAACCATCCGGTTTGGCATGCCTTTGGCATACCGGGGGTCATCCCCCCAACACATTTAGCAGCAGCGGTATCACCGTTTGAGAGGCTGCACGGGATCGAAAGAAAAAGGCAAGTGAACAAATATGAGGTTCCAAAAAATCCAAGAAAAGAAAGTTTTATAGTACATAGAGGATGACATGCGGGTCCCGTTTAGCAGCAGCGGTCTCACCGTTTGAGAGGCGGCAGGGGATCGAAAGAAAAAGGTAAGTGACCAAATATGAGGTGCCAAAAAAATCCAAGAAAAGAAAGTTTTATAGTACATAGAGGATGACATGCGGGTCCCATTTAGCAGCAGCGGTATCAACGTTTGAGAGGCGGCAGGGGATCGAAATAAAAAGGCAAGTGACCAAATTTGAGGTGCCAAAAAAAAACTCCAAGAAAAGAAAGTTGATTGCTCATAGAGGATGACATGCGGGTCCCAATTAGCAGCAGCAGTCTCAACGTTTCCAAGGCGGCAAGGGATCAAAAGAAAAAGGAAGTAGCCAGAAATCAGGGGGTCAAAAAAATCCAAGAATAGAAAGAATTTTGGTTCATAGAGGATGACATGCGGGACCCATGATCATGCATCGTAAACGGCTCGATCGGAGAGCGTTGAACGAGATGGCGCGATCGAGAAAAAAAAACAATGCCAGAGAGGCTGCCATCTGGGCCCTACATCCCTCGGCGGTGCGGATTTGCATTGACTTGGCCGGTGAACCCGAGAATTCGAGATGCACCACGTCCCGGGACACCATACGCGACGTTTTGGCCATTTTTGTCGGGCTAGGTGGCCTCAAAAACGAGAATTTTTTTTTTGACATGCACAACGGAGAGACCAAAAATCGTCGGCCATGGTGCACCAGCAACCACGGCGCGACTTCTACTTCGTCGGCCATGGCAACTTTTCTTGTAGTGTGTATATCACCAATATTTTTACTATATTTCAGCATCGCGAGCCCGCCTCATTAAAAACCTTTCAGCCCCACTCGGTGCCCTGAAAGAAAAGAGTGCGTCTGAAAACTCGCAAGCTTTTCAGTACATTGTATGTTTACATATGTAACTATATTTTGGCTTCTATGTGTAAAAACGCATGAGCTGCGCCACGTTCCAGGGGTTTGATTCCTCCTTCTCTGTCTTCTTGTCCTTCAATTTGTATGCACCTCCTGGACTACTTCAGTGACGATGTATGGTCCTATCCACGGAGACTCAAATTTCTCGTGACTGTCCTGGGTGAGCCGAAGAACCAAGTCACCAACTTGAAAAGACCTTGGTCGCAGACGCCGACTGTGGTAGTTCTTCAAATTCTGTTGGTACGTGGTGACTCTTGATAACACCTTGTCTCTAAATTCATCGAGTGCATCGACATCATCTTCGAGTGCCTTTCTTGAAGTTTCTTCATCATACTCCGCCACTCTCGGGGAATCGTGCTCTATTTCTATCGGGAGTACTGCCTCAGCTCCATGGTCCAAGAAGAACGGGGTTTGCTATGTCACTGTGTTCGGTGTAGTTCGTATGCTCCATAATACGCTAGGCAACTCCTCTGGCCACGTATGTCAAGATTTTTCCAATGGCGTCAACAGCCGTTTCTTGATTCCATTGTAGATTATGTCGTTTGCTTTTTCGACTTGACCATTGGTTTGCGGGTGTGCCATCGATGCAAAGTGCAATTTGATACCCACTTCTGCACAGTATCACTAGTGGAGAAGAGGCCTTTGGTCCCAAGCCCCTGGGAGCAAATGTCCCCGTTCTGAACCAAATCGGGACTAAAGGTGAGCATTGGTCCCGGTTCGTTTCGCGGTGGGCGACCCCACTCACTGGCGCATGTCCGTGTTGCGGTCAGAAACCCACCGGCGAGCAGCGACGGGCAACACAGTAGAGCCGGGAGGCTCCCAGGACTGCGGCTGGCCCTGGTCCCTCCGAGCGACGGCCCGCAAAGACTCGGCACGCACGTCCGATGCTGGTGCAAGGGCGTGCCACCTGACCTATACCTGGTCAGGAAGGTGATGGAGATGCCTCGCTTAGTTTCCTGCATGGCATACATGTAAACATTAAATACGAGCCTCGATCGGCTCTCAGGTTGTCCTGTGGATCGGCTCAAAGAGCCGATCCACCCATGATTCGCACGAGGTGTACGAATATATGGTGGTCCTGCTTGATCAATATAAAGCTAAAACGATCTACTACGATTTAGGGTTTTCACCACATAATCGGAACATCCTACTCGTGATTGAGCCTGGCGGCCACGCACGGTGATCGTAAACCATCCCTAGACAAGGCCTAAAAACCAACACGAGGTTGATCCCCGGAACATCCTATCTAGGGCTAGCAAACTACACCCTACGCGCCACTGGATCCTTCAATCCGTTTGTAAGGCCTAACTATGCAGATATTAAACTAATCCTTGGAGAACAAGGAGCAACCATAACGGATCGGATCTACTAAATAATGATCAAGCGGGGTGCCGCCCCTACACCTAAGATAGGTGTAAGGGCGGCTAGACGTCTCAGGGTTGCACGACGACAGCATATGATACGATGAACAATGCTAACCCTAACACATCTAAGATAACTACGTTGCTCGCCATCAAAAAGGCTTCAGTACGAGCAACGCATGAACATCGAATAAACTTGTACTGCCTAGATCGCAAGATGCGATCTAGGCAGCATGATGCTTACCCGGAAGAAACCCTCGAGACAAGGGAGTTGGCGATGCGCCTGGATTGGTTTGTGGTGAACGTGATTGTTGTTTATTTCATAAACCCTAGATACATATTTATAGTCCGTAGACTTTCTAACGTGGGAATAATCCCAACCGTGCACGAGCCAAACTCTAACTAACCGACACGTATCCTACTATATTACAGATACACGGGCAAACTAGCCCAAACTTTGCATATAAGGCCGATTCACGTATATTCTTCCATGTATATTCTTCAAGCCCATCTTGATCGCGGCCCACCTCTGATTCGGTCAAATTCTGGTGATAACACATGCCCCCCTGGTTTTGGAATTGATAATTCCAAAATCACTCTGCTTTTTCTTCGTCGGGTCATGTCGTGGCAGAACCGTCGCAGTATCCATCATCATGATGCCCTGCCTTCTCAACTTCTCCGCGTGACCTGGCAGTTTTTTTTTTCGTTGGGCACCACTTCCTCGGAAACTGCTGTGGCATTGAATTTCCACTATATCCCCTTTTATTTAACCGCTCCAAACAGTTTGCTTCTCCATCCCCTTCGCATTAGCACTCCAAAAGCCCTCCTGCGCCACCATGTCTTCTTCTTCCTCTGCCTCATCGGGTCTTTTCACCCAATCCTCCTCCTCCCGCGAGCCGACGCCGGAGTGGAACCCGGAGGAGGCCCATGCGGCCAACATCCGTCGCGCCATCGAAGTCGGGGAAGAATCCAGTCACGACTTCTCCGTCTGGTCTGAGGACGACAAGTCCTCGACCGACGGGGAAAGTGACCTCCGCTTCCTCGCCGACGGGGAAACGGAGGAGGAGAGCGATGACGATCGCTTCTCCTGTGATGACTTCACCTCCCCCGAGGAGGAGGAGGAGGAGAAGGAGGAGGAAGAGGACGACACCTCCTCCGACGAGCCGCCGGCCAAGCGCTTCTGCCCCTGGCCGGGGAACCTCAGCGACTTCGACAGCGACGACGACAATGCTGACGAGGAGGACGAGGACAACGAGGGCCCGGCCGGCGGCCGCTGCAGCAGCGACGACGAGCCCGCCGGGAGTAGCGCCGACAGCGGCGACGACGGCGACGACGAGGGGTGCGACGGCCCGTAGATAGGACCCTTAGCATAGGATCAGCAGTAGTCGATGGGGCAATGTACCCCCTAGTATTTCCTTTTGAGAGCAATCAGCTCTTTATGTAAGAAATCCTATTTATCAATGAAGAATTTCCCCCAGTTTGATTTTGCCGATTTCTTTTAAGCTAATTTAGCCGATTCCCCTTCATACTGACTTTGCCGATTGTTCACTTGGCCAATGCTCAATGAGCCGATAGCAACGCATCGGTTCTTCACAACCACCCTACAATTCTTTAACTGATGACTTTGAGATCTGGTGGATAATGTTGAGTCTTCAAGAGAGCCCTCAAATTCCTCCCACCAGGTCCAGTGATCCTCTTCTGCAAGAACTCACCATTTTGAAGAAGGTTGCGACGAAGGGTCAGCCGATGGCACCCCAATCGGCTTTTAAAACAGAGCATCTACTAGGCCAGCTGCCCCCCGAGCCTCAATCAAGGCGAGAATATCGGTGAGGATGCACAGATCAGTCAAAAGGCTTTGAACTCAGGTAATTCTGAGATAGCCACCATGCCGAGCTAGCCAAACTTGCCCCCATTCCGTTGAAAGCCGATATTGTAGACGAAACACCAACGGCCTAATGAGTAAAAGGTTGGAGGTTGGCCTTGAGGCTGAACTGAAAACTGACTTGGTCGAAATCCGTGTCTTGAACACGCCGCTGGTAGATCTCGTGTAATTTGTACTAGAGTCGATGGCTGTGCATCGGCTTTGTTTCTTAGCTCTAAAGTCGATGTCCGTGCATCGGCTGTATACCATGAGAAATTTTTTTTTACTGGCCGATTTTTCTATCGGCCCCCAATATTTCACCGCACACATGTTCATCTGCACATGTTCGTCTGACTAGGTGCCCCCCGAGCCGAATCTGCCAGGTAACTGCGGATATCGGCTCTGTAGTTAGCCAAGGCACTGTATTTGAACGTCAGCTCCAGTAGGACCAATGCTGATTCTTTAGCTCATCAGCCGACGTAAAACCGCTGCCCATTAGATCGATGTTGAACACAGGCAGAATGTGTGGTGAGGATAATTTTGGCCGATTGCTGGAATCGGCCTCCACGTTGATTGAATCGCTTAATGAAGGTTTTGCAATGTTCCTCCATAGATCTTTGGGGCCGATCCTAAGGGTCGGCCTCGCCATGTTTGTCCATAGGTTTGTTCTTGCTATACGGTCAGGCCGGTGGATAAGACCAGCCTAACCCCATCCTTTGTCACGTCGATGCGCTCGCAGTCGTCCAAATTGATGCCTGAGAGTGGCTCTTGGCCTGCTGTCTCCCAAGCGTTCATGCCAGCCGTTGAAATCTCGGCTGAGTCATCTGCATGGACGACCTCTACCTCATCTCCATCCCACTGTATTACGCATTGGTGCATCGTGGATGGAATGCAACAGTTGGCGTGGATCCAATCTCTTCCCAGCAGGACATCATAGGTGCTCTTGCTATCGACAATAAAGAACGTCGTAGGGATGGTTTTCCTTCCTACGGTCAGATCCACATTCAGAACACCTTGTGCGTCAGACGCTTGGCCGTTGAAATCGCTCAATGTCACGTTGGTCTTGATCAGATCCGAGCTAGAGCGTCCCAACCGACGTAGCATGGAGTATGGCATAATGTTGACTGCCGCTCCGGTGTCCACCAACATCTTGTTGACAGGCTGCCCATTGATATAACCTCGCAAGTACAGGGCCTTCAGATGTCTGTAGCTTCTTTCTCGTGGCTTCTCAAAGATAACTGGCCGTGGTCCGCAGTCAAGTTGTGCCACAGGTGCTTCGTCTAATCCTGGAGCACTAAACTCCGTCGGAAGGATGAACACCATGTTTGTGCCAGCCGATGTTTCATCATCGGCTTTCCTTTGCTTGGGGCGCCACTCCATTTTTTGTGGTCGACCCTCTTCATCCAGGGTTCGCTGAATTTTCGCGGCCAGATCAGGCCGCGCCTTCCTTAGCGTGTGCAGGTATAACCTTTCGGCTTCCTCCAAGCCACGCAGTCGCTGAACCCTACGCTTTTGGGAACGGCTGAGTCCATCAGGGCACCACCTTGGCCGGTGGTACCGGTCTTCTTCTTCTTCATCATCGTCTTCCAAATCCTCGAGATCTTCCACCCGAGGGGACTCAGCGTGCTTGTACCGAGGCGGGAGAGGCCCTAGACGTTTGAACACGGACACGTTAGCTGCATCCTTCCTCTTCTGTCTACATTCTGGGCAGTTGCCGATGGTAGGCAATCGGCTCATTCCTGAATCCCAGCAGTGTCTGAAGAAGGGACAGTCCCAGTGCCTATCCTCGTCGTCTTGCTCCCTTGACTTTTCCTTGGCACGGCGCTCGTACTTCTCCTCATCGCGATCACGCCGACGATGTCTCCTGGCATCGCTAGCCAGACGGTCTCTTTCACCATCGTCGTTGGATCGTCGGCGTTGGTCATATTGACTCACATACTTGTTGAGGAGGTGATCAGAGAGAGGTCGCTGATATCTCACGTTCCTCACTTCTCCCTCTGTGATGTAGCGCTTGCCATCGTGACGGAGCCGATCGCGTGGAACGGCTTCCTCTGTGTCCTTGCTACGAGAGCAGCTGCCCTCGTCTCCGTCCTTACCAGAGTGGTGTCCAGGTGCTACCATGTTGATGTTGAACGAGAATCCTGGCTGGCACCCTCCAGGGTAAGAGCACTCCACCATGTTAACGGCGGGGAAGGGGTGAGTGTCGACTTTCATGGCGTACTGGTTGAAAATTAGACGTCCTTGTTCTATCGCCATTTGGATTTGCTAACGCCACACCCTACAGTCGTTGGTGGTATGGGAGAACGAGTTATGCCATTTGCAGTATGGCTTTCCGTTCAGCTCCTGTACCGTGGGGATTTTGAGGCCTTCGGGTAACTTCAGCTGCTTCTCCTTAAGTAAGAGGTCGAAGATTTGCTCAGTTTTAGTTACGTCAAAATCAAACCCTCTGGGCGGACCTGGTGGCTTAACCCATTTGCAGGACACGGGGGTTGCCCCCCGAGTCCATTCAGCCATTGCTACCTCTTGATCTCCCGCAGAGCCTTCGTCTTCATCCGCCTCAACCAGGACTACCGCACGCTTGAATTTGTCCTGGTACAAGTCTGGGTGGCGCTGTTCATATAACGTCAGTTTCTGAACCATGTGCGCCAGTGAAGGGTAGTCTGCTTGGGAGGCCATATCCTTGACTGGTGATGCAAGGCCCACCACTGCCAACTCGACTGCTTCTTTTTCAGTCACACGAGCCGAATAACATCGGTTCCTAACAGTTCTGAAGCGCTGGACGTATTCTGCCACCGTTTCTCCACGCTTCTGACGTACTTGTGCTAGATCGGCAATGCCGGCCTCGCAAGCCTCTGAGTGATACTGCATGTGGAACTGCTCTTCCAACTGCTTCCACGTCCGGATTGAGTCTGGTGGCAGCGATGTGTACCACCCGAAAGCCGATCCTGTGAGGGACTGTGCGAAGAACCTCACACGCAGCTCATCTGCTGCTGAGATCGTGCCCAGCTGTGCCAAATATCGGCTCACATGCTCGATGGAGCTGGAACCATCTGATCCATTAAACTTGGAGAAATCAGGGAGCCGATATTTGGGTGGTAGCGGGATCAACTCGTACTCGTTGGGGTACGGCTTGGAATAGCCGATTGTCCTCCTTTTCGGCACCATGCCGAACTGGTCTCTCAGGATGGTACTGATCTGATCCGCGGTGCTGGCTGCAGGAGTCGAACTCTGAAGATTCGCCGGAGTGGCATACTTAGCCAGCCATGCTTGCTTTTCCAGCTCTGAGCCAACTGCAGGAGCTGAGCTCTGGAGGTTTGTCGGAGTGGCATACTTAGCTAGCCACGTCTGCTTCTCAAGATCTGTTCCCGAAGTTCCTCCTGTTGTTCCAGAGGTCCCTGCTGTTGCAGTCTGGTTTGTGAGTGCCCAGTTACTGCAGTCTGGCACGTATGTGCACGTGTATCCGTGAGGGATCTCCTTCGGCGCCTCATGCAAGAACTGGTAGTCACTAGGGTCACCACCGATCTTGTAGACGACGTATGCCGGTGAACTCGGCACTTCTGGTGCTGTCAACGTGAATGGCAGCGGTGGACGAGACTGGAGTGGCATCTCTCCTTGGTAAGTCCCGAGAGCTGGTCCTGACGGAGAGTACTGATGCCTCATGATTTCCTGGATCACCCGAAGAGCGACACGCTCCAAAGTGTTCACCAGGCTCTCAGAATGGCGGTGTAGCGAATGAGCTACCATGAAGTTAACCTCCTGACGCAGGGACCTGGTGCGTTCTTCTGACGGGGCGGACAGGTCCACTCCATCGAGCGCGCCTTCAGGTGAGAACCCTTTCCACCTGATGCCATGTGAGCGGGTTCTGTGAAAAGAGCCGATGAGGTCGGCTTCGAGGATCGCTTTGACCTCGTCATACTTCTTCTTGAGCTCCTCGGTCAGATCCTCGTACGTGACTGGGGTGTCGTCCGCCATCTCAGATGTAGATGGCGATGCGGTTGATGTCGAAGACGGTCCCACTGGGCGTGCCAGAATGTGTTGTGGTCAGAAACCCACCGGCGAGCAGCGACGGGCAACACAGTAGAGCCGGGAGGCTCCCAGGACTGCGGCTGGCCCTGGTTCCTCCGAGCGACGGCCCGCAAAGACTCGGCACGCACGTCCGATGCTGGTGCAAGGGCGTGCCACCTGACCTATACCTGGTCAGGAAGGTGATGGAGATGCCTCGCTTAGTTTCCTGCATGGCATACACGTAAACATTAAATACGAGCCTCGATCGGCTCTCAGGTTGTCCTGTGGATCGGCTCAAAGAGCCGATCCACCCATGATTCGCACGAGGTGTACGAATATATGGTGGTCCTGCTTGATCAATATAAAGCTAAAACGATCTACTACGATTTAGGGTTTTCACCACATAATCGGAACATCCTACTCGTGATTGAGCCTGGCGGCCACGCACGGTGATCGTAAACCGTCCCTAGACAAGGCCTAAAAACCAACACGAGGTTGATCCCCGGAACATCCTGTCTAGGGCTAGCAAACTACACCCTACGCGCCACTGGATCCTTCAATCCGTTTGTAAGGCCTAACTATGCAGATATTAAACTAATCCTTGGAGAACAAGGAGCAACCATAACGGATCGGATCTACTAAATAATGATCAAGCGGGGTGCCGCCCCTACACCTAAGATAGGTGTAAGGGTGGCTAGACGTCTCAGGGTTGCACGACGACAGCATATGATACGATGAACAATGCTAACCCTAACACATCTAAGATAACTACGTTGTTCGCCATCAAAAAGGCTTCAGTACAAGCAATGCATGAACAACGAATAAACTTGTACTGCCTAGATCGCAAGATGCGATCTAGGCAGCATGATGCTTACCCGGAAGAAACCCTCGAGACAAGGGAGTTGGCGATGCGCCTGGATTGGTTTGTGGTGAACGTGATTGTTGTTTATTTCATAAACCCTAGATACATATTTATAGTCCGTAGACTTTCTAACGTGGGAATAATCCCAACCGTGCACGAGCCAAACTCTAACTAACCGACACGTATCCTACTATATTACAGATACACGGGCAAACTAGCCCAAACTTTGCATATAAGGCTGATTCACGTATATTCTTCCATGTATATTCTTCAAGCCCATCTTGATCGCGGCCCACCTCTGATTCGGTCAAATTCTGGTGATAACAGTCCGTTAGCGGCCTTTGGACTCGGTTTGTACTACAAACCGGGACTAAAGGGTCGGTGGCAGGGCGCGGCAGGCCGTGTCAGGCCTCGGGAACCTTTAGTCTCGGTTTGTAGTATAAACTGGGTCCAAAGGTCCACCCTTTGGACCCGGTTTGTAATAAAAACCGGGATAAAGTCCCCAATCTGCCTATATAACCGTGCCCCTGCCCAAGTGTGAGCCACACTTAGCCATTTTTTCACTTTCTTCACAAGAGGGGTGTATTGCTTTGCTCTCTTCTTCACATGCACAAGAGGTGTCCGATGAAATGCTTAAGAGGATTTGCCACTTGAGTTTACACAAATCAAGCCACACTTAACTTGCTTTTTTCTTCTCCATCGAGGTTAACAACTTTATCCTTTCATCTATAATTGATAAAATGCATGTGTATATATACATCGTGATGTTCTGTAATGGTTTTTTATCAGCTTAATTATATCATGCATATTAATCGGCAATGGATGTACATTGACCGATGCTTTGACGAGTTCACTTCGGGCCTGAGTAAATTTATGGCCGTGGCTGAGGCAAACAAACATGGTGGCTTCATTTATTGTCCATGTGTTGACTGCAAGAATACCGTAAATTACGCTCACTCGAGTACCATTCACGGCCACCTTCTACGGGACGGTTCCATGCCCAGTTACTATTGTTGGACCAAGCACGGAGAAAGAGGGGTTTTGATGGAAGAGAATGAAGAAGAGGAAGAGGATGATGACGGTTATCCCAATTTCCCTGAATACGGTGATACTGTAGAAGGCAATGAAGACAATGAAGCAGAAGATCAAGAGGCACCAGATGAGCCTGCTGATGATGATCTTGGTCGGGCCATTGCTGATGCAAGGAGAGAATGTGAAACTGAAAAGGAAAGGTTGGCCTTCGATAAGATGATAGAAGATCACAACAAATTGTTATACCCAACTTGCGAAGGTGGCCATAAAAAGCTAGGCAGCACACTGGAATTGTTGCAATGGAAGACACGGAACGGTGTCACTGACTTAGGATTTGGAAAGTTGCTGACAATAATTAAGAGGAAGCTTCCAAGGGGTAACGAATTGCCCGCCAGTATGTACGAAGCGAAGAAGATTGTCTACCCTCTAGGATTAGATGTGCAAAATATACATGCATGCATTAATGACTGCATCCTCTACCGCGGTGAGTACAAGAATTTGGATGCATATCCGGTGTGCACTGCATTGCAGTATAAGATCAGACGAGATGACCCTGGTGATGTTGAGGGCGAGCGCCCCAGGAAGAGGGTTCCTGCCAAGGTTATGTGGTATGCTCCTATAATACCACAGCTGAAACGCTTGTTCAGAAATAAAGAGCACGCTAGGTTGTTGCGATGGCACAAAGAAGACCGTAAGAAAGACGTGATGTTGAGGCACCTTGCTGATGGATTCCAATGGAGAAAAATTGATAGAGAGTTCCCAAACTTTGCACAGGATGCAAGGAACTTAAGGTTTGGTCTAAGTACAGGGCATGAATCCTTTTGGAGAGCAGAGCTGCAGCCATAGCACCTGGCCTGTGACTCTTTGTATATATAACCTTCCTCCTTGGTTGTGCATGAAGTGGAAGTTCATTATGATGCCAGTGCTCATACAAGGCCCGAAGCAACCCGGGATCGACATTGATGTGTACCTGAAGCCATTAGTCGAAGAACTTATACATCTGTGGTCCATAGCAGGTGTACATGTGTGGGACGAGCACAAGCAGGAGGAATTTGACCTAAGAGCGCTGCTTTTCGTAACCATCAATGACTGGCCTGCTCTTGGTAACATTTCAGGACAGTCAAACAAGGGATACAATGCATGCACGTACTGTTTACATGAGCTCGAAGGTGATTATTTGGAAAAATGTAAGAAGGTCGTGTACCTGGGGCATTGTCGATTTCTTAGGCATACCCATCCCGTAAGAAAGAAAGGCAAGCATTACAACGGTGAGGCTGATCACTGGAGGAAGCCTCCCCATCGTGATGGTGCTGATATATTTGGTATGGTCAAGGATCTAGATGTAATATTTGGAAAGGGTCAAGGCGGACGGTCTGTTCCGAATGACGCTGTCGGACACGCGCCCATGTGGAAGAAGAAATCTATATTTTGGGATCTACCCTATTGAGAAGTCTTAGAGGTCCGCTCTTCAATCGATGTGATGCACGTGACGAACAATCTTTGCGTGAACCTGCTAGGCTTTCTGGGCGTGTACGGGAAGACAAAAGATACACCAGAAGCACGGGAGGACCAGCAACATAGGAAAGACCCCAAAAAACTGCATGAGATAGATAAAGGACGTCATTACTCCAGCTACGCTCTTACAAAAGCAGAGAAGGAAATAGTTTTTGAATGTCTGAGCAGTACCAAGGTCCCGTCTGGCTTCTCCTCCAATATAAAGGGAATAATAAATATGGAGAAGAAAACATTCCAGAACCTGAAGTCTCATGACTGTCACGTGATAATGACACAGTTGCTTCCGATTGCATTGAGGGGGCTTCTACCGGAAAATGTTCGACTGCCCATTGTGAAGCTATGTGCATTCCTCAATGCAATTTCTCAGAAGGTAATAAATCCAGAAATTCTACCGAGGTTGCAGAATGATGTGGTCCAATGTCTCGTTAGTTTTGAGCTGGTATTCCCACCATCCTTCTTCAATATTATGACATATCTCCTCGTTCACCTGGTCGATGAGATTTCCATTCTCGGTCCTGTGTTTCTACACAATATGTTCCCCTTCGAGAGGTTCATGGGAGTCTTAAAGAAATATGTTCATAACCGTGCTAGGCCAGAAGGAAGCATCTCCAAGGGCTATGGAACAGAGGAGGTCATTGAGTTCTGTGTTGACTTTATTCCTGACCTTAAGACGATTGGTGTTCCTGAATCGCGGCATGAGGGGAAACTAAGTGGAAAAGGCACACTAGGAAGAAAATCAATGATATTTAGGGACGGGATTTCTTTGACTCAAGCACACTACACAGTTCTACAAAGTTCCACCTTGGTCGCTCCGTATATCGGTGAACACAAGAACTTTGTACGCTCCCAGAACCCGGGGCAGTCGAACGATTGGATTAGACGTGAACACATGTCGACTTTCGGCGGTTGGTTGCAAAAACATCTCCTGAATAACATCGATATTGAAGATCAGCTGTACTTGTTGGCCCAGACACCATCTTCGACTGTAGTGACTTTCCAAGGGTACGAGATAAATGGGAATACATTTTACACGATCGCCCAAGATAAAAAGAGCACCAACCAAAATAGTGCTGTCCGATTTGATGCAATAATGAATGAAGGCCCAAATGACACATATTATGGTTACATAGAGGATATATGTGAAGTTGACTATGGACCTTCTTTTAAGGTCCCTTTGTTTAGGTGCAAATGGGTCAACAAAACAGGAGGCGGGGTTCAGGTAGACAAGTTGTATGGAATGACAACAGTGGATCTCAACAATCTTGGGTATAGAGACGAACCATTCGTCCTAGCCAAGGATGTGGCCCAGGTTTTCTATGTGAAGGATATGTCTACCAAACCAAGAAAAAGGAAACATAAGGAAACGAATACATCAAACGATGAGCCAAAGCGCCACATAGTTCTTTCAAGAAAAAGAAACATCGTGGGAGCGGAGGACAAGACAGACATGTCAGAAGATTATAATAAGTTTGATGAAATTCCACCCTTCAGAGTGAACATTGATCCAAGCATCAAGTTAAATGATGAAGATGCTCCATGGTTACGGCCGAAGAAGGTTAAATGATGAAGATGCTCCATCATCAAGTTAATTGAAGAATGTTCATGGAACAAATGAGTATCTCAACATGGAAATCAATTTCCCATTTATTTTTGTGTAACCATGTAACTGTATGTCAGATATTAAAAGTGCAGATGTGGTTGGCTTTTTGTACCATATATATAGAAGATATGTAGTCGTTCATGGGCTTGCAGGGAAAAAATTCCGAGGCGCAACTTCCGAAGATGCCGTAGGGCGTGTGCACCAACGACATCTTCGAGAAACTGTGCCACGGGAGATTTCCCAACCCTTTCCTTCATCCATGGGAATGAAACTCTGCTTGGCTTGTTGATCTGCTTGGCAAGGCGTATCGATGCTCCTTTTATAGGCACGGCACTGCTTCTACTTTGTCTTGTTCCTCGACAGGGCATCGTGCGCTACATGCTTTATCTCATCGAGCAGTGCGTCCACCCATGCGTTCTTATCCTGCCGACATCTTTAGTCCCGGTTGCACCCACCAGCCGGGACTAAAGGTTACCCACACGTCCTTATCCCACCGAAAGTTTTGTTAGATAACAAAAAAGGATCTTTAGTCCCGGTTGTTCCCACCAGCCGGGACTAATGTTTGCCTGACTAATCCTCGCTAGATAATGCAGAAACCAGATAAGCCTCCCCCAGATAAGTTTCCGGCGCCACTGCGTTCCCGCCTATTTTTCTTCTCGCGCTTTCCACTGCTTCCCGCCTTCGTCCTCCCGCCATTTTTTCACTATATATATGTATGCTTGGCCTCAATTTACATATCACATCTAGACTCATATCTACAAACCTCATCACTCTCTCCCATGGCTTCCATCGTATCTCTAACCCTCCGGGAGGCGGAGGCGCTTTGCGCCTCGAACTACCCCTGCGTGTCGGGCTACCGCGTCCCGACCGGCTGGTTGCTGAGCGTCGGAGGCGTATCGGTCCCTCCTGTCCCTCTAGGTGTGGCGCGCGAGATTGCCATCACGAACCACTACTACTTCGAGCTCACGCCAGAGCAGCGGAGGAATCCCCAGTGGCATCCCGACTACAGCCCGACTTGGGAAAGCTTCTTCATCAATCGGCGTGAGAGGGCGCTTGCCAGGCACGAGGAGGGCGGCCCGCCTCCTTCGAACTTCAATGAGGCCAGCCGTCGGCTGAGGTGGCGCGGCCGGACTCTCCAGGGCGTCATGGCCTATCGTGGCCCCCGCCTGCGCTACCCTCAGTCCCAGCCCACGCGTGCTCTCCCGCGACCCCAATGCCAGCGATGATGATGACGGCGACAACGACGACTACAGTGGAGACTACTATAGGGCTAGGCACGAGTATGACTGAATGACTCGAATAGTCGAATCTGGCCATGTATCTTAATTTTCAGTTGAGCTCTGTACTTTAATTCCAGTTCAATCGTAATAATTTTTTTATTCCCGCCCATTGTTTCCCGCCCTTTTCCTCCTGTGCGCCGTCGTGGCGGGAAACTTTTCTCATCATCAGCGTCTGCCACAACGACTTTATTGAAAATACAATTAAAATAGATAAACAACTAGTCTAGTCGATCTACTCGTCGTCGGAGGTTGTCTCGGTCCAAATGTCATCCCACCGAGGGTCGTTGTCGGCCCAAGTTGTATTCGGGTTGTCGAGCTCGAACTCGGCGACGGCGTGACGGTGGCGCCTGTTGGACCTGCAATGTGCCCGGAGGTCAGCGAAGAACGCGTCGGTGTTGTCGACGTCGTTGGGGAACTGCGCCCTCCACTGGCGCATCAACTCCTCGTCGTGCTCGGCGATGGCGATCCGGCGCTGCATCTGGCGGTGGCGGCGACGGTCCTCGTCATCGACGAGGCACGACATCGGCGCGAGGAACTCCGCCTCCTCTAGAGATTCGACGTCTGGGAAGTTCATGTCGCCCCGTGGCCGCCGAAATCGCCACGCGGCCGTGTCGTAAGCGCGCGCCACCAGCTCCAGGGTGTTGTACGTGCCGAGGGCGAGCCGGAAGCCACCGGCGCGCATCTCGGCGTAGAACCTACCATTCTGACGTGCTCGGACGCCACGGAAGCCGGACGAGCCGCGACGGCATGATGGCATCCCGGTGACGAATGAGCGGAGGTGATGGCGACGTGTGGTTGCGCGCGCACGCGGCGCTTTATAACACACAAAGCGATGCGGCAAGTTTGGCGACAGGTGGCGCGGGGAAGCGGCTGGGCGTGGCACCTGGAAGCGGCATCTACACGTCGCACGCCGGAGGCGGCGGGGCGAGGCACGTGGAAGCGGCGGCGACACGTGGCACGGGGAAGGGACACGTGTGGCATGGCGGCGGCGGTGGCCAGTACATGGCGGTGGCGGTGGCGGCCGTGGCCAGTACACGGCGGTGGCGGTGGCCAGTACATGGAGGTGGCGGTGGCCGCGGTGGACACGTGTGGCACGGTGGTGGCGGTGGCCAGTACATGGTGGCGGCGGTGGCCAGTACGACGCCGCCGCACCACCGCCGTTCGCCACCGCTGTGCGCCACCGCCCTCCACGCGTGTGCGCCGCCGCCGCCACTCGACCGCCCGCGCGCGCCGCCTCTCTCCGTTCGGCCGCGCTCACCTGTCGTCGTGGCGAACGAGCAGATGCCATGGGATGGCTTAAGTTGGGGCCGAATGGACGCAAGAGGATTCGGGGGAGGGTTTGTGATTAGATGGGATGAACTTCCGGATGCTTTCCTCAAGAACACAGCCAAAGGCACGGATACAAGAAGAAACACACAAGGAAGAACTCTGCTCTAGATCACGATCTTCACTGATCTCAACATGGTACAAGTTTCTGGTTACAAGGTTCACCTAGAGATTGATCATCCCGGATACGGGTGTGCCCCCTCTCCTTATATAGGGGAGTGGGTGGCTTACAGAGCAAGAAACCCTAATGGTATCTTTGACTGGACAAACTACTTTACAAAGCTACTTTAATCATGGATTACGCTGGGGTCTTCTTTAATCAGGAACGCTGACGTCCTCCGGCTTCTTTCAGCGTCATCCCTCTCTTTGGCGCCAGGGCTTCGATTAAAGCCACTTTGCTTAGCTCATCCTTGTCCTCTAGCTCTGAAGAGAATCTTTGACCAGTCTTGCCGACATGCCCTTCTTTCCGGTAGCCCGGTGCCTTCTTCATCCGGTTCCGGTATACCCCTCTGGAGATACCGGCCTGGCTTTACTTAGCCAAACACTCAGTAGAGGATGCAACAAAAAAAATTAGGTGTGGCCAACCTAAGCAGTGATGTACACAACAACATTGAATTTGAAGTCTTGTGAGTACCAACACATATATTTGACGAAGTTGAGAAAACTTGAGGTGTGGCAGAGGCCAAACCTTGCCATATTGCTGCCTCCGCCACTGCAAACACTTATCTTTGTGCTCCGGTATAAACATTAAACCGGTATCTTGATGGCTCAAACCATACGGTTTGGCATGCCTTTGGCATACCGGGGGTCATCCCCCCAACATTAGTCCCCGAAGCTGGTATAGTCTGGTGGATTCTATCCGACAGACCATGCCAGGTTCTCATATCTTAGGATACCGGTTTAGTCTTTCTGGCGGTTGGCTTGGATCCGGCATCTTTGCCCGGACTCACGTTCTCTCTCTTTGCAAGGCATTTTCCGGTATCTTATCCTCCGGTACCTTCGTCATTAAACACCTCCTCGGCGAAGTCGAGAATTTCTCGGGCCCCGCGCCTGTCAGTGACATGCGCACTGTGACTGATGCGCCAGTGTCAGGGGTCACTTCCCTTCGGTCTCCGCGCGCGTATTAACTGCTTCACAGCGGATCCTAGTCACCGTTCCGGATCCGTGTGCGCCTCCATGTGGCTTTCTGTTTTTACGCGTGTATCACTGCG